>NC_057861.1:425355814-425674314 GCF_019393635.1 Dromiciops gliroides | reverse complement strand
TTACAAAAATGAATGTCAAAAACTGTCTTTACACATAATTGGAAAAAATAAATGAAATAATATTTTAAAAAAGAAAAAAAAAGTTTAAGTGACTTAAGCAGGATTTCACAGTTGTTTAAGAGGATGGCCTTGAACCCAACCTGTAGTGACTCCAAAGCCAACTTTCTATCTACGACACCATAATACCTATTTGTTTAAAGGTTTCCTACATCACAGGGTTAATATTTTATAGAATTATATACATAGCTCATCTGGTTCTCTAGGGAAATACTCAAGGTGGGCTCCTAGTGTCAATAGAGAGAAAGGTTATTGCAATAGTAGATTTTTAAAAACCAGGCCTGTAATTTTATTGTGTAGGAAACACCTTATTTTACTAGTATAGGTCTTCATATTCTCTGTGAACTTAGAGTCTTACTGAGTGAATTTCCTGGATCACTGAAAAGTTAAGCAACTTGTTTAACATCAAGCAGTCAAAATGTGTCCAAAACAGTACTCCAACCCAGGCCTGCCTGACTCTGAGACCAGACCTCTAATCACTAGTCATGCTGCCTTTGTCATCACAAAGTCTCATATCACTGCTTACCCAAAGAAAAATTCCAGATATCAGTATGACTTTCCAAGTAAGATTTTGCATCTATCAAGAATTGCTAAATGGGAAAGAAGCCAACACTAAGAAAAGGTGGTTTTGATGCTTCGGGCTCAACTTTTAATGTGATACTCTATGGTAGTTTCCAGGGCTAGTCAGGACAGCAGGACCAAACTGTATCTAATAAGACTGTAGCTAAATAAAAAGGTTTAGATTAGAAATACAGGATTTCACAGTTAGCTTTGGGAAAAAAATCACTTAAGTGTAGTTTGAGATCAATAACTAGGAACAGGGGGAACTGAGGTGTTTACCTAAATCATTTAACTTTAAATAATCATTTTTAAACCTTGTGCAATTTATTATATTTCCATTTTGATTTTACATGTACTCTCAAAACAACTGAGTTTAGCACCTTCTGCACAGCAAGAATGAATGAAAATAGAAAGCCATCAGGTGACACACATTTTTTGTCTCCCCTCATCTTTGTTAACCACACTGAGAGAATTCTTCCTCCAACCTAGACCCCGTCCAGCTCCCCTCAATGAGCAACCTTGAGGTGTCCCAGGATATCCCTCAAGAAAGACCCATAATTCAGAGTTTCCCTTTCCTAATCATGGGATAATGTCCTAGGGTTTGCCCCTCCACATAGCACCAATGTCCTAGAGAGACAGAATTCAGAGGTCTCTTTCCCAGCAAACTGATGTTTTAGAACTTCTCCTTTGCACAGATGTCATGGGGTTTTTCACATGATTCAGTTTCCAGGGTTTGGGTTTTTTTTTTCTTTTCTCCACAAGGCACAAATATCCAGAAGTTCTCTCCTCCAAGAGAGAAGCACCCAGTTTTTCTCCCACTGAACTTGGTTCCAGAATCTTCCCTCTTGCTCAACTAAATTTTTCTTAATAATGGCTTATATTGGGGGCAGCTAGGTGGCACAGTGGATAAAGCACTGGCCCTGGATTCAGGAAGACCTGAGTTCAAATCCGACCTCAGACACTTGACACTTACTAGCTGTGTGACCCTGAGCAAATCACTTAACCCCCATTGCCCCGCAAAATAATAATAATAATAATGGTTTATAATATTTTTACATTACAAATTACAAAATTGATTTTATGACACTTTTCTGCAGTTTCCAGAACTGTTAGTTAAATTTCTGTGCACTCTCAATGACCTTCAGTCTGTTCTTGTAATTTCTGGCCCCTACTCTTTGCCCTAATGTATAGATTCCATAAGGGGTTCTTTACCTGGAGTCCATGAATTCCCAAGGGATCTATATTTGGATAGATTTCAAGGGTTCCTTGAACTTGGATTGGAAAATGTTTTGATAATTATATTCCAATACAGTTGGTTTCCTTAATACTCATGTATTATTTTTTGAATTTAAAAACAACATTCTTAGAAGAAATCCATCAGCTTTGCCAGGCTGCCTAAGGGGTCCATGACTCAATTAAGGTTATTTTATTTTATTTTTTTGCGGGGCAATGAGGGTTAAGTGACTTGCCCAAGGTCACACAGCTAGTAAGTGTAAGTGTCTCAGGTTGGATTTGAACTCAGGTCTTCCTGAATCCAGGGCCGGTGCTTTATCCACTGTGCCACCTAGCTACCCCCATGACTCAATTAAGAAGACTAAGCACCCCTGCTGTAGATATTTTCTTGTGATTCACAGTGGGCAGAGATGGGGGGTGGGGTGGGGAAACAACAGTGTTCTAACAGACATTAAGAGAGGTGGTAGTAAAAGAAGTGGAGAGAGGATGGGAAGCAGAGAGCAAAGTGATTAGGGATTAGGTTCAGCACATCTCTGAACTAGAAAGCTGAGCAAGCCCAGAGACTGAGAAGGTCAAGAGAGCTCATGGCTTCGAGCCAAAGGCATGAGTGATGTTTAGAAATTTTGGCAGGAGGAAAGCCCCAGGGCCAAGGACAAAGTCTCCTGGATTGCTTCTGGGAAGGGGTCATCATTCCTAGAAAGAAGATCTGAGTCAGGGAGTCCAAAGCTCTGGATAGAATCCTTTATGGTTTGAGTTGGGGCTGCCATTTGCTTTACCGTTCCTCATTCTAGATCTTTCATACACACCACTTGCAATAACATCAAAAGCCTACATATAAACGACATTCCCAGCAGTTTAACATGCACCAGAGATCTTCTAAGATTTCTGCCTTTAAATATGGAAGAGGCTTTTGGGGGGAGGCTAGAAAATTTTTTTCTTACATATGTATACACTTTCTTATGCATTTTTTTTTTTTTTTGCGGGGCAATGAGGGTTAAGTCACTTGCCCTGGGTCACCCAGCTAGCTTCAAGTGTCTGAGGCTGGATTTGAACTCAGATCCTCCTGAATCCAGGGCTGGTGCTTTATCCACTAGGTGCATCACCTAACTGCCCCAATGTATATACTTTCAAGGGAGGGATTAGCAACACTTAACCCAACTCTAAGTACAGAGACAGAATAGTCATCTATGTAGCCTTTTTTGTTAATATTTTTTATTGATTTAAAATATATCACTGAATCTTCCTCTAGGATCCTTCCTCCTTCCCTTCCCAGAAAACCATTCTATAGAACAAATATTTTTAAAGAGACAAAAAATAAAAAGAAGAGAAAACAATGGCACCACTGCTCAATACATCCCTAAAGCCTGAAAATACATACAATCTAGCACATTTCTGAAAAAGAACAGGGAGAGAGGACATCTTCTCTTAATTCTTCTTTGGAGCCACATTTGTTCTTAGTAATTTCATAACATTCACTTTTGATTGTGTGTGTGTGTGTGTCTATCTGTTCTTTACATTTACATTAGTGTAATTATTAACTTTTTGGGGGGGTCTGCTTACATCATTCTACATCAGTTTATGTAATTCCTTCCATGCTTTTCTTTGTTCATCACATTTATCATTTCTTACAGCACAGTCATATTCCATTACATTTATGTACTACAATTTGTTTAGCCATTCCCCAATCCATCGGCTTCTATTTTGTTTCTGATTGTTTGCTATTACAAAAGTGCTACTACAAAAATTTCAGTGTTTAGGGAGATTTTCTTCTTATCAATATCCTCCTTGGGAAATAACACTCATAATGGAACCTCTGTGTCAAAGGGGACTTTGCATAATTCCAAAGACTTTCCAAAATGATTATACTGATGATTTAGAGCTCCACCAACAATGCATTAGCATGCCTATCATCCTATACCGCCTTCAACATTCACCATTCTAGTCTTTTTTCATCTTTGATGATGTGTAAATGTGAGGTGAGATTTCATGGCTATTTTGTTTTCCATTTTGCTTATTAGAAGTCATTGATCCAGAGGGGCAGCTAGGTGGTGCAGTGGATAGAGCACTGGCCCTGGATTCAGGAGTACCTGAGTTCAAATCCAGCCTCAGACACTTAACACTTACTAGCTGTGTGACCCTGGGCAAGTCACTTAACCCCAATTGCCTCACTAAAAAAAAAAAAAAGAAGAAGAAGTCATTGATCCTAGCACTCAGTTCCTGATGGATGACCATGACCAGGAGGAACCAGACCTGGGTAGCCCACAGGGGGTGCCCCTCCCAGGGTTCTGGATGGGAAGAGGAAGAGGAAGGTGGGGGAGTCGGGACGTGAATGGTCGAGGGAAGGCCCAGGGCGAGTTCCTTCAGAGAGACTTCTCAGAAGCCTATGAGCACTACCACGTAGAGAGCCTCTGGGGCTGAAGTAAGCAAGAACTGGTACGGGACTACTTAGACATGGAGAAACGGCTCTCGCGGGTTGAGGAGGAGACTCCGAGGCTGCAACAGCGGCGAAGCCCCGCTGTTCCTCACGTCTGTGGCGGGCCCAAGAACTGGCCGATGAAGTTGAACGACGGAGAACCAGAGGCTTCGGCGGGAGAATGAAGTGTGGAACCGAGAGGGCAACAGCCCTAGGGAGGATCTGGGTACCTAGGGGAGCCCTTTCCTGACCTCTCCCCAGCCCCCCAAGGTAGGACACTAGAGACCTTCCAGCAAATAGGGGAGGGTGGGGCATTCTTTCTCTACTCATTTCACCTGCTCCCCACTGCCTCCGAGGAGAGTGGCACCATCTGTGTCCTTGGGAAGCCCGGCTCTCACATTCTGGGACTCAAGGCCCAGCTCTGGGCAGAGACCACTGGAAGCAAAGCTCTGGGTTTGAAGTTCCCTTTCTTCCTCCAGCATGCTGCCCCAGAATAGAAGCTCCCTAAGGACAAGTTAAAAAAAAAATTCATGGACTTCAAGTTGTTATCTACTGGCTACTTCTTTGCTGCCTATAGGCATGCTCTATCCTCAAAAATTCCTCATTTTATCTGACTATCCTTACCAACTATTATATCTCTTCTCCTTTTCCTGGCTAAGATTCTTGAGAAGGCCTTAGGGAATCAGTGTCTCCCCTTCCTTTCCTCACATTCTCTTAACTCTGCAGCTTGGCTCCTGACCTCATCATTCAACTGAAACTATTCTTTTCAAAGTTACCAGTGTTCTCTTAATCGACAAATCTAATGGCCTTTTCTCAGTTTTAATCTTTCTTGAACTCTCTACAGTCTTCAACAATGTCAATCACACTCTTCTCCTTAATATTCTCTTTTCTCTGCATTTCTGTGGCACTGCTCTTTCCTGGTTTTCCTCCTACCTATCTATCAGACGGCTTCTTCTTAGTCTCCTTTGATATATCTTCATTTAGATCTTATCTACTAACCATGGTTGTTCCCTAGGGCTCTACCCTGGATGCTCTTTTCTCCAGATCCACTTTTGCTTGGTGATCTGATCAGCTTCTGTGAATTCAATTACCCCTTGAGATAACAGATCTATTTGTCCATCCCTTTTTTTATGACCGCCAGTCTTGCATCTCCAATAGCCTATTAGACATCTTGAATTGGATGTTTGTGAAGACTTACACTTAATCTCAGTATGTACTAAACTGGGCTCCTTATCTTTCTGCTCAAACCCTCCCCTCTTCCTAACTTTCTGATCACTGTCATGGGTACCAGCATCCTCTTAGTCCTCCACATTAACAACCTGGGTGTCACCCTTGGCTCCTCACTCTCAACCGCCAATATCCAATCTGTTGCCAAGTCTTCTTTTAACATATCTCTCTCTCCTATGCTCCTTTTTTTTTCTTTTGACAGTGGCACTACCTTGACGCAGGCCCACATGACCTCATCTCCCTGATTCGAGTCTCTCAACATTGCAGTCCATTGTCCACTCAGCTATCTGGATGATTTTCTTAAATCACAGGTCTGATTATGCCACTCCCTACCCAGTAAACTCCAGTGTATCCCTATCAACTCCAAGATGAAATATAAAATCCTTTCTTTTGGTCTTTAAGGCCCTTTATAACTTGAATTCCCTCATTACCTTTCCAGCCTTCTTGTACCCTACCTCCTCTTCACATATTCTACAAGTGACTCTGTTTTCTTAGTCTTCCTCAAACAAAACACTCCATCTCCTGATTGTGCATTTTCACTAGTTGTCCCCCATGACTGGATTGCTCTCCATCCTCACCTCTGCCTCTTGGTTTCTTTCAAATCCCAGTTATAATTCCAACTTTTGTAAGAAATCTTTCCTGACTCTCTTCTCCCTTAATGCTGTGCCTTCCCTTCACAATCATGTCTGACTTATTCTCTGTACATCTTGTTTGCATATAGTTGTTTGCACGTTGTCTCTTTAATTAGATTTTGAGCTCCTTGGGGGCAGGGATTGATTTTGCCTTTCTTTTGAACCTCAGAGTTTAGTACCTTATGTGACTGGAACATAGTAGGCACTTCATAAATACCTGTTGATAACCTGACTTTCACAGGCACCAGTGATCTTTGGATGGGTGATTTCCTGCAAATATTCTCTTCCTGACATATGGAAGAGTAGCCTCAGTTTCAAGTTTAATGGATAGCACACAGAAACATGCGTGATTGCCAACACATGCTCCCTACTCTTCTAAAGTGTATAAATGATGATTAAAAGACATGCAAAAAATGAATTAAAGCTTGAGGGGTTTTTACTTCCATTTGTTTCAAAATGTTACATTAGACTGAAAGAAAATTAAAATTCAGGAATTTTTGGGTCTTCCCCTTCCTATGGTCCTTAAAAAGCTTTTTGCCTCAGCTTAGAACTTCTTTTGCATTTTTTCTTTTGCCAGCAACCAAAGGGAAGGGAATATTTTTACCACAACATTTTTTTTCTTCCATTTCAATTAAAAAATAAATGTTCACCAGGCCCTAGTATAACCCATAAGTTGAACAGATGATTTTTTTTTACTCAGAAATCTTTAATCTTGGGCATCCAAATATTAATTTTGATTGAGCTTTACAAAAAGTTCTAGGAAGCAAAAGAATTCTCTTACATGGGGGTTGGGGGAAAGGAATGATGTGGGAGACAACAACGCCAAAGCTAATAGTGAAATCTGTCATAAGAAAGTGAATATGGTTAACTCTTTCCCTAAGTTGCCCTGGTGAGTCTTACAGCACAGATAAGAAATTAAATGACAAAAGAATAGAAGGAACTTGGTGTAATGAAAAGAGCTTGGTTTTGGGTCCAAAAGACCTGGGCTTGAACCTTGGCTTTTCTGTTTACCACCTGTGTGCCTTTGGGTGATTCATTTAACCTCTAACCTTAAATCTCCTCACCTAAAATGAGAATGATGACCTCTAAGATCCCTTCCAGCTCTAAGACTATGTTCTAATTTCTTATCCACTGAAAGTTCTTTAATTCACCAAAATGCCCCTATTTCAATCAATAAATCAATCTGGGGGCAGCTAGGTGGCGCAGTGGATGGAGCACTGGCCCTGGAGTCAGGAGGACCTGAGTTCAAATCTGGCCTCAGACACTTAACACTTACTAGCTGTGTGACCCTAGGCAAGTCACTTAACCCTAATTGCCTCACCAAAATAAATAAATAAAAAAAATCTGCAGGCTTTCACTAAGGTCCTGCTATGTGCTAGGCATTGGGCTAGGAGGGTACCAATACAAAAATGTGATAGTCACTAAACTAATGGAGCTTACTTTATAGCAGGAACATTATCTTCACTGATAAGTAAATAAATTTAAAAATACCTTGATGTAGCATTGCATTACCACTTGGGGGAGTCAGGAAAGGTCTTTTGAAAAAGATGACATGAGCTGAACCTAAAAGGATATGAGGTGGGGGCAGCTAGGCGGCACAATGGATAGAGCACCGGCCCTGGATTCAGGAGGACCTGAGTTCAAATCCGGCCTCAGACACTTCCTAGCTGTGTGACCCTGGGCAAGTCACTTAACCCCAATTGCCTCACACACACCCCCCAAAAAAGGATATGAGGTGAAGGGAGAGATGTTAGAAGGAAGAACATTCTAAGAATGGGGAAAAGTCTGTGGAATAGGATGTTGTGTAGAGGTAAAAGCAAGTTGTTCAATTAGTTTGGAGAGAGAGGAAGGGGAAGGGGAAATGTGTAAGCTGTAGTTGGACTGGGAAGAGCTAGTCCTCTGTGAAGAGCCAGAGGAATCTGTTTTTATCCTAAAAGCTTCTTGAACAGAGGAGTGATGTCATTGAACCTGCACTTTAGGTCTGTCAATTTGGCAACTTGTTTTTTAGTCATTTTCAGTTGTGTCTGATTTTTCCTGACCCCATTTGGGGTTTTCTTGGCAGAGATAAAGGAGTGGTTTGCCATTTCTTTTTCCAGCTTATTATACAGATGAAGAAACTGAGGCCAACAGGGTTAAGTGACTTCCCCAGGGTCACATGTATCCAAAGGCTGGATTTGAACTCAGGAAGATAAGTACTCCTGACTCAAGGTCTGATGTTCTATCCATTGTCCTACCTAGCTGGCGACTATATAGGGAAGAAAAATTGGAGAAAGCAGAGATTGAATTTAAGGAGAAGGGTTTGGAGATTACTGAGACAATCTAAGTGAAATGTGAGAAAGGAAGAGCCTTGAGTGGGATGGGTATGATATGGGTTGAAAGAATGGGGTGGAGGGAAGAGATGTGGAGGAGGTGGACTTAACAAAACTTAGATATTGTTTGAATATGAAAGTTGAGTGTAAGTGAAGCCTTAAAGATGACTCTGAAATTGCAAACCTAGACAGAAGTAGAAGCATTAGAAGAAAGAGTAAGTGGGGGGCGGGGGGGAAGATAATGAAAGGTTTGTTTTGTATTATTATTATTATTTTGATTACTTCTGAGGTTGTAGTTTTGAACTCCCGCCTTCATTATAAGTGAAAATACCTGTACTTTCTTGGTTCGCCTTATGAGCAGAAAACAACCTAAATTGTAGAGATCCATTCTAATCTGTGTTATTTATGTAGAAATGGCTATTTTTTCCTAAAAAATTATTAAACTAAAATTTAAAAATTATATCAAAATAAAATAAAAATTAGATTAAAGTAAAACTTTGGATTAGATTTTAAAATTAGATTCAGATAAAAATTAGATTAAAATAAGAAATTAGATAGATTTTTTAAAAGATAGAAATGTGGGGCATATGAAGGACAGTGGCTTTTAGATCCAGGTATCTATTTTTCTCAGTTTTTAACTAGTTTTAATTGTTTCGTGAGAAAAATGTAGTTCTTGGCTTGAAAGTGGTTGAAGGGAGTGGGATCATTGTATAGTTGAGCTAGTTAGGACAACCTCTACACATTTGGTGAATGTGTCAAGCCCAATGGATTTTATTAATACTTTGTATCCTCCAGCCTGGAAAAATGTCCCAGGGCATGCCCATTAAAGAATGCACAATGCCATGTAGATTGCAGGGTGTTTTATATTTGAGTCCATTTCTTCATGTTTTACCCAGCTGAGGCCCACAGCCAGACTCTTATGGGATATATATTTTCTACATCCTCAGCCCTTCAGCCAACTGGTGAAGATGCTACTGAACTATTAACAGACAAGCAGCATTATCTTTTGGGCTAATATGGCTAACATAAAACATACAAAACAGGAGCCAATAGGAGGGGAAGAAAGAGAGGAGTCCATGGGCTTGGAAAGTCCATGGGCTTCCACTTAAAGCAATTCTCAAAACCACATGGAAAGTTACAAATGTTATTCCACAGGTAGTATAATCTGGCATAGCTGAGAAGGGAGAGCGTGTAGAGATTTTCTTCGTTGTTGTTGTTTACATATTTTTTAAGAAAAGGAAAAAATGAGACATTTTCAGTACCCTCATTTTCCTAGTCATTACAAAAAAAAAAAAGAATTTATGAGGGGGGCGGAAAGAACCCAAAAGATTTGCTTTTGTGAGCCAAGCAATACAGAGTGGTAGTTTGGGGAAGACATGATTCTATGGCTTTCAGATTTTGCCTATTCATTAAAGCACATGGTGGATGACAAGGCAAGAGGGTATATAAAAAAGGAAATTTACACTTTGATCCAGAGATTCCATTACCAGACTTTTTACTATAAGAAGGTCATTGGGAAAAGAATCCTCATATCCACTAAAATATTTCTGACAGATTTTTTTTGTGATGGCAAAGATCTGAAAATAAAGTAAATTTCCCCTTGATTGAATGGAAAACTAAACAAACTGTAGTACATGAATATAATGAAGATAATAAATGCCAAAAAGCAGGGAAAAGTCTATATGAACTAATGCAGAGTTAAGTAAGCAGAATCAAGAAAAACATATTCACAATAACTACAACAGTGTAAATGGAAAGAATAACCACACACAAAATCAAAAGTGAATATTACAAAATTATAAAGAATAAGCCTGACCCTAAAGAAATGATATGAGAAGGTATCCTTGCCCTACTCCTTTATAAAATGGGAGGTTCACAACTCTTGTACATTGCACATACTTTCAGACTTTTTCAAAGTAATGATTAGTTATCTAGATTTTTTCCTTTTTAAAAATATGGTGATATTAAATATATATGTATATATCACACACATATATCAATAAAACTTATTTTTAAAAGAAAGGGAATGTTGTAAAATTATACAGAACAAGCATGACTCCAAAGAAGCTATATGAGAAGACACCATTCCCCCAATTGTTTGAAGAGATAGAGGTATATG
Source organism: Dromiciops gliroides (assembly GCF_019393635.1). Lineage (NCBI taxonomy): Eukaryota > Metazoa > Chordata > Mammalia > Microbiotheria > Microbiotheriidae > Dromiciops > Dromiciops gliroides. Next base: position 425,663,763 of record NC_057861.1, on the reverse strand, counting down.
GGTATGGGACATTTCTGGCAATGACTAAGAGAGAGACAGAGATAGAGAGACAGAGAGAATGAGAGAGACAGAGAGACAGAGAGAGAGACAGAGAGACAGAGAGAGAGAGACTCCTCATGCTGTGATTGCCACAGGACAACCTATTTCTTTTTCCTTTACAGAAATGGGCAATGGAGGCATCCTTGAACTCCTGGAGGATAATCTCTTCTTGTTATATAACATGGAAATTTTCAATTAGTTTTTGTATGTTCATTGGACCCCCTGCCTTGTAAATCTCTGCTGAAATGGAATAAGCACCAGGTGCTTTGCCACATGAGAGGAATCTAATGGTATTCAAAACCTCATCTTCAGTTGGAAGTTTGTTTAGAGAAGGATTGACTTCAACCTGAGGTATATGGTCAATAGCTTCAGCATTGGTTGATGATGGTCTGTTGACAACACTATGGAAGTGTTTAGCCCATCCCTTCAGCATCATGTGTGGCTCCATAAGTGCTGAAAAATGAAACCATGCCTGCTTTCAATGAGTTCACATTCTATAGCCCCACAGGGTTATTCTATAGTCATCCATCTTCTGTCATTAAAATTTGCACCATGAAAAGTTTGTTGGGAAACATTCCAACCCCAAAAGGGCACCGAACCTATCCAGAATTTAAATGTAAAAATCTGAAAGAGTGAAACTACATGTTTGTACTACCAGTATGATAACAGATGACCATAGTAATGATAGGACACTTTTTTCTAGCCCATTCCTCTCACCAGGAAGTGAGCAGTACAGTCCTTTAAAAAGGTTGATCCAGACCCCCAGGGGGCTTCCAAATCCCACTGCTGCTTCAGTACAGTGAGAAGGCAGTCCTATGGCCTGGGCTGCCTATGTGCAGGGTTGTGACCACAGCTCCCAGTGTATCTGTACCTGCTGCTTCACCACTTGTCTGTTACCACAGGACATTGAGGTAGGTAAAAATAAGGGTTATGTCATTTGACTTCTACATAAATTGTATTTAAATGAGGCAGAGTTGCACAAAGTTGTTGTCTTCACTCTCTATTACACACTCATCCAAGTCCAGTGGCAAGACAAAATGATAACAAACAGTAGTCCAGGACACAGTGGATGACCTTGGTGCTTCCAATGTCTAATCAAGCTCTATGTTCCGCAGCACCTGCTTCTATCACCTTCATAGCCTGTTCTTTGTCAGAGAAGTCTTCACATGCTTAGGATAGACATTTCCCTAACTCATCAATGGGTTTGAGGCCCATTGGTTACCCTAACCTAGGTTAGCCTGTCTGCTGAAATGGTTTTACTGTGGTATGACTGCTGTGTACCCTACAACTTCTTGGAGCCACAGGTGAGAGTTGGATGAAGCAAGTAGACAGCAAAGGTGGATGAGCAGCACTAGAACAAGGACTCAGCAGCACTCATACCAGAAGTGCTAGTCTTCCCTTAACACCTTGGGCACCTCAGACTCCAAGAGTAAATTACTGGTATTTCCTTGGAAAATAAGTAACACAACTAGGATTTGAACCACATCGACTCCAAATTTAGTGCTTTTCCCACTATACCAGATTAGAAGAATTGAAAATCAGGCAAGAAGAATAATGGGGATTTAGAAATGATGATAAACATTTAATATATTTGGTCTAGTGAATCAGAATCTCAAAAATGAATGGGACCTCAGAAATCATATAATCCAACCCTTAACATTAGCAGGTATTCCCTGAGAACAATGCCAAATGCTACAAATCAGTAGTTGATTTATTGTTTACACCCAATGAGTAAATTAATCAATATTTCTGGGCCTCATTTTCCTCCTATATAGAAAAAGGGAGTTGACAGTGATGTACCAGAGCCAACTTATACTGGTCCTTAAGAGTCAACTGTGAAATTTTCAGTGTGACCATCTCTATCTTATCTGGACTTAAGAAAGTGATGGAGAAAATGTTAATAATGAACTTAAAAATGTATCCTGTAAACATTCTTTTTTTTTCCTTGAAAGCTGGTTGTTAGATATTTATCAATATAGCATTGGGTGTTGGACTATTGCAGTGACCTCTCAAAATACTTTCCAGATCTAAATTTATGCTCATTTCTTCTTCTTCTTCTTCTTCTTCTTCTTCTTCTTCTTCTTCTTCTTCTTCTTCTTCTTCTTCTTCTTCTTCTTCATTTATGGAGAAAATTTGATTGTTTGCTAGTAGCAAAAGAGGCAAATTCATGTATTGCTTTTCCCAGGTAACATGAGCAGCAGGAAAAAGGAAGCATAGGTAGGCAAGAGGGGAAAATTTGGGGAGGGTGCATAAGTGAGAAAAAAGAAAGGGAAAAGCAGGTGATAAGAGAGAATTAATATACTGAGGATCAAAGGTGGTATGGTGGATAGGAAAGACACACAGTAAAACGGGTTGGGGCGGGGCAGAGATCCCTGTCTCCTGGCTCATTCTCATCTTCTCAAGGTACTCTAAAGCTCCAAAAATTGCTAGAGAAAAAGAAGTATTACTGTTTAATTCCTTCACCCAGTGCAGGAAGGGATGGGAGAAAGGGTAGGACATAAAACAAAGAGGACATGGGTTAAAGATATAGACTGGGCTTTTTTTTTTATTTTTAGCATTAAGCAATATACAAAGGCAGGTGTTTATACATCTGTTTTGTAGCTTAATGTTTAACTTGGTGCCTTCAAATTGCTTGTTTATTGTCCATTTCTTTTATTGGCCTTTGACATGTTCACGTTTACCTTAGTGTGTCTTTTGGTAGAGGGAGGGGCAAGTGCTCAGGTACCACCTTGCACTGATCCCCAAGATCCCTCAGGGAATTAAATCCCTTCATATATATCTCTGTCAGGCACTCATTAAAACAATCTCATCCATTCTGACATTATATGATCATTATTAAAAAAAAAACCCTTTTATGGGGCAACTATGTGGCATAGTGGATAAAACACTGGCCCTGGATTCAGGAGGACCTGAGTTCAAATCTGATCTCAGGCACTTGACACTTACTAGCTGTGTGACCCTGGGCAAGTCACTCAACCCTCATTGCCCTGCCAAAAAAAACAAAAACAAAAACCTTTTATGATGGGTGAGGCCAGAGAAAGCATGATACAGTAGGGAGAATGCTGAGCTTGGTATCAGAAAGATGAAAGTCCTCAGGCCAATGGGCAGCTTTGGCAGCCTGGTGACAGCTATGAAACCCTCAGAACAGGGTTTTTTAATGCATTAAACAAAACAGAACTACAAAGGAAATCAATTCTATTAAAATATAGTAATCAAAAATTTTACAAAAAACAAATTCACAAAACTCAAGAAAAACTCTTGGGTGGGCTTGGGATCAGAAAGTAATGGGGCTAAGCTTCTCCTGACATTGAGGCAGGCCAAGGTACTTAACCTTTCTGTGCTTCTAACAAGTCCTGTAGGATCATTTACTAAATCACAATAGGTGAAAGGAGATCCCCATGGAGAAAATCATAGGGTTGTGAAATGCATTATATAAATCAAAAAGTGAAAAATAGTCATGCCCTCCAGGAGCTTACATTCCATGGATGGAAAAATAACCTATGTAAAATACACAAGATAATTTGAGGAGAGGGAAAACCCTAAAAATAAGAAAAAATCAGGAAAGATAAGGAAAGTCTTCCTAGAAGTATGAACATCTGATTCCTTATCAGCATTATTATTGTCCTGTGCTGAAACATTTCTTGGATACCTAATAGAAATCCTTGACTAATCAATGAGTCTTGTTCTAACTGAATTAGGATCAGCTTTTGAATACCACCGGGGTGTGGTAAAACTAAAGGGGAAAATCACAGAACAATGAACATCGATTGGCTAAATATATTTTAGAGCATAAATGTAATGGAACGTTACTGTGCTGTCTGTAAGAAATAACATATATGATGACTATCGAAAGGTATGGGAAGACATATGAACTGATGCCAAATGAAGAAAGCAGAACCAGGAAAGCAATATTTATAATGGTCATAGCAATGTAAATGGAAAGAATAAAAAACAACAAAATAATTTTAAAAAATGAAATGCTAAGATATTATAATGATCAAGGTCGATCCCAAAGAAGGAATTTAAGAAGATAGTCCTCTCCCCTGTTTATAGAGGTTGGAGGCAGAAGTATCATGGGTATGGAATTCTGCATAATTTTTTGCTAGATGAGCTGATTAGTTTTGCTGGACTGTTTTCCCCACTGGAAGGGGAATTAGAGAAGGATATATTGGGAAAAGTAAATGAATAAAAACCAAACAATATCAATAAAAGTTAAAAAAAACTTAACAGGAGAATTTGGATATCTGAGGCTTTAAATACTTGGTTTGTGATTTTTTTTTTTAGTTATGATACAAATATTTGTTTGAAACTCCTCACTGTATCTGAAGTTATTTAGTGCCTAAGTGAAAAATGGGAAGAAGAATTTACTTGAGTTGTTTCTCAGTTCTTTATAAGTGAGCAAGTTTTCCTAGGATATTCAAGAAGAAAACATGATATAATGGAAAGAATGCTGGTCTGAGGACATTAGATCAATACCAGTCCTGTTATCTGTGGCATTGGACAAGTTGCTTTAACCTCTCTGGGTCTGTTTCCCCACATACAAAATGAGGGTGTTGGACTGGGTGATCCCTAAGGTTCCTTCTACTTGTAAATGACTCCAGGCAGTTAATATACCATACCTGGAAACAATAGTTCTCAGTTATTTTTGGTGTGGGATGTGTTCACACACTTATGGAAGGGAGAAGGAGATATGCACTTTTTGTGCCAGGCACTATGCTAAGCTCTTTATATATACATACTATCTCATTTAATACACTCTTATTATTAAAGCACCTGGCATTGCATTAGCCTGGCAACCTCATGGGCAGTTCATAAATTTTCTTTTTTAAAAAATATTTTATTTTTTTCCAATTACATGCAAATGTTTTTAACATTAATTTTTTAAAATTTCAGGTTAATAAATTCTCTCCTCTCTTCTCCTCCCTCATTGAGAAAGTAAGTGATTTAATATCAATTATACATGTGCAATCATGAAAAACATATTTCTATATTATTCATTTTGTAAAAGAAAACACAGATTCCCCCCTTTAAAAAAAAGAAAAGAAAGACAATTTTAAAAGTATGCTTTGCAGGGCTTGAATTTTCAAGTCAGAAAACATGAATTCAAACTAGTAATATTTACCAGTAGTGCAACACAGGAAAGTAATTTAGCCTCTTTGGGCCTCAGTTTCCTCATCAATAAAATGGGACTAGTAATAATTTATGTTGCATCCTTTTCAAGGCTGTTGTCCTGAGAGTGTTTTATAAACTTTAAAGTATTAAACAATGGCACACTGATGTAATAGAATGTTATTGTGCTATAAGAAATTGTGAATATGATAAATTCAGAGAAACAAGGAAGTTTCTTTGAACTGATACAGAGTGAAATAAGGAGAACCAAAAGGACAAAATGTACATTGATGATAATTAAGTGAATAAAGAAGATTCTTTAAAAGAATCTGAATTCTTAGTAAGTAAAAAGTCAAAGATGTTCCCCAATAATATACCTTCCACCTCAAGGTGTAAAATGTGGGGTCTATTAGGATAGAATGTTATATATATATAGTTAAAAGTGGTCATTGCATCAAGTGTTTCTGTCTCTCTCTGTCTCTCTCTGTCTCCCTTCCACCCTCTGTGTGTGTGTGTGTGTTTACAATATAGAGTTAAATATAGAAGGGGAAAAGAGGAATAGTTTTTCCCCAGAGATAAATTTGAAGTAAAAACAAAAGTTGTTAAAATGTTGGGTTTTTTTAATCTTTAAAGCATTATATTGATTTGTCATTATTATTAATCATTTTATTTTTCAGGTTATATGGTTCAAGCATACAGATGTTGGGGGACAGGTGTAATAACTTGCTAGGTTCCTTTTTCACTTGTCTCTCTAACCTAAGAACTTAGGACAGGACAAGTACCCTTTACCTAAAATTCACAATCCACTCAGGAAAAAGGAATGCAGAGTCTCTCTAAGCAGAGAATAACTGAGGTTTGGGAGGGAATGGAAGGCAGAACTCTAAAGCTGAGCCCCACAGACACAAAGAAATAAGTAATACAGGTAGAAAGAGACAACAATCCCCAAATCCTGTTAAACAAGCCGATGGATTTATGTTGACAAAAGAACAGACTGACAAGTCTGTGACAGTTTGAAGCATGCCCTTCAACCCCTTTTAAGCCCCTTTTAAACGGTAACTAGGATCCTTTCACCCAGAACAATAATAGTTGGGGGAGGAGAGTATTGCCGAGGATCATCATGCTGGGAGAAGGAGGTTGTCTCATCTCCAATCTGTAAATGTGGAGGGAGTGGCATGGGCCAGTGGAGGGCCATGAGGGGTTTATGGAGACAGTGCTTGCAAAGGGGAATCATAATATCACCCCTCTCTCAAATTCCAGCACCCTGGGTCAAAGCTCTGTTCACTCAAAACTATTTAAAGCTCTGACCCTGAGTGTTAGCTTGAAATGGCCAGGGGCTCGGCACAGAGGTGCGTGTGTGATCGCACACGCGCGCGTGCGTGCACGCACACACACACACACACACACACACACAGCTTCCTATAGTTATGCATCCATCTGAGAGAGATTCTGTTGCCTCTCACATATCCCTACCCCAACATTTCCAACCCATTTAAAAGTATGCTTGGCTCAGTCAAGGCAGGTTTATCTGAACCCCTAGAATTTTAATCCAAGAGGGTCTAAGCTGGAAGATCATTCATTGTCTGTACTATAAATAGGGTAGTAGTAATAGTAGTAGTATTAGTAAAAGAGGTGTCATGATGTCATTGAAAATGAGACTGGCCTTGACTTCATCATGTGTATGCTGCCCACCCTTATCCAGTGCCAGGACTCTGGTATTAACTGTTTTTGTTTTTTGCAGAGCAATGAGGGTTAAGTGACTAGCCCAGGGTCACACAGCTAGTGTCAGTTGTCTGAGGCTGGATTTGAACTAGGGTCCTCCTGAATCTAAGGCAAGTGCTTTATCCACTGTGCCACCTAGCTGCCCCCTCTGGTATTAACTTCGGAACTCTTTGAAACCCTATTCATTTGTAAAACAGGGCTAATGATACAGCCTAAATAACTATAGTGCTTTTTAAGAATCTGACCTAGGGGGTTTGGGGGAAACTCCCAGTGAGAAAACTTGTTCTACTAATGCAAATCAGCAACTACTCTGCAGCTTAATGTGTTTCCAATACAGAGTTTCCTTGGGACACTAAGACATTAAATTACTTGCCCAGGATCACATGGCTAAAATGTTTCAGAGGCAGGTTTTGAACACTGGTCTTCTGACTCAGACTGGTTCTTTTTCCACTATATAACACTGCCTCTCTCAGGCAACTGTTTGGTATAAATTAAAGAAGTATATAAATGTGAGTGGTAACTGGTATTAAGTAATGGTATTACTATTGGTGGTGGTGGTGGTAGTAGCAGCAGCAGTAGCAGTAGCAGTAGCAGTAGCAGTAGCAGTAGCAGTAGCAGTAGTAGTAGTAGTAGTAGTAGTAGTAGTAGTAGTAGTAGTAGTAGTAGTAGTAGTAGTAGTAGTAGCAGTAGTAGTAGTAGTAGTAGTAGTAGCAGTAGCAGTAGTAGTAGTAGTAGTAGTAGTAGTAGTAGTCTGGTACATATAGTTTTTTGGATCCAGGCTTTTTGTTCTGGGGAGCACAGACACATAAATACCTGAGTTTGTTAGTGTTCTCCATCTGATCACTTCCTAATTCATTGTTTTGCTACCTTGATAATTGGATTACAGAATCTCTGCATTGCAAGAGACCTCAGATGCCATATAGATCAACCTATACCTCAACAAAAATTCCTCCTGCAAAATACCTGATGTCATGTAGCTTTTGCTCAAAGACTTTCAAGGAGGGGAAACAGAGCATCCTGAGTTAGCCCATTTAATCTCTGGAATCTTATCATTGTTAAGAGGTTTTTCTTTATAGTAAGCCTAAATTTGCATCTTTTTAACTCCCTCTCCCCACCCCTCCCACTCCTTATAGTTTTGTCTTCTGGGGTCAAATAAGACAAAAATAATCCCTCTTCCACTGGACTATTTAAAGACAGCTATCATGCCTTCTTCTCTTAACTCCCCTCCCACCAGCTAAGCCTTCTCTTTTCCAACCTAAACATTCCTAGTTTCTTCAAATAGCCCTGGTGGGCCTGGTGGGCCAGCAGTAAGTAGCTGGCTAGTAGGTACTCTATGGGGAGATGAAATGCCATGCTTAAAATCAGCCCTTTAACTTTTATATGTTTTGTTTGACTTACCAACTATAATATTCTATTAACAGATTTTTACGACAGACCAGACATATTATTACAGTCTCTGCACTGCTGAACCAAGTTCTGAGTATTACGTTAATGAAAGTCCAGCAATACTTGTCCACACTTGAATTTTTGCCAGCACAAACCTTCACTCCACCACAGTCACGATGAGGAAAAAGGGGCTAAAAAATACAGATGTGTGTGTATATGAACACACATGCTCACTCTTCTCTCTGCAGGATCTTTCCTTAGTTCAGGCACATTTCCAATAGGTCTGCAGGAAGGAAGGACCATTTTAAATAAACTCTTCCTCCTGCCGCTAAATCACTGCCTTAGAGCATTATTATTGTACCTGACATGAAAGTTAAGCCAGAATTATGTAGTTTAGCTTCACGCCGTCTGTTTAGGTTCCAGTGACAGAGAGTTACGTTTTATCTAGTAATTGCTGAGAACATGTAGCATGAATATAGAAACTATGTTAGTATTCTGCTTCTGTGTGTGTATACTTGAAACCAATCTCATTCATACATTTTATGAGACAGTTCTTGGTTTAAAGAATTTTAACTATCCCCAGAGGTTCTGAACAATGACTACAAAATGTATCACCACAGTAATAGAAATAAGAATACATATGCTGTCACTTGGATTAAGCCAATGTTTGGTGGCATTTTTTTGCATTAGTCTGGACAAGTGATTTCCTTACTGATCCAGATCAATAATTTGTCTGTAATTTAGAGTTTTGGAGCTGTGCCTGGGAGCACTTACAGGGTAAATGATTTCCCAATGGTCACACTGCTAGTATGTGTCAAGATTTGAACCCAGGTCTTACTGTCTCTAGGATTGTCCCTGATCCATTACATCAGAGGTATCAAACACTAGGCCTGTGGCCCTTAATGCTCCCTAGTACAGCCACAACAAGATTAAAATGTATAGAATATAGATAATATTATATGGTTTTCTAAGTCAATATGCAGCCCACAAGGATCCTTCTATATACTATAGTGGTCCTATTTCTATTTAAGTTTGATACTTCTGCACTACAGCATACTTCTTCTGTTATGGTTTAATTATTTTAAGTATGCATATATATATGTATATACATATACACAAATATACATATGTAACACACATATGCACACCCAATTGCACATACACATGTATGTATGCAGTACATACACACATAGATACATACACACATGTAATTACTGTTCTGTTTGAATTGTAGACTACGAGCAAAAACGTGTTTCCAATACAGAATGCTGGTACAAAGTATAACCTGTCCTTTCAAAAAAAGGGGGGAGGAGCCTACAGAAATTAAAGAGAAAATAAGATTCCTGGCTATGAAAAGAAGATGCTTCCATTCAGTGGTGCCTAGTTCTACTCTTCAAACAATGACAAAACTCCCAGAATTACTTTGATGCTTTTTTTAAAAGAGGATCTTATATGAATGAAACTATTGGGTTCCAAATTGCTGTACCCATGATTTCTGAGACCCAGATCTTGTCCTATGCCTTAGAATCAAATGCTGTTCCACAGCCCCGTGGTGGTCCAGTGGAAAGAACACTGGATTTTGAGCTAGCAAACCTGGACCTGGGTTGAATAGCAATTCTGTCATTTACTATCTAGGTTACTTTGGGGCAACTAGGTGGCAAACAATGCCAAGCTGAGTGTCAAGCTTGGAATCAGGAAGACCTGAGTTCAAATTTGGCCTCAGACTCTTATTAGCCGGGCGACTGACCCTAAGTCGAGTCACTTCACCTTGTTTGTCTTAGTTTCCTCATCTGTAAAATGAGCCTGAGAAAGAAATGACAAACTATTCCAATGTCCTTGCCAAGAAAACCCAAATTGGGTCATGAAGAGTCAGATGCCACAGAAACAATTCAACAACAACTATAATGGGTAAGAATCTCTCCTCTGCTAGACTTCCGTTTCCTCAAATGTAAAATGAGGGAGTTGGACTAGATGGTGATTTCTGAAGTCCCTTCCAGATATAAGCCTGTGATCTCGGATGGAGGCCGATCCCAGGTGCTGCAAATGAGCAGTGGGCAAAGTATTCCAACAGCAACCCCTTGAGCACACCTTAGCTCTGCAGTCTTGTCTGTTATACTGCGCAGTCAGTTAATGAGCCACGTGGGGTGCCCAACCTGTTTAGAGATGGAGCAACACTGAGAAATGCTGATCCCTTCAGGCAACGTGTACTTTTGTCTGATGGGGCTGGGAATGTTCTGCTGGATTGGCAGACTACCCTCAGCACTGGATGCTAGTTCTTAGAATTGTTTACAGTACGCTTTGTTTCTCAGCATGAAGCATAATGTGTAAAACCTCGTCCCAACCTGTTTCCTTAAATTCACCTTCCCTTCCACCACATCGTCTTTGCTTCCCCAGGGAAATCTATTCACCAGGGATGAGCAACTTTTTTCTTCCTTCTAAGGTCTGAATGAGAGGCAATAGTTTTACAGCGAAGGGAGTGGGGAGTATCTTAGACATTCATGAGGGCTTGTTTTTGTTTTTGTTTTTGTTTTTTTTATTTGCCTATAGGTGTTGTGAGACTTGGGTCCTGTTATCAGTAGAGGTTTCAGTCTCTTTTGGATTCTTCTGTTCCTTCTAAAGGAATAGAAATGCACATTCTCACATCTTACCCTCTGAATACTTGAGAGCAAGGCTGTACAGTGATGTGAGGGACAACCTTGGAGTCAGGAAGACCTGAAGAAGAGAGTTCAAGTCCCTCTTCTGACATATACTAGTTGGATGACCCTAGGCAAGTATACATTAGAGATTAAATGGACCTCTGTTATTGGTCTCTCAGAAATCTCATCAGCTCTTTTGGGGTTATCATCTCTATGCTGATTACTTCCAAACCTATATATCCAACCCTAGTGTCTTTTCTGAGCTCTAGTTCCACATTACCAACTTCTCATGGGAATATTTCCTGCTGGGTATCTATCCCTCAGGCATCTCAAACTCAACACGTTTGAAATAGAATTTATTATCAAATACTGCTCCCCCCCTCTAATATCACTCCTCTTTTTTTTTAACTTTCCTGTTTATATTCAGATATCACCATCCTTCCATTTCCCCAAATTCCCAAACTCCAATATATCTTTGACTCCTCACTCGGTTTCCCTCCTATATACAATCCAGTCTTTTGTTTGTTTGTTTGTGTTTTGTTTTTTTTTTAGTGAGGCAATTGGGGGTAAGTGACTTGCCCAGGGTCACACAGCTAGTAAGTGTTAAGTGTCTGAGGTCAGATTTGAACCCAGGTACTCCTGAATCCAGGGCCGGTGCTCTATCCACTGCGCCATCTAGCCACCCCTACAATCCAGTCTTAATGATTTTACTTCCTCAGCACCTCTTGTACCTGTCCTCTCTCCAATCCCATGACCAGCCCTTAATTCAGGCCCTCATGAGCTCTTACCTGGACCACTGCAATGAACTCCAAATGGCTTCTCTGCTTTGCATCTCTCTCTACTATAGACATTTTCCACAAACCCACGAACAGATCCCTAAGGCAAAGAGGTGACCATGTCAATTCCCTGCTCACAAAGCTCCAGTGATTGACTTAAAGGATCAAATACAAGTCCCTGTTGGTCATTTAAAACCCTTCAGAATTTGACTCTAGTCCATCTCTTCCAGCTTGTTACACATTACTGTCATTCACACACTTTACATTCCTGACAAACTGGCCCACTTGCTGTTCCCCGACTCTCTGCCATTTATCACTTGTCCCAGTGGCTTTGCACAGACTGTCCCCTCTGCCTGGAATGCACTCCCTTCATCCCCTCCTTCCCTCTGCCACTTAAAACACTTAGCTTTCTTTTAAGTTCAGCTTGAGTTCCACATTTTTCAAGATGCCTTCTCTGCTCTCCTAGATCCTGGTGCCTCCTGGAAATTACTCAGTATTTATCTTGTCTGAGCTTTGTATCTACTTATACATGTATGTGTTATCCCCCCCACCCCTGCCCCGCCCTAGGTTGGAAGGTCCTTGAATGTAGGGACTACTTCATTTTTGTCTTTGAATTGCTAGTACCTGCAGGGTAAGTATTTAATAAATGCTGATTGATTGATTTAATGAACTTCTTATCTGTATCCATGGAGGATGGATATTTCCATCCCCAACTGATGAGATGAGAGGTCTGTACACAAAAAGAAAATGTCTAGAATTTTATATATATATATATAAAATTACATTTATATATGTATAATCTATATGCATAATTACATTTATATAGAAATATGTATATATGCACATATGGAATAGAAATGTATACATAGAATATATGTATCACCTATAAGATATATAATAATATGTATAATACATCTGTAGTTTTGGTGTGTGTGTATGGGAGTATGTGTGAGTGTAGAGAAACAGAGAGGTAGAGAGAGAGAGATAAATAGAGATAGATGATAGAGAAACAAATGATAGAGAGGGATAGGTATAGAGATGTTGCTTGTCCATCTTCGAAGAAGACCAATGGGTGTCTTGACTTGTATGTGAATTGGATTTAAATGAGGCAGAGCTGCACAAAGTTTTAAGCCTCACTCTCTCCTCCACAGTCAGCAAATTCCAGTGGCAAGACAAAAGTCAAGAGGACTGGTGCTATACTGAAATGCAGTGGATTACCTTGACATCTTCCATGCCTGACTGAGCTCTAAGTGTTCCACAGCACCTGCTTTAGCTGCCTTCCTGGCTGTTGGAACAAGTTGTTCCCATCTGCCCGTTCTGCCAGGGAAAGGATTCGCATGCTTGGAGTAGGCATCCCCCTAACTTACTGGTGGGTTTGAGGCCTGTCAGTTACCCTGAACCTGGTTTAGCACATCTGCCAAGACAGTTTTACTAGGATGTGGTCACTGTGCATGCTGCATCTTATTGAAGCCACAGGTGAGAGTTGAATGACAGGTGGACCCCCAAAGTAGAAGTAGATGAGCAGCTCTGAAAAGGGCTCAGCAAGCCCTTACACAAGTGGTGCCAGTCCTCCTTGAACACCCCAAACACCCTGGTAAATAGAGATTGAAACAGATGATAGCAATAGGTAGATAAAGAGATGATAGGTAGGTAGGTAGGTAGGTAGGTAGATAGATAGATAGATAGATAGATAGATAGATAGATAGATAGATAGATAGATAGATAGATAGATAGATAGATGACTATAAATAAATGAATTGATGAATGAACAAATGAACAAAAACCAAATGAATAAATCATCAACTGATTTCATTGCTTACTGATGTAGAATTTTGCAATGGTTAAAAACATCAAGTTTCTGCTCTGATTCTTTCTCTTGTAACAGGATTAATGCAGAAATAGGATTAATGTTATTATGTGTATATATATATATATATGTATATGTATAGAGATATATAGATATAACCTATATCAGATTACCTGCTGTCTAGGGGAGGGGGGAGGGAGGGGAGGGAGGGAGAAAAATCTGAAATTGTAAAGCATGTATAAACAAAAGTTGAGAACTATCTTTACATGTAATGGAAAAAATAAAATATCTCATAAAAAAAAACATCAAGTTTCTTCTTTGAAGCCTTTTGTGTGTGTGTGTGTGTGTGTTGTTTAATACATTTATCAGAATTTGAATTGGGTCCTGAGATGCTGTTATCCTAGTAACAAAATTCACATGTGGAACTGCTCTTGTACTAATATTAGTTCTGCACTTTGTTCAGCTAATCCATGGACAGTAGATACATAATTCTCTAACCAAAACCTATCTCTGAATCTTCCAAATTGATTAGAATTAAACAGTCATAGGGTTGAATGGGCTTCTCAAAGTTCTGTGTCTTTCTCTGAATAGAATTTTGGGAGCCCTTCAGCTTAGAAAACTCTTTCTTTTAAATTGTCACTCAAATATTGCTTCAATATCCAACTACCAAGGCTAATTTCTGAGCTTGTTTTGCCTCCTTCCCTTTTTCAACTTTTCAATTTTTTCCAAGTTTGGGCTTTTAAACTCTGCTGTGGAGAACACATTCTAGAGGGTCACTTGATAGCAAGGTCCTCCAGTTCCGACCTATCATATACAAAGAGCTTATGCTCAAAAACAAGCCAATGTTTCCAAAGATGTTTCAACATTCTCTGCCTTGTGGTTCGGTTTTCATCCATGCAAACAGAACACAGCTGTTCAGTTTTATCTCAGTTCATGGTACTTGCTTAATTTACAGAAACATTTTCAAGTTCAGACAGACCTTGAGAGAAGTAAAGACAGTAGGGCACTTCAATGAGAACTGAAAGGTAATGGAAACATTTAAAGATGGCTGATCAACCTTAGGCACAATGAGAAACCCATTCTACTGCTAACCAAATCATGTTTTGAGTGGTTCTATTGGTAAATTTTGGAAGCCCTTGGATGTCCAGCGTCCAGGCAAACATGTAAGAATTATAGATTATTCTCATGATCATTTCAGCTAGACTGGAAACAAAGTAAAGGAAACATGTTCTCTTCCCTCTAAGCTCTCCACTCATCCTAAGTCTGTATTTAGTGAAGAGAAATTCACTGAGAGAAGAGAAATAAGGAATTGGGTGAAAATACAATATAAATTTGGAATCTCCTTACCTCCTCAGTATGTTAAACATTTATTGAATAGATATGATATTATAATAAATACAGTGAGATCATCATTTCCCATATCATACTGCCTATAATTACCATAAACTCCTTATTTATAATTTAGTCTACTCCATTTTTTAATTAAAAAATTTTTTTTTAGTCTACTGCATTTTGAGGTATAGAATCTTAATCTACTCAAGGTGTGTCCCTCGCTGTCTCTGTCTCTGTCTCTCTCTGTTGCTCTCTGTGTCTGTGTCTGTGTCTCTGTCTGTGTCTGTGTCTCTGTCTGTCTCTGTCTCTCTCTTTCTCAATTTGTGTATCTGGATAGAACATCAGATATATTGTGTCATTCTTCTCCCCCCAGCATTAATATTACCATTGGAAAAAAAGCCTGATTTGGAACAATTAGTTTTGTTATAGTTTTAGTCTTCTCACATTTAAAATTGGCTAGAAGGAACCTTGGACTCACCATGTGAAACTTCCTCACTTTTTACATTTGGAAACTTGACAATTATGAAGCTTGAGTGACTTGCCCAAGGTCGCACAGAGTCAGGCTTTGAACACACTGCCTCCAGCCTCAAATCCACCTCTTTTTCCACTGTACCACATTAAAACAATTAGAGTGCACTGGATTTTTATACTAAGCTACCCCAGTCTTTATAGATGTATAATCTTCACCTTAAGGAAAGACAATCAGATTTATTAACTTATAATTTTTTATATTAACTTACAGAAAACAAGAACAAAAAATCATATATGGGGGTTACTTTACATAGTTTGGAACTTATAGCAACACTTATGTAACTTAACATGGATTGCTGCTTTTAGGTGTACTTAAGGATACAAATGATCTTTGTAGGTTCTCAGTTTGGCTGGGTATAAGTGACATTTTTTTAAAAAAAACAAACATTTTGCATGTAAATTTAAAAATTTATTTAGATATATTATATATAAATTAAGCTATAAATTTATTTAGATTTAGACAAATTATAAGTTAAGTTATGCATTTATTTAGATTTAGATACATTATATATAAATTAAGTTATAAATTTATTTAGAAAAAATATTTTAAATCAAATTATGCATTCACTTAGATTTAGATAAATTTTATTTAAAAAGCTATCTAGCTTTCTAATGAATAACTTTTAAATGAAGGAGATAAAGGTGTTTTGTCAGGATGTCCTCTATCACAACCTCCTATAGGTAGTCTCTCCAGGTTGTGATTGTGGGCAGGTTTTTCCTGATTTCATTGTTTACTGATGCAGGATTTTGCAATGGTTAAAAACATTAGGTTTCTTCTTTGAAGCCGTGTGTGTGTGTGTGTGTGTGTGTGTGTGTGTGTGTGTGTGTGTGTGTGTTACTTCATACATTTGTCAGAATTTGAATTGGGTCCTGAGATACTGTTAGCCTAGTAACAAAATTCACATGTGGAACTGCTCTTGTACTAATATTAATAAGCTTGGGGAAATAATCACTATGTATGACAGACTGTATCTTTTTGTCCACAGCTTTGCCAGCAGTATGATGAGATGAAGGGCTTTATAGAAGGGTGGAGTTAGTCCTCCATAAAAGGGCTAGCAAGTTGAAGTGGCCACCAGATTCATTGTATAACATTTTTTTTTAAGTGAGGCAATTGGGGTTAAGTGACTTGCCCAGGGTCACAGAGCTAGTAAGTGTTAAGTGTCTGAGGCTGGATTTGAACTCAGGTACTCCTGACTCCAGGGCCAGTGCTCTATCCACTGTGCCACCTAGCTGCCCCCAACTTTTTTTTTTTTAAGGAAATGAGGTTCTATGGCCTTTAAAGAAGAAGAAAGGTGTTCACATTGTTGTATCTTGAAAGTGGAAAAGAAGTATTTCAGTTAAAGTATGGTATTCTGATGAATGACTCATTCATATGAATGAATAAAAGCTATTGATTTGCTTTGCTTTGACCTAATTGTGTTGACTCATCATGGGACTTCTGAGGTATGGATTTAGGAGTGACAGGCAGCTAGGTGGCACAGTGGATAGAACACTGGCCCTGGAGTCAAAAGGACCTCAGATACTTACTAGTTGTGTGAACCTGGGCAAGTCACTTAACCCCAATTTCCTTAAACATCCAGGGCCATCTCCAGTTATCGTGATATATATCTTGCCATCAGACCCAAATGGCTCTGGAGGAGAGAATGAGGTCAGTGACATTGCACAGCCCTCGTCCACTTAAGTTCAATTCAGTGCAAGTCATGACATCACCCTGATGTTATGGTCCTCTTCAAGAATGAAGGACAAAAATCAAAAACTTAGGACTGATGACCTGCAAAGGACCTTGAGGATGAGTTACCTGTGGGTTTAAACTGAAGGGTTGTTCAGGGGATATATGCAACATTCTTCCTTCTCAGTCCCTGGACTCTCTGATGAAAGGAGGAAGATGTGTTTTGTTATTTTTTTCTCTGGAACCAACGTGGTTTATTAAAATTAACTACAGATCAAGCTCCTTATAGAATTCTTTTAATTTGTATTATTGTAACCATTGAGTATATTATTTTTCTGTTCTGCTTATTTAACTCTGTATTAGTTCATACAAATCTTCCTCTGTCTTCCTTATAGTCTCCATTTTTCTTGTCCAATAATATTCCATTACATTCATATGCCGTAGTTTGTTCATCTATTATGCACTCAATAGGCATCTATTTCGTTTCTTGTTCCTTGCTATGAGAAAAAAAAAGTGCTGCTATGACTATTTTGGGATATATTAAAACTTTTTCCCCCTCTATCCTAATCTAAGCAGTATATTCAGATAGAAGGGTCGAAGGATCTGAATATTTTAGAGACTTTTCTCAAATAATTTCAAATTATTTTCCATACTGGTTGGACCAATTACAATCCCACCAAGTTTCTTCTCATAGGTCTACCACCATTGGCTTTTTCCATGTTTTTTTTAATCTGGGGCAGTTTGCTGGGTGTGAGATAAAACCTCAAAGTTGTTTTAATTTGAGTTTCTCTTATTAAAGATTTAGAATATTTTCTTTCATCCTTACCAAGATGTAAACTTTTAATTTCATTCTCTTGTATTATTGCTATAGTTAGCATTTCTATAATTATATCAAATAATAATGGGGAGAGGAGCAGACTTGTCTCACCCTATTTTGTACTGGGAAAACTTCAAATATTTTTTCCAAAACATATAATACTAGCTTATAGTTGTAGGGTTGATAATTTGATTATGTTCTAGACTTTTAAATTGCTTTCCCAGTTCATTGATTCTATTTTCTTGATTTATTTATATAAAATTTCAGATAAATAAATATTTTTCTCTAAGAACTACTTTATTTGTATACCATAAGATTTGGCATACTGTATCATTTCTAAATTTCTCTTTAATGTAATTATTTAATTCTATGATTTTTTTCTTTGATCCATTCAGGATTTTACTACTTAGTCTTCATTTAGGGCTGTATCTGTTGTTCATATTTTTTATTGATGAAAAGATTTTGCCTTTTTTCCATTTGTTTGGGATTTTTTAATGCTATACTATATGTTATTGTTTGTCACTGATCTGAGTAATATTCATATTTTTAATATCCCTATTCAAAAGTCACTGCTGGTCATTAAAATTCATTTTTCCCCAATACCTACTTGCCTTCTTGCTTATTGATAGTTTTTATTTATCCATCTTTGAGAGAGAAATATTAAAGCTGTCTTTTTCCAATTTGTCTAAATATTTGTAAAGAACATAGACATTATGCCATTTGTTCCATATATTTAATAATATAGAGAGATAGCATGATGTAGTACAGAGACATCAAACTTATGGCCCACAACACTCCCTAGTGTGGCTCAAACCCAATTGAAATGCAATTGGGAGGTCTTTAACAAAATAAATAAAACATAGATAAATATCATATTTTAATATGAAGTCAATATATGGCCCTTTATAATTTAATCTACTGTAGTTTGTGGTACAGAATCTCATAAACCCAAGTACTCATTTTTGTTGTTTGTATTTTGTTTTTGCAGGGCAATGAGGGTTAAGTGACTTACCCAGGGTCACACAGCTAGTAAGTGTCAAGTGTCTGAGACTGGATTTGAACTCAGGTCCTTCTGAATCCAGGGTGGGGGCTTTATCCACTGACCCACCTAGTCGCCCCCCCACCCCAAGTCCTCATTTTTATATCAGCCAAATCAAGTCACTCCCAACCCTTCAGGCATCCTTATGCATGGATTAGTGGCCCTTGTTTCCTTTGGAGTTTGACACCACTGCAATGGTGCATGGATAGCCAGCCTTGAAACAACAAAGACCTGGGCTCAAGCTCTGTCTCTGATACATTCTTGCTTTGATCCTGAGCAAGTCCTTAACTTTTCAGTCCACAAAGCAATTCTCTGTGTGAATGAGTAAAACTATGTGTGGTCTCCTTATTTCTGTCCCAAGTTTGGGGAAAATTAGCTGGGGTTTCTAATATATTTGTTACTTATAAATTAGAAGCTTTAGCACCAGTTTTTGGCATTAAGCATTCATTAAAGCATACCAAGTATTAGTAAAAAGAGAACATCTGGCTCAGAAAGTTAAGAAGCCTATCTAGTAACAACCTAGGGAGTCTCAAGCCAAAAAGAAGAAGTTCCCCTACCTGTGAAAACAGAAGCTACCTCCAGGTCTGGACAAGAGGTGGCCCGTACACACTTCTCTAAGCATCACTGATGGCCAGCATCACCGAAATCCATTGGTTCACTGGCTTTAAGGGTGGTCAGGTACAGTACTGCCCAGGTCAGAGGTTCAGAAAACACACCCCCTGAGGGCCAGGCTCTCAGGTAGGTGTGGTTTCAATCAAGTCAACTTTAAGTGAGTTAATCAGCAAAGTCAATCCAATCAATCCCAATATTATCCTCTTGAGTGAGCCTCTGGGTGTCCCAAAACCCATTTTATCACATCTTAGAATATGAGATTCAGAAGATTTGCCAGCCTACATGGGTAGAAAGGATGTCCTCAGCTATGAGTTTCCTATATCAATGAATTCACACATCTAGTCCCTATCCCTGTAATGCATTGTCTTTTGTTTATGATGCCTTTAAGCATAATGTAAATCCTCTCTTTATCTCCCTTGACATTACTGATTTTATCACTGATTGTAACTACTTTTTAGTGGCCTGATAAATTCATTTACATTTATATTTTGTTCCATCCCTTATTTTTCTGATATGACCCTACAATTTAGTTGTTTTTCTTGTATGTAATACATTGTTGAGTTTTTTCTTTTCTTAATCCATTTTATTTAATCCATTCTCTTTCTTTTAACTGGGTAACTTAATCCATTCACATTTAGAATTGTAATTATGGAATTTATGTTCTTTGAGTAAACTCTTTTATTGGATCCCTCCATCATCTTTTAAGTCAAAACTCTGTGTGTGTGTGTGTGTGTGTGTGTGTGAGAGAGAGAGAGAGAGAAAGAGAGAGAGAGAGAGAGAGAGAATGTATACATTAATCTAATGTTAGTTTTCTTCTACCATTTATCAAATTCCTATCCACAAATTCCATAATCTTTGAGTTTTCTTTCACTACTATAGCTTTTCTCTTTTTAATATTTCCCTTTACTAGCTCATATAAAAGCACAGTACTGATTCTTTTCTTTCCCTCTACAATCCATTCTTTTAATTTTAGTGACATTGATCTGCAATATCCCTTTCCAAGAATGTTTTCCCTTTCTAGGATATTCTAGAATCTCACATCTCATTCTTGGGCTTTGTGCTTAAACATTCCTTTCTTGTGCGTTCTTTAGCCTTTTAAAAAAACAAATCAAGGAATTTACCTCCTCATAACTTGTATTTCTCTTGTTCTATGCATTTTTTCAAAAATCACTGACAATGGCTCATCATTAATGTTCATAGAAAACATGCTATGTGTAAAGCACTGTACTAGTCATGTAGGAAAAAATAGAAGAAATGTAAGATATGAACTCTGATTTCAGGAAATAAACAGTCCTGTAAAAATAACAGGAGAAAGATATGAATCGATGGAATGAAAACAGAAGACAGTAAAAAATTCCTTGCTAAATAATATAATACAGATTGTAAATGCCATTGTAATCTGTTCTTTGACTGGAGTTGGAGGGAATGGGATTAGGGAATATTGTGCAACAAAAATTTATTTAAATTTAGGTAAGACATTGGCATTAGATAAAGACTGCAAGGTATAGTACAGTGAGCTTGTCCTTGATTTTTTGCAAAATTCTAGAATCTGTTATTAAAAAGATGCTTAGTGGGGCAGCTATGTGGTGCAGTGGATAAAACACTGGCCCTGGATTCAGGAGGACCTGAGTTTAAATCTGGCCTCAGACACTTGACACTTACTAGCTCTGTGACCCTGGGTAAGTCACTTAAACCTCATTGCCCTGCCCCCCCCCCCAAAAAAAAGATGCTTAGTGAACATCTAGAAAAGGAAACAGTGATTACAGAGAGCACGTAGTGCTTCAACAGAAGCTTGTCGTGGCAGATGAATTTGATTTTCTTTTTTGACAAGTTTACTAAACTGGTAGGTCAGGAACACACGGAGAGAGAGAGACAGAGACAGAGACAGAGACGGAGAATGTGCATGATTACCAACACAAAAGTGAAAATGAGATTACTAATAAAATCACAGACTGAATGGACACAAGCAAAGATAAAAAAATTGTGGTTCCATCCATATCAATTTGGAAGGAGATCTTCACTGCAGTGCTTCAGGGGTCTATGTTTGGCCTTGTGCTATTTATCAACTTTATTTGTCAACCAGTATTCATTTAGGGCCTATTATATGTCAGATACTGTGCCAGGAATTGGGAATATTTTATATATACACATACATATACACATACACATACATATACATATACATATACATATACACATACACATACACATACACATACACATACACATACATATACACATATATATGAGTGTATACATGCACATTATGTGTGTGTATATATGTATATGTATGTGTGTATGTGTACAAATACAAACACACAAATTAGATACTCCCTGCCTTTGAAGAGCTTACATTCTACTGGGAGATGCAACATATTCACAGTAGGTTGATATAGGTGATCTACAAAATGAATATGACATTGTCATTGGAGGATGGGAGTAATGGGGGAATTGGGAAGATGGTTGGAGGAGGTGACATTTGAACTGAACCTTGAAAGGACGTAGGCATTCCAAGAAGTGCATGTGAGGAGGGAGAGCACCCTAGGTATTTGGAACAGCCTGTTCAAATATGCAAAATTGAGAGATAGAAGGTAGTGTATGAAAATCTGCAGGTAGGGTGGTTTGGCTGGGGCTTAGCTTGGGGGAAGGACAATAGTTTGTAATCATCTTGGAAAAGGAAGAAGGAGCCAGATTTTGAAGGGCTTTAAAAAGAACTAGACAAGATCCTTATCAAATGTGCAGATGGCAAAGCTGAGGGAGACAGTTGAGAAGCTGGGTGGTGGTATCAGGATTGGAAACATTCTTGATAGTAAAGAATATTTGACTGAATTTACTGAGATAAAATTTAGCAAGAGAAAGAGTTAAGTCCTATATTTGGGTTCCTTCAAATAAATAAGGAATTTATTTGAATAAATGTAAATAAATATACTAAACTTCATAGGTCTATGAAGGGAGAGGTATAGTTAGATAATCTACTTTTTAAAATCTAGAGATTTTAGTAGCCTGCAAGTTTAATAGAAATCATCAGTTTGATGCAGAGGACCAAGAAGCTATTCTTCTCTTTGGCTGCCTGAGGAGAGGCAGAGCTTTCAGAAATAAGGAAATCCCTCTCTCTACCTTGGCCAGACCATACTGGGACAACTGGGAGCATTGCATTCAGTTCTGGACACCACAGTTTAGGAAGGACATTGAGAAGGAGAAAGTTTCCAGAGGAAGGAAACTAGGATGGGAAGGGGTTTTGAATCCATGCCATATGATGACAAAAGGTCTCAAGATACCTCCATAGAGGCAGTATTGTACTGGATCCTTCTCATAGAAGATCCCAGGAGCTGGTTGTTAAATTTTCACCATGAGCATTTATTTATACCTCAGAAGTCAGCAAACACTATAAAACAGGGATTGATTTTTTGTTTTGTTGATTCTCTAGACTTACAAAAGTGATGGAGAAAGTATTAATAAAGCAGCTTAAACATAAAAGTGTGTTGTGACTATGTCTATTTGTTTTCCCAGAGAGCTTGTTGTTAAATATCAGCACACCATTGCAAAAAGAGATCAACAAAGGAAATTGAGGTATGTGACATCTTTTTCCAAGAATTTGAAGAACTACCTCATGTAAAAGGGATGATTGATTATAATCGTCCTCCTTCTCCTCAATATTATTATTATTATTATACAACTTATTCTATAAGGGAAGGAAGGGACAGATTCCCCTCAGTTTCAGAGGTGATAATCTTTGACTGTGACTGCCAAACATTCTCTCTGCACTGACAACATAGACCAGGGAGCTGAGGTGGCTGGTTCTGAAGAAATGTTAGTACTTTCTCCCACTTTAAATGATGACTTGTGTATTTCTCTGTCTCCATATTGTATCCCTATGACAGGATGAATGTAAGCTCTGTGTGTATGTACCCTGCCCCTGCCCATTGTATTTTCAACAACTAGCACAGTACCTTGTTTATAACAGGTGCTTAATAAATACTTGTCAGATTTGTTTTTGGTTTTTGTTTTGTTTTGTTTTTTTAGTGAGGCAATTGGGGTTAAGTGACTTGCCCAGGGTCACACAGCTAGTAAGTGTTAAGTGTCTGAGGCCGGATTTGAACTCAGGTACTCCTGACTCCAGGGCCGGTGCTCTATCCACTGCGCCATCTAGCTGCCCTAATACTTGTCAGATTTGATTAGGAAACCAGCAATGGGTAGGGACCATCTGATGGTTATTGTGGTATGTGATTATAGTTGAATGGGGTGATATTACTCAATTCAGGAATTCTCATTAGCAGAGTAGTCCTTCCTATATTTCCTTATCCTTCCACTGCATTTGTAGCTACTTATGACAACTGCTATAGATATTCTGAGTTCTCACATCAGCTAGTTGATCATGGAAGACAGTAGAGAAGGCACAACCATGTTGGGCAAGCATTGGTTATGAACCTGACAACACCACCAGCATTGGACCAGCCTTTGAGGCCTCATGGAGTATTAAAGAATCCCTATTGGGGCACCGTCAAAGAGAAGTCTCCCCATATTAACTGCTCTCTTTCTTCTCCCTCTAACACCCTCATTAAATAAGGGGGCTTTTCCAATTCAATTTGGGGACTGAAACTTTTTCTCATATTCTTTCTCTGATTCCCAAAAGGCATTCACCAGCACATCATGTGCTCACTCATTTATTTGGAGTGCAGAATCTACTTTAATGCACAGTCATGAATTTAGGATCACAAAATGTAATCAAATAGGTCAATTGCACATATTCATCTTAGTCATCAGATCTGCTTGACACAGCCTAATGCATTCATCTGATTTCAGTTCCAACTTGTTTCAGTCCAGTACCAGGGAGCTCTTAATCATCACCAGTACTGATAAAATGTGGCCCTTTCTTCTGGGAACAGGTTGCAACTTCCAGTTTCAGGTTGGAGCTGCCCTTTCTAAAGACACTTGAACCCGTAATTAGTTGTCTGCTCCTCTGTATTCTAGATTCAGAATTTCTCCCATGAATGCCTTTTCCTAGACCCTTCCTGCTCAAGTCAGTGTTCACTGGGGGCTTTTCTCCTCTTCTGGACTGAAAATAAATTCTCTAGGTTTCTAAAAAAATCAGTTAAAGTAACATGTAAATTGTTTGTTGCTGTTGTTCAGTTGTTTTCAGTTATGTCTAACTGTCTGGGACTCCATTTGGGGTTTTCTTGGAAGAGATACTGAAAAGGTTTGCCATTTCTTTCTCCAGCTCATTTTAAAGATGAGGGGCAGCTAGGTGGCACAGTGGATAAAGCACCGGCCCTGGAGTCAGGAGTACCTGAGTTCAAATCCGGCCTCAGACACTTGACACTTACTAGCTGTGTGACCCTGGGCAAGTCACTTAACCCCAATTGCCTTACCGAAAAAACAACAACAACAACAAAAAAAAAACAAAAATAAAGATAAGGAAAATGAGGCAAAAAGGGTGAAGTAACATTTTTTTTTTTGGCAGGGCAATTGGGGTTAAGTGACTTGCCCAGGGCCACACAGCTAGTAAGTGTTAAGTGTCTGAGGTCGGATTTGAACTCAGGTACTCCTGAATCCAGGGCTGGTGCTCTATCCACTGTGCCACCTAGCTGCCCCTGTCAAATGACTTTTAAGTGACTTACCCAGGGCCATACAGCTGCTGAATTTTTGAGGCCATATTTGAACTCAGGAAGATGAATCTTCTTGACTCCAGGCCCAGCTCTCTATCCACTGCAACACCTATCTGCCCATAAAATGTTTTACAAATCTTAAATACACACATATTAATTCTAGTTATTGTTAATAATAGTTATTAAAAATAATAATCCTTCTGGCAACCCTCTCAACTTAATTGATTCAACATTAAAAGGAGTGTTGGATCATAACATCAGAGGCTATGGAGTTAACCCCCCTCATTTTGCAGTTGAAGGAACCAAGACCAGGAGAAGGTAAATGGTTAAGGTCTAAGGTTCCTCTGATATTCCTTTTCTAAATATTTTCTTTAGCTCATGCCCATCTTCTTCCATTGGCAAGTCCTCGTTAATCACACTTTTCTCTTATAACCTATGGCCCCTCAGTCAACTGCTAACCCATCAGGAAATTAATATTCTTAATCCATATTTCTGTCAACATACCTAAATGAGATCCATTACTATATCAGAAAGGGAAGAAAATTACTAAGCACACATTGAAAAGAGAGGTTATTCAAGACAAATAAGTTGTCCTATCCAATATGTTTGCTCAGAGTCTAAATTTCTGTGATCCACACTGAGTAGGATATGAGTTTTTCTTCCAAAATTGTGCATTTTTACCAATTTTTTAAATGTTTTTACAAATTGCCTCATAGACTTATTGAGAATAAAGTGCTTTGTGGACTTTAAAATAATATATCCATATGAAGTTATTATTATTTAGGAGAAAGCTTCCTAGATTAACGAATGCTTTATTCTGGCCTCTTAAAGATGGGGGCGGGGGAGGGAATTATATTTACTAGTATTTGTTTCTAAACATCTGAATTCCTGAAGTTTTGTGATTTTATTCTACAATGCGATTAAATTCAATGAACTTTTCTTGTGTCTATTAAAATTCCAATGTGTATTCAGTGTAAGAATTTCTAAAAAGCCTCATTTCTTTAGCAGTAAAATATAAGCAGCCTAACTTTAGTCTACATATTTTCCCACTGAATAATGATTTTAAAGTTTCATGTGTCCCGTGGGGTGAAAAATTCTAGTGAAACAAGAGTCCTTTCAGAATGTTCTTTCTGGCCTCATTGTTGTTTAATCATAAATATTGGTCCAAGTTGTAATGCTCCAGTGGAAACCTTATATGATAATTAGCTTTGAAACTCTATTCTTCTTACACAGAGAGGCCCAGTACCCACTGGCCACTTGAAGACCTTGATTTTCCCAAAACTTCACTGCTCTGTTCTCCTGGTGTCCTTTTGAACTCCTGTTTAGATGTATATTCATACCTACAGATATTTTCAGCCTCTCCTTTTCAGGAGGTGACTTTCCCTTTCCTCCTTTCCCTTTATTCTTTCTTTCTCCTTTCTTTTTTCTCATCCTGTCTGGTTTTAAAATTTTTATTCCTGACTATATCCTCCCCACTCAGCGTCATCCCTTATAACAACAACAACAACAGCAACAACAATGGGAAAATACAGTTCAGCAAAATTAACTACCCCATCAACTCTCTGATGTTATGTCCTATATTCGACTCTTCCTTTTCCCTTCAGCTTGGCAAAGAGAGAAGAGTTTTTTTTTTTTTCAACTCTTCTCTGGGTCCAAGTTTGGCATTATAATTAGCAATATAGCATTCAGTTTCATTGTATTTTTTTTTCTTTTCCTTCCTCTCCTCCCCCACCTTGCATATATTTTATATATTATATTCCTGGTTTTGCTTACTTCACTCTGAATCAGTTCATATAAGTCTTCCCATAACAGGCCCTTCCTGTCTTATTTTGTTCTTTTTCTATTTAATCCCACTTTCCAGGGACAGCTACATCTCACAATCATGCACATTTTCAAGGGAATGATATGCATGCTGTTCCAGGAACAAGCCCTGGAATGCTAAGTATGGATTACTATTGTGCTAAAAGAAATGACCAGAGGACTGATCTCAGAAAAAAAATAATAACATGGTAAGATCTATATGAACTGATGCAAAATGAAGTGAGAAGAAACCAGGAAGGAAACAGAAGGAAAGGGGAGGTGAAGGGAGAGGGAAAGGGAAGGAATCCCCAGAAAAAAAAGAGAGGAGAGGACCACTGAGGAGGAGCCTTTTTCATTCTCCCATTCTCTCCAAGGTTCCATCCTGAAGCCTTTAGTAGATATGACCTATGATCATGTGTTATGACTACTAAGACAAAGCAGAAGTAAGGTGGTGAAGGGATAGCAGCTTTGGTTCCATTCCAGGAGACATATCCAGGGGATGTAAATGGTATTAATTATCTCCTGAGGAACTGAGGAAGATTTCTCCACACAGGTTTATTTCACCCTTTATTCTATCCCGTGGTCAGAGTTTGAATGGGGTAAGACACAGGATTGATGAATGGAGGATGGAATCTTCAAGCTTTAATGTTGGTAGGAACTTTGGAGGTCATACAGATTTAAAGTTGGAAGGGTCTTTACAGAGCATCTTACTCCAAAATCACTGATTTCGTAATCAGGAAATTGGTGCTCAGACAGTCTAACATGCTACCCAATGTCGGATTCTTTTCTATTGCATAACAAAAAAGTATGTACAAGAACCCAGATATGGGAATGAGGAAGTCTTGAGGCATGAAACTTCCTTAGAGTCTGACATAGACAATAAGGGTTAGCTGAAGTATAGATGAATACTAATTAATACTAATATAGTACTAAAGCATTGTATAAAGCATTTAATAAGCACTTTGCATACATTATTTCATTTGATCTTTATAACAGCCATGTGATGTAGGTGCTTTTTTAAAAGCACTAACTTTGGAACCAGGGAGCCTGAATTCAAATCTCATCTCTGAGATTTACTCCATGTGTGACCTTGCAAAAGTCAATTAACCTGCATAGATGTCTGTTTCTTCATCTGGAAAAAAATGAGTGCCTTTGGACAGATGACCTGTAAAGTACCTTTCTACTTTTCATCAATGCCTTTTCATCCTATCATTGTCTCCATTTTGCATATGAGGAAACTCGGGCTCAGAGAGGAACCTCTTTGGTGCACAATGAATTATACATGGTAGAGATCTATTTAAGTTTCTGAGTTGGAAAATACTTTAGAGAACACCTACCCCAAACTATCATGATAAAGATAAAGAGAGAAGCTCAGTGCATTTGGGTTTTTCCTCTTTCTTTGATTTAATTTAATGTCAAAATAAAATGTTTTCTTTAAGATTGTGTTGTGTTTTAACTTGTATTTAATATGTTCTGATGTTTTAACAAAAGTAATTGTATACTTAGTAAACAAAAAGAGGTATTATTTGAAATTATTGCATAATTGTATATTATATTCTGAGTCAAGTTACATTCACATATTTTGCGATCATTACTATCCTCAATTTTTAAATCCATATGAGACTTGGATTATGGGAATTTTTCATTTAAGACATTAATTGCCTTCATTCTGAGTTATCAGATGCCAGTTGGCCAAGATGCCATCCAAACACAAGAGGAATATGTGCAAGAGCAGACATTGAACTGTCACATGAGGGGGGACATGCATGAAGTCAAGGTACGGCTGAGGGAACAGCTTTTGACAAACATTGAGGTTGGTTTCTCTTGGTTTAATTTTTTCCCACAATATTGTACAGATGGCAGTCAGAAAGTAGCACATTACTAGAGGCAGCTAAGGGGTACAGTGGATAGAGTACTAGGCCTGAAGTCAGGAAGACTCATCTTTCTTAGTTCAAAACTAGCCTCAGACACTTCCTAACTGTGTGACTCTGTTCAAGTAATTTCACCTTGTTTGCCTTAGTTTCTTCATCTGTAAAATGAGCTGGAGGGGGAAATGGCAAACCACTTCAATATCATTGCCAAGACAATCCCAAATGGGGTCAGAGAGTCAGACATGACTGAACAACACCACCACTACCTCTAATTCCAAATCCAGGGATCTTTGTATTTTAACATTTTGTCTTTTTTAGTGGTTTGGTCAGAAAGGGATATATTACTATAAGACCATTGCTTCCTTTTGACCCTTATGTTTCTAAAGCAGCAGCCCATGATTACAGTAGCTTTTATGGATTTTACATCATACCATTTCAAAGCATTCATTTGAAAAATATACCCCAGTAAAATCCTCAAGTCTTTTCCCCAAGGCCACATAGTCAACTTTATAAAGTTGATTTTGTGAACTCATGTAGGACTTCACATTTTTCCTTGTAAACTCAATATTATTTAATTTTTCTCATTATTCCAGGGTTTTTTTTTAGGTCTTATAATGAGTTTGTCACCCAATGTTGTAAAAATCCCTTGCAGTTTCATGTCATTCACATATTTGATGTCTGGCAGTTATGCCTTCATATGAGAAATTAATTTTAAAAATTACCTGCCAATGGCCACTTTGAAAAGAATGTGACCAAAGACAGTATCTTTTAGCATTCTGCATCAATTGTTACCCTTTGGGTCTGGAAATTAAAAGAATTCTACATCCATTTAATCTACACATACTTCTCAATTGTGCTCATGAAGATGTTTTGTGAAACTTTTTCAAAGGTTTTGATGAAAATACCATTCTGGTGATTATAGAATTTCCTAATCTACCATCCAAGTGGGCATTGCAAAAGATTTGATATGTTTTCATTTAGTGAATAAATTTTCTCTACCATTGCAGGTTAGCATCTTCTCAATAACTTATAGTCTTAGAGACTTACTTGAAGCTGTGGCATCAAACTCAAACGGGAAAAAAAGGTTCACTAAACTGTACATAAGGATCCCTGTGGGGTCATATTGAATTTGACAATAATATATTAACATTATCTATGTTTTATTGTATTTTTATTTATTTTGTTAAATATTTCCCAATTACATTTTAACCTGGTTTGGGATATGATGTGTTTGATAGCATTGAGATGTTAAGTGATTTGTTCATGGTCACATAGCCAGTATGTATCAGAAGTGGAACACAGGTCTTCCTGACTTCAAGGATAGTTTTCTCTATAATACTGCCTCATTTTTTGTTGCCTGTTAGTTCCATGATTAAAATTCTATTAACCATGTAAAAAATGGAATGCATTTAAATTTTCATTAATTTGTTCTAGATGAATCCATGCTAGCTTGTGAACCCAACTTCTAATTGTAAATGTCAACAAATCTCCCTTTAATAATGTGTAAAGTTTGGAACTAATTGGTTGACTCAATTGATCAATCAATCATACCAGCCCACTTAACCCTGACATCTTTATTGGGTAAGAAAATCTCCCTTAAAACAATCACACAGAAGGCAGAGCCAACATGTAAAAGTACGAGAAGTACTCAGCCAAGATACCCCCAAATTCCCATCCAAACAATTTTAAAACAATGCCTCAAATCTGATTCTGGAGAAGCATAACCAACAAAAGGTCAGTGTGATACATTCGACCAGCCCAATACAACCTAGAAGGTTGGGAGGAGAAATCTATGACATAAGGATGGAGGTTGGCCTAGAGCCCATTTGGAAATAATACCAGTAGTAGGACTAGGTGGGTGACAGAAGTAGCAGTGGTTGTAGCAGCTCTCAATCCAGAGACAGTAAGGGAATCTGGTAACTACTCAGAAAGAGGTTAAACCCATACCATTAATTTCAAAATGTAGATGTAATAGCATAGAAATCCTATGTAGCCTCTGAACTGACATTATTTCTCTGAGTGAATTTATAACACATTTGACAACGTAGGGGAAATTTCTCACCCAACTGGAAGATCAGAAGATTGTAGGTTCAGCTTTCCTCTTCATGGTCAGCCATCTGTAAAGGGCTAAAATTTTAGCTAGTCTGTCTAAAATATCTAATGAGTGGTCACCAATAAATTATAAGTTTTAGCAAGAGTTTAGACTTTTAAGCATTTATTAAGGAGAATAAGAATTTTGTGAAGAGAAAGAGAAAGGCCTAGATTCATCTCTCTATTAAAGGGAGAGCACATTTCTAGCTCTACTCTCCACCAGTGTCCTGAGGAAAGAGAGCGAGAGAGCCAGCCTTGCCTCCTCTTCCTCCCACAAGCAAATATCACTTCCTGATGCCAAAGAAAAGATACATGGCCTTGTCCTCAGAGACCTTCTCCTCATGGTGGAGCTTTCCAATCTCCAGCAGGTGGCGTCATTCCAATCGTTACAGATCAAAGGCTTTTCCTACATAAGGGCTAGAGCACAGACCAAGAGAACAGTGACCATACCTCTCTTTAAAACACACTGCCTTGGAAGCACTGAAAACTTCTAAACCCCAATAACTAGCTTTGGAAAAAACAGTGCAAAAAAAAGTCTGAAGTTTGGGACAGTGTACTTCTCCCCAAATACCAACACTGAGAACACAGACAAACTTAAACATAAAGTTCAGAGTCAAGAAATAAGTTAGAAAGATGAGTAAATAACGCCCCCCCCCACCCCCAAAGAATCTTACCATAACAAGCTACTATAGTGACAGGGAAGATCAAGACAAAACCTCAGAAGGAATCAATGATGAAAAACAGCTACAAGTAAAGTTTCAAAAAATGAAAACTGGACATAAGCCTAATTAGAATTCTTGGAAGAGCTAAAAATAATTTTCAAAATCAAATAAGAATGGTAGAAGAAAATTTGTGTAAAGAAATAAAATTTGGGGAAGAAAATTATGAAAAGATAATTAACATCTTGGTAAAAGAGGCACAAAAATAATGAATAAAACCTTAAAAAGCAGAATTGGCCAAATGGAAAAAAGAGGAATAAAAGCTCACTGAAGAAAATAATTCCATAATAATTAGAATTAGTGGGTGCAAGTTAATGTGTTCATGAATGATCAAGAAAAAAAATGAAAAGAATAAGAAAATAGGTCAATGACAGATAATATAAGAATTATTGGACTGCCTAAAAGCTATGATGAGAGAAAAAGTCTAGAAATCATATTTCAAGAAATTATCAAGGAAAACTGCCTAGATAATCTAAACTGAGATCTCAAAATAAAGACTCCAAGAAATATTATAGGCAAATTCCAGGGCTGCCAGGTCAAAAAGAAAATACCTGAAACAGTGAGTAGGAAACCATCCAAATATAGGGGAGCCACAGTAAAGATGACATAAGATTTAGCAGCTGTCACATTAAAGATATGGACTGCTTGGTATATGAATGAGAATTACAACCAAAATTAACCTACCAAGCAAAACTGAGTATAATCCTTCAGGGGAAGAAATGAATATTTAATAAAATAAAGGACTTTCCAACATTCACGATGAAAAGACCAGAAAATAGAAAATATGACATTCAAATGCAAGATTCAAGAGAAACATAAAAAGGCAAACATGAAAAAGAAATCATACAGGATTCAATAAAGCTAAACTATTCACATTCCTATATGGGAAGATGATATATGAAACCCCAAGGAATGTTATCATTATTAGGCCATTTAGAAGAATTCTACATAGAGAGATGGTTAAGGGGTAAGTTAATTACATTAGAATGATATGAAAAAAATGGATGGGTGAGAAAGAGGGATGCTGTGGGAGAAGGAGGAAGGGAGAGAAAGAATGGGTAAAATTATCTAATATAAAGAGGCACTCAAGGAAGAACTTTTATAGTGGAAGGGGAAATGGTGGGGGGGAGGAGGAATGGGCAATGCTTGAATCTCACTGTCATCTAAATTGATTAAATGAGGAAAGGCAATTATCATTCTTTGCAGATGATATGATATTATACTTAAAGAACCCAGAGAATCAACTAAACAACTAGTTGAAACAATTAACAATGTTAGCAAAATGTCAGGATACACAATAAATCCCCACAAATCATCACTATTTCTATATACTGCCAACAAAATCCAACAGGAATAGGTAGAAAGAAAAATTACAGACAACATAAAATACATGGTAATCTACCTGTTAAGATAAACCCAGGAACTATATGAACACAATTACAAAAGACATTTCATACAAATAGAGACAGATTTAAATAATTGAAGAAATATTAATTGTCCATGGATAGGCCAAACCAATATAATAAAAAAAAAACTATTCTACCTAAGTCAGTCTACTTATTCAGGGCCACACCAACCAAACTACCAAAGACTTATTTTTTAAAGCTTCAAAAAATTAACAAAATTCATCTGGAAGAATCAAGAATATCAAGGGAATCAAAGAAAAAATGTGAAGGAAGGCAGCCTAGTAGTATCAAATTTTAAACTATATTATAAAGTGGTAATCATGAAAACAATGTGGTATTGCCTAAGAAATAGTGGTAGATCAGTGGAATAGATTAAGTACACAATACATAGTAGTAAATGACCATAGGAATCCAGGTCTGATAAACCCAAAGATTCAAGCTTTTGGGGTGAGAACTCATCATCTGACAAAACTTGCTAGGAAAATTGGAAAGAAGTTTGGCAAAAACTAAGTATAGACTAACATCCCTAGGTTAATAACTAGGCCATTTATTAAGATAAGGTCAAAATGGATAGATGATTTTTATACCAAGGGTGATATAAGTTAAATGGGGCATCATGGAAAAATGCACCTTTCAGATCTATGGATAAGGAAAAAAATTATTACCAAACAAGAGACGGTGAGGATCACAGAAAATAAGGCAAACAGGAACCTGGGAAAAATTTGCAGCATTTTTCTGATAAAAGCCTCGTTTCTCCAATATAAAAGGAACTGAGTGAGACAAATACACAAAAATATGAGCCATTCCCCAATTGAAAAATGCTAAAATGATACGAATAGGCAGTTTTCAGAAGAAATTAAAGTTATCAACAGTCACATAAAAAAGCTCTAAGTCGTAATTGCTTAGAGAGATGCAAATTAAAACAAATCTGTATTACCCTATCAGATTAGCTAACATGACAAAAAAGAAAAATGATGAATGTTGGAGGGAATATGAAAAAATTGGGACTTTAATGCTCTGTTAGTTGAGTTGTGAACTAATCCAAACATTTTGGAGAACAATTTGGAATTATACCTGAAAGAGAATAAATAAAAGGGGAAAGGATTTATTTGTACACAAATATTTATAATATCTATTTTTGTGGTGGCAAAGAATTGGAAATTGAGGTGATACCAATCAATTAGAGAATAGCCAAATAAATTGTACTATGTGATTGTGATGGATTACTTCTGCGCTTTAAGATATGATCAAAAAGATGGTTTTAGGAAAACCTGGAAAGACTTATATGAACCAAGGCAAAATGAAGTGAGAGGAAATAGGAGAACATCATACACAGTATCAGCAATATTTCGAGGATTATCAACTGTGAAACACTTAGCTACTCTGATCAAGAAAAGGATCCAAGTCAATTGCCAAAGATTCATAATAAAAAAATGCTATCCATGTCAAGAGAGAGAACTAATAAACTTAGAGTGAAGATTGAAGCATACTTTTTCACTTAATTTTTTGATGTGTATGTGTTTTCTTTGTATGACTTCATATATATAATTGAAATCATATTGCTTGCCTTATTAAGGAGTGGAGAAGGGGTGTTAGGGAGGGACAGAATTTGGAACTCAAATTTTAAATAAATAAATAATGTAACTCACAAATATCTAACAAAATACATAAAAGTACATTTTAAAAAAAATTAAATCACTCAGACAAGGGCACTAGGCTAGATGCATGAAGACCTTGAAAGTCAGATGAAATGTATTGACAATTCAAAAGAAGTGTGTTGGTATTGGCTAGGGAAACGTGGTCCTGCCCTATGAATCCTCAATAAAATAGAACACTAGTTCTAAATCCAGAAATTCAAGCATCTGTCAGCCTAAAGGAGAACAGTTACAACCAAGCCTATTGGAGGAAATCATTTGGTGACAAGAGGAAACAAGTCTTCAGTACAACATTGATCTCAGTATCCTCCTGAATCCCCTTTGACTTTTTACCTTTTTACCTTCTCTGAACTTCTATACCCTTGGCTTGGTCATGAACTCTTTCCCTTTCCATAAATTTGACAGGTAATTTCTTCCATGCCCCACAAATCTGCTTATGATATAACTAACTCTTCATGTCTAAATCATGTGCTCATTTTGTACTTATATTGGTATATGGTCTGACATGTTGGTCTATACATAGTTTCTGTCAGGCGACTTTCTAGTTTTCTGAGAATTTTTTTTGTCAAATACTAGGTTCTTGCCTGAGAAGCTGAGATCTTTGCATTTATCAAATACTAGGTTACTGAGCTCATTTGCTTAAGTATATGGTCAGTCTAATCTATTCCACTGAACAACACTCTATTTCTTATCTAGTATCAAATTGTTTTGATAATTACAGTTTTATAATATAGTTTGAGATCTGTTATTGCTTTCCATTTTTTTTCATAGACTCCCTTGATATTCTTTTTTTTTTTTTTTTTTTTTTAGTGAGGCAATTGGGGTTAAGTGACTTGCCCAGGGTCACACAGCTAGTGTTAAGTGTCTGAGGCCGGATTTGAACTCAGGTCCTCCTGACTCCAGGGCTGGTGCTCTATCCACTCTCCCTTGATATTCTTAACCTTTTCTTCCTCCAGATGAATTTTGTTGTGTTTTTTTCTAGCTCTACAAGGTAATTCTTTTGTAATTTGGTTGGCCTGGCACTAAACAAATAAATTAATTTAGATAGTATAATAATTTTTATTATATTGGCTCAGCTTACCCATAGTTCTCTGATTATTTAGATCTATATTAGTGTGGGTTATTTTGTAATTATGTTAATAGAGTTCCTCTATGCATCTTAATAAGAAGATTCTCAAGTATTTTGTACTATTTGATGGTATCTTAAATGGAATTTCTCCTTTTCTTGTTGCTGGGTTTTGTTGGTATTATAAGGAAATGCTGATGGTTTGTATGGGTTTATTTTATATCGAACTTTGCCCAAGTAGTTGTTTTAATTAGGTGGGGTTTTTTTTGGGGGGGGGGGTGGGCAATGAGTGTTAAGTGACTTACCCTGGGTCACACAGCTAGTAAGTGTCAACTATCTGAGGCTGGATTTGAATACAGGTCCTCCTGAATCCAGAGCCAATGCTTTATCCACTGTGCCACATAGCTGCCTCTTAATTCTTTTTTTAGATGATTCTCAGGGGTTCTCTAAGTAAAATATCAAATCATCTGCAAGATGTAATTGTTGTTTTTATCTCTTCATTGCCTTTGCTTATTCCTTCAGTATCTTTTTCTTTACTGCTATAACTAGCATTTTTAGTAGACACTGAACAATAATGATGAAATGAACATCCTTAATTCACCTCTGATCTTAATGGAAAGGCTCCTAACTTATCCCCATTACAGCTAATACTTGCACTTGGTTTTAGATAGTTATTACTTGCCAATTTAAGGAAAGTAATTCATTTATTCCTATGTTTTCTAGTGTTTTTAAACAAGAAAAGTTGTATTTTGTCAAAAGCTTTTTTTATATCTATTGAAATAATCATGCAACTTTTTACTGTTCTTTTGTTAATATGGTCTATTATCTTTACAGTTTTCTTAATATTGAACCAACCCTATCTTTTTGGTATAAATCCAGTCTTATCATAGTATTTGATCTTTGTTTTTCTTGCTAGTGTTTTTAAAAAATTGCACCAGCATTTATTAAAGAAATAGATAGATAGTTTTCTTTTTCTGTTTTTACTCTTCCCAGTTTAGGTATCAAGAATATATTTGTGTCATAGAAGGGATTTGCTAGAATTCTTTCTTTAGATATTTTTTCAGTTTATGTGGTATTGGAGTAAATTGTTCATTAAATGTTTGATAGAATTCATTTGTAAATCCATATTGTCTAGAATTTTTTTTCCTTAGGGAGTTCACTTAAGACTTACTGAATTTCTGTTTCTAAGACAGGGTTAATTAAATATTTGAGTTTTGTTCTATTAATCTGAATAACTTCTATTTTTGTAGATATTAATCTGATTTATTAATATTGTTATTTTAATTGGCCTATAATTGGGCAAAATACTTCCTAATATTTGTTTTTATTTCATCTTCATTGGATGTGAATGAATTTTTTTCATTTTTGATGATAATTTGATTTTCTTCTCCCTGACCCACATATTCTTTAAGATTAGATTATTTAATTTTCAATTCATTTTTCATCTTTGCTTCTAAATTCTTTTATTAAATAAAATTTTTATTATTGTCAGAATGTATAACCTATATCTGATTGCTTACTGCCTCAGGGAGGAGGGAGGGGAAGGAAGGGAGGAGAGATTAAAATTTGGAACTCAAAACTTTAAATAAAAAGGTTTATTATTAAAAAATAAAATAAATTTTAAAAATTATTGTCAGAAAAAAGGTGCATTTATTTGTTTATTTATTTATTTTTGCTTTTCTGAATTTGTTTGTGAGGCTTTTGCCCTAATACATGATAAGGTTTTGTGAAGGTACCATTCACAGATGAGACATAGGAATACACATTTCTTTTCCCATTCAATTTTCTCTGGAGGTTGAACATAACTAACTTTTATAATATTCTATTAATTATTTTAATTTCTTTCTTGTTTATTTTTTGGTTAGATTCATCATGGTTTGAGAGAGGTAAATTGAAGTTCCCCCACTAGTATAGTATTACTGAGATGTATGGTATGTTCAGAGAAGATTAGTACCTCTAGTGTGAGAGCTTGATGACCTCTTTTCAGGGCTGCTCATTCACTTTTGGTGTCCATGTCTCACCTGGATCTCACTGTCAGATCCAAAAAACTTTAACATGCTCAATGGCCATATCCCAGTAAAACTGTCTTGAAAGATAGGCAAAAAAGAGGTTGAGGGTAACTGACAGACCTTAAGCCCATTGGTGAATTAAAGGGATGTCTAATCCAAGCATATCAAGGTATGCCCACTGAAAGGGGAAGATGAGAACAATTTGTTCCAATGTCCATGAAGGTGATTGAAGCAGGCACTGTGGAGCACTTAGAGCTTGGTCAGACATTGATGATGCCAAGGTCATTCACTACATCTCTGGCCATCATCAGTCTTATTGACTTTTGCCTTGCCACCAGACTTTGCTGACTCTAGAAGAGAGAGTGAGGCTGATGACTTTTTGTAACTCTGTCTTACTTAAATCTAAATCACACTTGAGTCAACATACATTACTCCATGATGGCCTTGATCCTCTTTGAAAACAAAGAATGGACAACATCAACATTTCTATTTCCTCCTGTAATTCATTTAACATTTCCTTTAAAAATTTAGGTGGTATGCCATCTTTCATATATATATGTTCACTATTGATATTAATTAATTCTCTATGGTTAATTCTCTATGATAGCTTTTAGTAGAGCTGTTAGGTGGTATAGTGAATAAAGTGCTGGGCCTAGAGTCAGGAAGACTCATCTTCTTGAGTTCAAATATGGCCTCAGAAACTGACTATCTGTGTGACAGTGGGAAAGTCACTTAACTCTTTTTGCCTTAGTTTCTTAATCTGTAAAATGAACTGAAGGAAATGGCAAACCACTACAGTGTATTTGCCAAGAAAACCCCAAAGGGGATCACAAAAAGTTGAACATGACCGAAATGACTGCACAACAATAACAAAAGCTTTAAATAAAATGTGGTTCCCCTGTTTATATCTTTTAAGTCTATTTTTGCTTTTACTTTGTCTGAGATCCTGATTGCTACTCTTTTTAAATTTCCAATGTAAGAAATTTTTTCTGTTTATAATTTTATTTTCCAAATTACATGTAAAAAAATTTTGACATCAATTTTTTAAAACTTGTGTGTTCCAGCTTCTCTTCCTCCCTCCCTTCCCACCCCCACCATCAAGAATTCAAGCAATTCAATATAAGTTATACATAAGTAATCATGGAAAATATCTCCACATGAGCTAGGGTGTGAGACAAAACAGATAAAAACAAAACTTTAGATTAAGGAATTGTCCAAAAAAAAAAAGTCTCAATCTGTTTTCAGATACCATAAGTTCTTTCTCTGTAGGTGGGTTGCAATTTTCATAAGTCCTTCAAAGTTAAATTGGATCATTGCATTGCTGAAAATAAACACATGCTTCCCAGCAGATCATCTTACATTATTGCTGTTCTTTTGTATACAGTACATTTCACTCTACTTCAGTTCATGTAGGTCTTTCCAGGTTTTTCTGATAGTATCCTGTTCATCATAACTTTTATATAGTACCTTAAACTTGACAAAGAATTTTCTTCACAATGTCCCAGCAAAGTAAGTGCCATATGTTTTGCCATTATAATCAATCATCGTAACTGTTTCCCTCCATTCTATTCCCTTCCCATGATATTTACTCTATTTTCTACCTTCTTTTACCATATTCCTCCTCAAAAGTATTTTGCTTCTGACAGTCCTCTCCCCTGCTCTGCCCTCCCTTCTTTCACCTTCTGTCTTTATCCCCTTCCCCTCCTACTTTCCTGTTGGGTTAGATAGATTCCTCCACCAAATTGGGTGTGTATGTTATTCTCTTCTTGAGCCAACTCTGATGAGATTAAGGTCTTTGAGCTAATTCTGATGTGTGTAAGTCTCCTTCATTTCCCCACACCTCCCCCATCCCTCCCTCTACTCCATATTTCCTTTCTTGCTTCTTTCATGTGATATTTCACCCCATTCTGCCACTCCCTTATCCCCTCCCCAAGTGTATTTCTCTTTCCCCCCTCAATTTTACCCCAAAGATATCATTATGGGAAAACTAGGTGACACAGTAGACAAAGCACCCGCCCTAGACCCAGGAGGACCCAAGGCCAAAGCCAGGCTCAGATGCAAGACATTCATCACCCCTGACTTCCCCCCCCCCCAAAAAAAGAGAGAAACAAAGAAAATAAATGCTTTACAGGTATCATCCCTTCATAATCAATTCCCACCTGTGTCCTCTGTCTAAATTTATTCCTATCATCTGCCCTAATATTCAGAAGGCTCTTATGATTTAGAAACATGAT
The DNA here is from genome assembly GCF_019393635.1 of Dromiciops gliroides. Lineage (NCBI taxonomy): Eukaryota > Metazoa > Chordata > Mammalia > Microbiotheria > Microbiotheriidae > Dromiciops > Dromiciops gliroides. Next base: position 425,623,834 of record NC_057861.1, on the reverse strand, counting down.
CTTTCCATATTTAACCTTTTAATATCTCTCATGATTTTTTGTTCCTGTTTCTTGTTTTATACTGTTCTGGGTCTTGCATTTGAAAGTAAAATTTTCTATTCAGTTCAGGTCTTTTCATCACAAATACATGAAAGTCCTCTTTTTCATTGAAATCCCATTTTTCCTCTGAAAGATTATATTCAGTTTTGCTGGATACGTGATTTTTGGTTGTAATACCAATTCCTTTGCCCTCTGGAATAATATATTCCATGTCCTCTGATCCTTTAATATAGAAGCTGCTAGATCCTGTGCTACCCTTACTGTGATTCCACAGTATTTGAATTGCTTCTTTCTGGCTCCTTGCAATATTTTCTCCTTGACCTGGGAGCTCTGGAATTTAGCTATAATGTTCTGGGAAGTTTTCCTTTTGGGATCTCTTTCAGGAGGTGATCAGTGGATTCTTTCCATTTCTATTTTTACCTTCTGCTTCTAGAATATCAGGTCAGTTTTCCCTCACAATTTCTTGGAAGATGATGTCTAAACTTTTATTTTGATCATGGTTTTGAGGTAGTCCAATGATTTTCCAATTATCTCTCCTGGATCTATTTTCTAAGTCAGCAGTTTTTTCCAAGAAGATGTTTCACATTGCCCTCTATTTTTTAAAATTATTCATATGGATTTGCTTTATTGTGTCTTGGTTTCTCATAAAGTAACTAGCTTCCATTTCTTCAGTCCTAATTCTTAGGCAATTATTTTCTTCAGAGAGCTCTTGTATATCCTTTTCCATTTGGCTTTTCAAGTTGTTGATTTTTTTCTCATGTTTTCCTGCATCACCCTTATTTCTCTTTCCATTTTGTTCTCTACCTCTCTTATTTTATCTTCAAAGTCCTTTTTGAGCACCTCTGTGGCCTGAGACCAATTCACATTTTTCTTGGAAGCTTTAGATATAGGGCCCCTGCTGTTGCTATCCTCTTCTGAGGGTGCACCTAAATTATTCTTGTCACTAAAGAAGATTTCTATGGTTTGCAACTTTCTCTACCTGCTCATCCTGCTTGTCTTTTACTTGACTTTTAACTCCTTCTTAGTGTGGGGTCTTGCTTCCAGGATATACTGTCCCAAACTTCAGGGGGTCATGGGTGTCATGATTTAATGAGGGGCAGTTTCTTCACTCGTCTGTCCCTTTCTCTGGTCCTTAGATATCCCCAGGCTAACTTGCCAATCAACCAGGCAGCAAAATTTTGTGTGCCATGGTTGCTAGCTTCAATGACCCTGCACCCCTCCCCAACCTGGGTAGCCACCATTCAAGGTTTCTTCCTGGTTCCCTGCTGGGGTAGGACATCCAAATCCCCCCTTAACTCCTGCATTCAGCCCCATAGACTATCCCCTGGACAGCTGTTCAGCCTTCTCACCAGACCCTGAGCTTAGTTACAGAAGAAGCCAGCACTGCAGCTGATTCTGAGGCTCAGAGCTAAGTTTCTCTGGTGCAGTCTGCCTGGGGCTGGTTCTTTGTTGGTGCAATCAGAAGGCGGGACACCACTTCCAGCCTGGCTCCCCCTTCTGCTGAACTTCCAAGCTGTCTTTGCCTGGAAAATAGTCTCAGCCATCTTTTTGTGGGTTCTGCTGCTCCAGGAGCTGTTTTCTGGCTAAGTTTGGAGTTTTTCTTTGAGTAAATGTGTCAGGAAGTTTGAGTGTTTACTGCCTTTCCTCCACCATCTTGTCTCTGCCTCCCCATGATTGCTACTTTTGCCATTTTTACTTCAATTGAAACATAATAGATTCTGCTGCAGTCTTTTATTTTAACTCTTTCTGTTGCAAGTGTGGTTTTTTTGTAAACAACATATTCTTGTATTCTGTTTTCTAATCCCTTATGATATTCTGTTCCATTTTAGGGTAAATTCATCTCATTTACATTCATGGTTATTATTGCTAACTGCATTTGCCTTCATTCTATTCTATTATATTTATTCTTCTCTTTTTTTTAACCTGTCCCCTCTTTAAGAGTTTGCTTCACTTTTGACCACTACCTCACTTAATCTATCCTCTCCCCTATTATCTCCACCACCACTCCTTTTCCCTCCTATTTCCCTATTGGTTAAAATGATTTTTTGCACTAAATTATGTGTATGTGTATTCTTCTCTCCTTGAATAAGTTCAGATGATAATGAAGCCTAAATGTTGCTTGTCTTCTCCCTTCCCATGGCCCCCTTAATTTTATAAACTATTCTTTGTGTATCTCTTTTATGTGAGATGATTTTCTGGATTCTTCCTTTCCTTCCACCCTTCTCTCAGTTCATTTTTCTTTCTCATCCTTACATTATTCTTTTGAAATAATTGCAACATAATAGACTCATATCCATGTTCTCTGTCTAAATAGACTCCTTTGAATTGTTCTAATGATGATAAAGGTCTTATTGGTTACATATATCATCTCTTCATGAAATAATGTAAACAATTTAAACTTTTTCTTATTCTTGTGATGTTTCTTTCAATCCTGTGTCTGAATGCTAAATTTTCCATTCAGTTCAATTCTTTTAATCAGAAATGCTTAAAAGTATTTTATTGCATTAAATATTCACATCCCATCCTGACCCCTCTAGGATTGTAATCAGTTTTGCTACTTGTTTATTCTTGGATTCATTCGTAGATCATTTGCTTTCCATAATATCATACTCAAGGCCCTCCATTTAACAGCTAGTGGTAGCTGTTACATTTTGTGTGATACCAAATGTGGTTCCATTGTACTTGAATTATTTCTATCTTGTTGCTTTTAGTATATTTTTGTTGACCAAGGAGTCCTGGATTTTTCTACAATATTGCTATGAATTTTCATTTTGGGTTTTGTTTTTCAGCACATGACTATTTCTTTAATTTTCTACCTTTCCCTCTGGTTCTCAGATATCCAGGCAGTTTTCCTTTATAATTTCTTGAAATATCATATCTAGGTTTTTTGTTGTTGTTGCTATTGCTATTGATCATAGTTTCCATCTAGACAAATAATTATTAAATTATCACTTATTGATCTTTTCTCCAGGTCAGTTGTTTTCCCCACAAGATATTTCATATTTTCTTCTATTTGTTCAGTCTTTTGATAGCTTAAGGAGTCATCAGATTTTATTTTGACAATTCTAATTTTAATGGGTTATTCTCTTCAGAAAGGTTTTGTATCTCTCTCTCTCTCTCTCTCTCTCTCTCACCAAGTTATTGATTCTATTTTCATAATTTTTTTGGACATGTGTCATTCCTTTTCCCAGTTTTTCTCTTACCACTTTTTTTTGTTTTGTTTTTTGGCTCTTTTTTAAATTTTTTTTTTCTCAGCTTTTGCTTTAACTCTTCTAGAAAATCTTACTGAGCTTGTGTCCAATCTACATTTTCCTTTGAGGCTTTGCTTGTACATATTTTCAAGTTATTGTCTTCTTCCATGTTTGTTTCTTGAACTTCTCTGTCACCATAGTATCTATTTATTGTCAGGCTCTTTTTTGCTTATTTGTTTGTTCAATCTTCATCCTACTTCTTGACTTTGGATTTCATGTTTGTATTGGGCTCTGATTACTTCTGGGAATGTGTGTGTGGTGGGATATCTACTTTTAACTTCTGCTGTTTTCATGGCTCAGTCTGGATAGCCTGGAAGTTTTCAGTCCTTCCAAAGTGTTTGATCTGGGGAAAGGTCTATTCATTGCCCTCCTTGTCTCAGCTATGCAAATTCCTGACCCAGCTTTGGATCTGTTGGCTTGTGTATAGTTGAGTTTTTGTAGAATGTTACTAGACTCAATTATTGTTAGCCTACTAGTAGGTTCTATGGGTTTAGAGGGACCAAACTTATGGTTCCTCCTTAGTTTTTGTCCCATCCTAGTTTTCACACTGTAAGCTTATGTGGTGGGCTGAAGTTTAGAATTAAGTCTTTGCTCTGCTCCTAGTCTCAGAGCCACAAAGCTAAGTTTCTGGAATTTTTATTGGGTTTAGTTCTCATATAATGCACCACATTTGATTGATTCCTCCTCCCCACCTTGGATCTATGATCCAGAACTGGATAATAGACAACAGAGCTGCCAGATGGCACCCATTCCTGCTCCTAATACTAGTTTAGGGTTTGCTAGGATCTTTCTGCCTCAGTGCTTCTTTTTTTGGTTCTGTACCTGAGGTCCCTTTCCATCTTTGGATGCTGGAATGCTCCCAGTCTTATTATCATTCTGTGTTTTTGACCAACTCCCAATCCACTGTCCATGCATCTCATTGTCTGTTTTCCTAAGCTGTCCTATGCTGGATAAAAATGACTCATTGAGACTTTTCTTGGATTTCCTGATCAGAATTTGGTTTGGCACATTTTCTGGGTTGTCATGGAGGAGGTGTATTGATAGAACTAGACAAAAATGTTTCCTATTCTTGTCTTTTGGAGACAAAACTGCCAGTACCAATGGGGTGTGGAGGGGTAAGAAAGTAATTCCCAAGAACTTTGTTATAAATGCATTCTATGATTTTTCAGGATCTCAAAGTCAATTTCACCATTATAGAATCTGAAGGACCTACATTCCCACCTTCTTGAAAATGAGGCAGGAATTTCCTATCTTTAGTCTTGTAGCATACTTTCTATTGTCCAAGATTTTCAAGATTAAGCAACCACATCTTCTTGCAATCAGAATCTTTTTTATATCTTGGAATGTTATTTCTCAGGTTCTAGAAACTTAAACATCTAATAGAGGGTAGTTAGTTCTTTTTCCATTTCCTTGTTCACTTTGAATTTCAACAGTCAGTTTAAACAATTGGTTTCACATATTTTTGTGCCACTTTTCACATTCTGAAGATCATTCTCTTGAGGAGAGAAAAAATAAACCCAATAAAAGTTAGCCAGTTTTTCATTCTTTCTCTCACTCATTATTATTATCTTATCTACTCTGAACAGCAGTCCTATCCCTTCTCTAATCTTTCTCTTGCTTCTGACATACTTTTGTTTAAAGAGCCTTCTTTTGTTGTTGTTGTCTTTAGCATTCATCACATGCCTTAACTTGTACTAAAGCTTTAGCATTCCTGATGTTGTTCTTACAAGGCCTTATCATTCTTTTGCATTCATTCTCATATACTTTTCCTTGTTTCTATGTTATTAGATACAAGACATTCATGTCTTTTGAAAATCAAAGTTGATCAATGAGTTAGTTCCCAATGTAGTCAACCATATTATTCTCTTCAGACAGTGGTAACCCTTTTTTCTCATCAGAAATATCTATATTTGTATTATCAGAATTGTGTTAAAGAAACTGCAGCTATAGAATTAGAAAGCTATGGTCTCCACCCTATCCTTTAAACTCCTCAAAATCTTGGCTCTTCCCAATCCCCCTGAGGCTAGAATAGAGGTCAGACTGTGCCAACATTTCCTCTTGTTTTCTATCAAAAGCTCTTAGATGGAATGATTACTTCATCCCAAAGTTCCCATACTTTCTACTTTAGCAACCTGTTTTTCTTTCCTGGACATAATGAGTTTCACAATAACAATTCACTTCATCACTTCTTCCTTCTAAAATTTAAGCCATCAGTAATACCCTACCAAATTCTAGGCATTCTGCTCAAGGGATGACTCCAGCTCTGATACAAATGAACAGCTTGTTCATCAGCCTTTCTTTTTCCTTATTGCCAATAGGACATCCTTCAGGGAATTGTGCCCCACTGGAAAGAACTGGCACAGAAACTGAGAATCTCAGAGTTGGAGGGGCCTCATGGGTTCATAGATTCACAGACAATGAGAATTGGAAGGAACCTTGTTAATCATTTACTTTTTACATCCTTATTTTCCAGAGGAGGAAAGTGAGATGCAGGGAGAAGAGATTTACCCAAGATCACACAGCTATTTATGGGACTATAACCCAGGTCTCCAGAGTTTTAGTCTAGAATGCTTTACACCATATCACAATGAATAGTCTGGAGGTCTCTGTGGTGTGGTGGAAAAGAGGCTGGACCAGGAGTCTGGAAACCTGCATTAGAGTCCCAGGTCAAAGTTACTTTTCTTGTTAGTTATATGACCCTGGACAAGTCATAAGTTTCTTAGATCTCTTTATCCTCCTCTGTAAAATGAAGAACTTAGATTATATGGCCTCTTAGTTTTAAATCTAATCAACAATCATCTCTAAATGAAATCTGTACAATGACTCTGAAAAAAGGCACCATTCCTATCTCTGTCTAGACCAAAACTCCCTTCTCTCACTGCCACTCCAAAATACTGGTTTATCTTAGAATTTAGTGGCTAGGACAGTGTCTGAAACCTAGTAGGAGCTTAACAAATACTTATTCATTCATGCTTTCAATCATTCAATTAACACTACTAGTGACAGGAAATTCATTTTAGAATAATTTTCTCTTTCCTTTTTGCTGATACCCCAATCTGCATGTCCATTTTGTTATATGGTCCTTATTCTTACTCTTGAGCTGGATAGCTGCACATTAGCTATATATTTTCTAGGCTATTTGATCCAAATCATACCTGAGCAATAACATCTTCTAAAATAGATCTAAGGCAATGTTCATCTAACGGCTACTCAGAAACCTTTGGTGATGCGGAACTCACTGCCTTCGAAATTGATCACCCCCCTCCCCCTTTTTTGGATAATTCTAATTGTGAGGAAGATGATTTTCTTATATTTATATGATTTGTGCTCCTGGGAAACTCCCCATTACCACCACCATTGTACCAAGTAAAATAAATCTGACACCTCTTCTAATAGATACTTGAAGGCCTAAATTCATCCTCAGGGAGTCATAAGCAAATCAATGGTAGCATCATTTTTGGAAAAGCCATGTCAATTAGCTTCCCTATGCCTCCATTCATCGTATCTATGACTTTCCCAAAACAAAAGAACCTCTATATGCTGTCCCTCCCTGGTAGAATATAAGTTCCTAGAAGGTAGGGATTGTTTCATTTTTATCTCTGTATCCCAAAGAAGGGAGGTGGTAAATGCTTTTCTTTAGGCGTCCCACCTGACTTTCTTGGCATCTCACTAGCAAACTTTTCAGGTTATAATCATGTTCTTATTTTGCATTTATTGTATTTGTTTGGCATTGTATAGATAATGCATTTATTTGTCATTTATGTCTTGTGTCCCTCCATAGATGTTTATGTATTTATTCTGTTTTGTATATATATACCTGTACGGGTCTAGCTTGTATCCCCTATTAGAATATAAGTTCCTTAAGGGTGAGGACTGTTTCCTTTTAATCTTTGTATTAGCAGCAGCTGGAATACAGTAGGTGCTTAATGAATGCCTGTTGATTGATAGTAACGCCATCTATGAGAATCCAATCTCCTTTAAAAAACTAAAAACAGGTTGGTTTGTTTTTTGGATTTGTGGTTTTTTGTTTTTGTTTTTCAAGTGTCCCTATCCTGAGATGCTCCTGAACCATATTCTGAGAAAATAAAATAATAGCAACTAACATACATAGAGCTTACTATGTGCTAGAGAGTGTGCTAAGTGCTTTACAAATATTATCTCATTTTGATGTGTTACTATCTCAATTTTGCAAATGAGGAAATTGAGACAAACAGTGGTTAGGTGACTTGCCCAGGGTCACATAGATACTAAGTGTCTGAGGCTGGATATGAATTCAGGTTTTCTAGACTCCAGGCCCATCATTCTATTCACTCCACCACCTATCTGAAACCTTCATTTGCTGCACATAATGTTGAATGTAAAACTTGAACCAGAGTAAGACCTTTTAATAAGTGTTTTTTGACTGACCAACTAACAGGACATCAAAGGGTAGCTACTGATGATCCAGCCTGCCAGCAACCGGTTTCTGCATCTAAAATGATGAGAAATATCTGGGGTTTATGGAGTTTTGTCCTCTAATGTAGCAAAATGAAATGTTCTCAAAGTTCTTTCTCTGTCATCAGTCAAGTCAAAATAAAGCCTCAGGTTCTCCCTGAGTTGTTTTCTTAACATGTCCAGGTGACAAGTTCCCCCATATCCTTCAATTCGCCAGGCATTTATAAAGCACCAACCATGGGCCCAGCCCCTCTCTTGGTATTGTCTGCTGTGAAGGCCCTTGCTGCTGATTCCTGGAGCCTGGCCTAGGTTTGCATTAATCAATCCCCCATTGAAGTTTCTTGGTACAATTATCTTCTTTAGAACTCACACGCAATAATCCCCAGCTAATAACCCACAACCTGAAGAAACATGTCTGCCATCTGCTCTGGCTCCCTGCTTTGTCTCTCTTATTTTCTTCAGTTATCTCCAGGAAAATGTGAACGCTGCCTGTTGGTTTCTGCTTGCCATACAGCTTATAGCTGTCATGGAATGACAGCATCTAAACAAAAATGTCTGGGGGGCATTGTTTTCTCTCTGCCAAACATATTGTCTGATGTGCTAACCACATGTATGGCTGATTTGTCAAAATTAGTCACTTCAGGTATCAGGCCTTGTGCAACAGAGTTTTGATTTAAGCCTATGTCTCTTGTTCCTGCTTTTCAGTGAGCAGCTCAGTCAGCCCTGGGTTTCTCTATGTCTTTGATTTATCCATTTCCTGATTGTCCTTCATTGGTCATCTCTTACTGGCCCCACAATTCTTTTTCCCATGCTGATTCTTCCATTAAAATGACGCTAGGAACTCTGACATAGAGGCTGATGCTATCAGGGACTAGGCACACTGTCTGGTATAATACAGCCTCCATCTTTGTTCCCAAGGTTTGCTGCATCTTGTGTACTGTCCAGAACACAATCAAATTATTCTTTTTAAAAATCCAGTTAATTTTTCCCCTTCTGGAGAATGTTTTTCCTATTACAAAAAAATGTGATTCTTTTTAGGTTCAAAGGCTAACATTTTTACATCTCTTGTTGGATATCTATGCTGTCTCCTGGGAGGTCATGGAGATAGAGCAATTCTATCTTTGTTCTGTCCTCAAGGTTATGAAAACAAGCATCTCCTTCACACTCTTGGTGAGTCACACTTGGATGATTTCCGTCTCATCCCACTGCATTTCATAAAACTTTCTACCTGCTTCCCTGGCACAGAATGTTCTCTGAACCTTTGAGAACAGCCAAACAGGTACTAAGCCTCTAATAAATATCTGCTTCCAACATAGCTTTTCTTTGTCACCTCTCTCCTTAGATTCCACTTATCTTTTATCATTGCCCTTTGATCCTCTCACCTACTAGTCCCCTCTCTCCCAAACTGCCTTGTCTTTTAACTACTTTGTGTGTATATGCACGTTTGTATTTATTAACTTTGTATGTATGCTACGTATATTTTATGCACACGTCTGCCCCATTAGAATGTAAGCTCCTTATGAGTAGGGATTGTTTCATTCATTACACTCATATCTCCAGCGTCTGACACATAGTTGATACTTATAGCATTGTTGCTAATGAATTTTGTCCAAATACATTATCATCTTGGCTGAGAAATGCCCCAGACAGCTCTTCGAAAGCACTTGAAAGAACTCAGGAGATCATCAGGAGGTCGAATTATTTCCACACCAACTCAACTGCATTGCTCCTGAATGGGAAGAGGAAAATTATATAGTACCTTAGTGATTAAGACCACTTACCCCACTTATTTAGGTTCTCTTAGCCTTCTATATACATTTTTATTGTGGTTGTTGCTGTGTTCCCAGTTAAATGCTTATCTTTCTTTCTATTTATGTCATCCATTTTGGGATAGGTAAGGATCAATGGCAAGTTCTTAAACCATTACTACAACTTTGCCATTATGGGAGAAAATGATATGTGCATGCTATAATAATATCATGTCAATTAAATGAGTTTTCAAGAAGTTCTTTCTCTTGTAAGGTTAACAGAAGTTATCATTAACATTGGAAAAAAAGACAAATAAATATTTTTTAAAGTGTGTGTGTGTGTGTGTGTGTGTGTGTGTGTGTGTGTGTGTCCTACAGTATCATAAAAAAAGTAGCATTGTTTGCCTCAGGATGAGCAAGAAGGGGTTTGTGTGTCAGATTTCACCTCTGCCATAACCTTTCCACAATCCATCCCTCACTGTTCACTCCCTTTTCTGAACTTTTCTTGCCCTCACCATCTGTACTATACAATTTAGCCTCTTCTCTAGAATTGGGCTATTTATTAATTGCTCCATGCAAGTTAGTCTTCTCTGTCCTCAAGGTCAGGGTCCCCATCCTGCCCTGCCTTTGTATCCCTTCAAAGACTCGCAGTGCTAGACACCTAAGAGAAACTTCAACCATATTTGCTGATTGGTTGAGAAATAGCTGATAATGAGAGCAACTTCCAAAAGAATACAGGAGTCAGACCACAGGCCCTTGTTAAGAAAGAAGGATAACAGGAAAACTCTTGCCCAAGGTGTTTCCTGAATGTGTAAACCCCGGAACATTAGTGCACCAAGACACTAGAATATGGTGATATTACAATGCTAAGGTCAGTTTCTGGTACAGAGCATCCATGTCTCTCTTCCATAAATGGAGATCATTTTGAAGGATACACAACCATTATGCCTTTTATTCTCTTTGCTTTTGTGAGCATTTCTATACTTTTCAGAGATTTTTATTTCTTTTCCCTCGAGACATTGGACCCTAAGTAAATTCTTTCACTGGACTAGAAGAAGGTTCACACTGAATGTTCCAAAGCAGTGGGGTGCATCCTTTCCCCCTCCCCTTTCCAGACTGCAGAAGTCACATTGGATTTATGGAGGAAAATTATAAAGAGAGGAAAGTTTCACAGGAGCACTTTTTGAAGGAAGATGAGCGTAAATTAGGACTTAACCTGGGAACATAACAGATCCTTAGGGAATGCTGCAAATGATTAAGAACACATGCTGAAAAATTAGACTGAATGCCTGGATTCCAGGGATGAAAACTGAGCTCTAAGAAATATCTTTGAGAATTGAAATGTGAAAAAAGAAATTCAGAATCAGACTTAAAGTTTAGTAAAGGAATAGAAAAAAAATCTTGACAGTGGTAAAGAGTATGACTGCATTTTGACAGACAGACAATTTGCTAGGGCCACCTCCCCTGACAATCCTACCTCCACTCTCAAACCAGGATTTCTTAACCTATTTTGTGTCAGACCCAAAATGGAAGTCATAATGCAGAAGTCTGTGGATTCTTTCTCAGAATAATGTTTTTAAATGCATAAAATAAAGTGGAAAAGGATTACAAAGGAAACATATTAAAATGCAGTTTTCAATTTTTAAAAATATTTATTTTCAGTTCTGAATTCTCTCTTTCCCTCCCATTAGTCCCTTCCTCAACCATTGAGAAGTCAAGAAATATAACACCTATAATCCATATGGAATAATGCAAAACATATTTCCATATTAGCCATGTTGTGGGGGGTAAGGAAGAAAAATTTAAAAATTGAAAGTATTTTGCACTAAGAGGTCATCAGTTCTTTCTCTCTGGAGTTTGATAGCCAAAATATTAAAAAAAAGACAAACAAACAAGTGCATAGACCCCAGGTTAAGAACCCCTATCCTAGATTATTTGCTGGGGAAGGTCAGGAAATCCATCAACAAATATCTGTGGGGGGCAGCTAGGTGGCGCAGAGGATAAAGCACTGGCCCTGGATTCAGGAGGACCTGAGTTCAAATCTGGCCTCAGACACTTGACACTTACTAGTTGTGTGACCCTGGGCAAGGGACTTAACCTTCATTGCCCTGGAAAAAAACAAAACAAACCAAAACAAACAAAAAACAAATATCTGTGGAACAAATGCGTAGATGAATGGGAGAGAAAAAAGTTAGATGTGGAGGAAGAATATTCAGTTATTGAATCTTCCAATCATAAATAGGTGTTTGAGCCAATTCCAGTGCTCTAGACAAATGCTAGACAAATCTAGCATTTCGGTTCAATAGACTGATCAAACCCCTACTCTGTGCAAGGCCCTGTGTGGGGCAATGGTAACACTAAGATGAGAACAGCAATTTCTGCTCTGAAGGAGCTTGCAATTCTGTAGATTTTTATTAGAGACATTGCTGGATATGAAGCAAAAGAAAACAAAAACAAAAAACAAAAGATGTAAAACGTAGGTAAAGAAACCCATTAAGTCTGTGTGGGAGAGGCACAGGTTAGAAGGAAGGATTAAACATTGCAGCACTAAATTGCGTTTGCCAGAGATCTGCATCTTTTAACATGTTCCAGGCTAACACATTAAGCCTCATTGCATCAGTCCTATTCAATTACATTTTGTAATTTAATGAAACATGAAGTGCGACCATGCGGTGCGGCTGCTTAGCCCAGTGAGTTGATGTGTCCTCTGGCAGTTATGTCAGCTACATACAAACAATCCTCTTTTATCTGCTTCTGGTGAAAACAAATTGTTCTTATAAGAGAAATCAGATAATCCCTCAATGTCATTTTGGCCAATAGTGTGACACCAGGCTGCTACTACTAGAGTTGCCCATGTAGCACCCCTAGCAACTCCCCCCCACCCCCCCATGGAATGCTCAGTCAGCATTTCAGTTAAGCGTATGTATCACCTGCATCCCCTTCAGAATATGTGCAGATATCCTCTGACACTCTCCTGTCAGTCAGGTAAACTCAAGGATTTGTTCTGTGTGCTGTTCAAAAATCTTTGAATTGGTTGCACAACTGAGAAATAAAAACAAAACTGATGGCCCTGGGTGAATCAGTGGGTAGAAGAAGAAATGGTTTCCTGTTGGTGGCTATCAGGGAGACAGCTTTTGAGAATACAGGATGTAATTCCATTTGGGGATTGAGAGAAGGAAGGGTCCTACCTACTATCTCCTGGTATAGCACAAGTCATCCAACCCTTCCTACTATCCACATAGAATATGGACTCAACTAGCTGCATTTTTATTGGAGCCTGGCTGTTTTGCCTTTTCTTTTGTGCTTTCCTCCCTGTAGTATCAGCCTCATGAACATCAGAAGGTCCTAGACAGTCTTCTACTGCTGGCCACAAAGATGGGATATACTGGAGTAGCTGCAATTACAGCTGAGCTTGTGACAAAGTATTCATGGGTGAGAAGGAGGTTCCTCCTACTTTTTTTATTGAGTTACACTCCATGGAAGTAAAAGGTGAACTGGCTAATTAGCAGCTTTGCAAAACTGTGTATGTCCCAACTAGGCTTTAATATTAGCTTTCTAACTGATGGTGCTAGTAATGATAAGTTCCTGGATTCTGTTCTGATCATTCTGTGTTTCTCTCCTTCCCTTTTCTAGGTAGGAATAATCTGCCTTTGCTCTGACTGATTCATATTTCCACACTGAGTAACTGTGTTTTTTTTTACTTTCTTGCATAGAAGAATCTTGAAATTTTGAACCCACAACCATTTCTACAATTAGCAGCTCTATGAGTAGAAACTTTTCCTGGAATTATGGGGTGGGGGTGGTGAAAAGCCAGTGAGTGTGAGAATTAGGAAGCCTAAGTCCCCTATTAAAGAGTCACTCAGTAGTAGAGCAATGAACCTCAGCCCCCCACCCCCATGCAAACCATAATCATTGGGAAAGAAAAGGGATTGGTGTAGTTTGTCACATCCTATGGCCACAGCCAAGTAGCACCTAATTAGCCTCTGCTCTAGACTAGTGAGAAGTAGAATAGATGTTTGTTTTTATTTTCACTTCCATCCCTTTGGCAGTGGGTTTAATGAGCATGGGACATCTTGATACAATCTTAACACATACATTAAAAAAAATTAAAAGTGATTCTGTGGTCCTCATTGCCTGAGGACCAGATTTTTATCCCTCCCCTAGAATTCTTTGGTAACCTTAGAGGGTTAGATACTCTTTCATTTCTGCCATTGGCTCTAGTACCCACCCCCTCTATTACTTCAAATTTAGGAGGGGCAAGCACCCTGGTTCCATTTCACCACTTAACAGTCAGATTAGCTTTTACAAATGAATATTTCTTTCAAGGGTTAAACAACATATAAACAATTCCTTCCAAGACCTCACAGACATAATTACTCCATACCCTACCTCAGTCTCTGAGGATTAAGTTTACAAACAACTTAACAGTTCCTACATAGCATTAGTTTTTACCAGATTCCTAGTCGAAAGACCCTCTCTGCTTTTACCCATGGATTCTGGCTTCTCAGGACTTCCATGCGGGGCTAGTTACAACCTCTAGCATGGAATCTTAGGGTTCAAAAACCCCATGGGTCAGGCTCCCAGTCTGGGAATCTAATCTTTTTTTTTTGTGAGACAATCAGGGTTAGGTGACTTGTCCAGGGTCACACAGCTAGTAAGTGTCAAGTGTCTGAGACTGGATTTGAACTCAGGTCCTCCTGACTCCAGGGCTGGTCCTCTATCCACTGTGCCACCTAGCTGCCCTGAGTCTACTCTTTATACCTAGAACTAAAAAGGGTAAATGAAATACAACCAAACATCCAAGTTCTTTTCTTGTGGCCACATACCCATAAGGGAAAGGGAGATGGTCCCAAGATCCTTCCCCAGCTTACAGCATTTTATCTATGCTTTGAGTGAATGAATCCTTCACCACTAGACACAGCAGGGAATGAGATAAAGACTGTCCTAGTCAGATACTGGCAGTTCTGGCTATGCAACCAATGGAGAAGACTGCTTTCAACCACAAGGTAGGCCAAGGTAGAATGTCTACTCATTCAGCAATCCTCCTGTCACCCAGAAGACATTTTCCACATGGATACCTCCATTTTAGGTGATCCTGTTACACTTAAAACTTCATAGTATTAAGCATATAGAAGAAGATAAGTGGCACCTTACTTTAGGGCTAGCTTTGGCAATAACTCCATGGCAGTTATTAACTCATTTTATAATGAGTTCTCCTTGGCATTAGTACCTAGATCTCATTGTACAGGATCCAGAATGGAATTGTCTTATACTAAATATAGTTTTATGGGGAATATAGAGAAATATAATGAGGTTTGTGTCATTCTGTTTACTGGAGATAGATTTTTCTATTATAAAGACTTTCAGGACAATTGTGTCTTATTTCATGTGTTTGAAAATATTATTCTGAGAAGGGACCTTATAAGTTTCACTAGACTGACAAAGGAGTCCATGACATCAATATATTGACTATTCCCTGGGCTAGAAGAATGTTTGAGTCTCCTCTAGCTCAAAATCCAATAATCCTATGCATACTTAGGAAATTTATCATATTTATTAGAAGATAAAGGGATTACTGTTTGAATGGTGCTTCTCAGTCTTGCATTTACTAATGCTATCATAAATGAAGAGGGACAGTATAGTGAATAGAGGTCTGGCCTTAGAATCAGAAACATCTGAGTTCAAGGGAACTCACTTAGTTCAAGTTTCCCTTCCAGGAACTATATATTCAAATTCCAAAATAATCAAAAGAACCTACATTTATAAGAGTTTTAGTAAGCACTCTTTTCACAAAGATGCTACAAAGTGTATATTGCAAATGACTTCTGTTATAGAAGTAGATGCAGCCTGGGAGATATTGTAGGTTCTCCATACCTGTACATATCACTCTGGTGTAGCTGCTTTTCGACCTGAAGAGAGTTTCTTTCACTGATGGTTAGAGTGGTGCATGCAGGACTTAAAAGATGTAATGGCTGCTTGTCTATGTCTACTACCATGAAAAATCCTATTTGGCAGATGGAGACACTGAGATGCAGAGAAGTTAAATGACTTGTCCAGAGTTACAAAGTCAGGATTTATCAGAGCCAGGTTTTCGATATAAGTTTTATGCCACTAAGACTAGAATTTTTTCTACTGTACTACACTGTTTCAGTCAAGAATCAAAATTCAACAACTCATATCTAACTAATAGGATATTTTGATTGTGTTTCTTTTTTCTTTTAAATATATATACATGTATATGTCCTTCAATAACATAGAACAGCAACTTGTCTATTACTTATTGTCATAGAGACTTGCTTCAGGCAAGGACTAGATGAGTTATATGTCAAAGGCAAGATTTGGTTTTATTTTGTTTTGTTTTTTGGTGTGGCAATGAGGATTAAGTGACTTGCCCAAGGTCACACAGCTAGTGTCAAGTGACTGAGGCCGGATTTGAACTCAGGTTCTCCTAAATCCAGGGCCGGTGCTTTATCCATTGCACCACCTACCTGCCCCAAATACAAGATTTGAACCCAGGGTTCTCTAGATTCCATGTATACCCTCTATCTGAACTAAATTGGTGCCCCTGAATAACAAAATCTGAACAGATGCAAGAAAAATTGTTGCAATAGAACCCACAAGATTTGGCAACTAATTGTATACATGAAGCAAGTGAGAGTGAGAAGTCCCGCTGGTTGCTGTCCTTTGTCCTTGAAGATGACCTAATTGACATTACTATGACATTACTATATTGTGTCCAACTGTGGCTGAATATGAGCTTGAAAGGTTCTACCACTCATCAGGCACATATGAACATTTGGAGTGCAAATTCGTCTAAATTTGTACATCTCATATTTCTTTTGAGCTATTGCAATTCTACTTTGCTCATGGAGCACAGCAACTTCTTTGATGCAGGCAAAGCATGCTCAGTGGTCCTATGCCAATGTCTCCCATGCCTCACAATCTATTCCACAGTCTTCAGAAAGACCTTGTATTGATTCTTCTGACCTCCATGTGAGTGCTTGCCTAGTGTGAGTTCTCTGTAAAATAGTGTTTTAGGCAAACATACTTTTAGGATTCAAACAACATGGCCAGCCCATCAGGCTTGCTCCCTCTGCAGTAGAGTTTGAATGTTTGGCAGTTCAGTTCAGGGAAGGACTTCTGTGTCCAGTACTTTATTATGCCAGGTGATCTTCAGAATCTTCCTAAGACAACTCAAATGGAAGTGATTAGGTTCCTGGCATGGTCCTGGTAGACTTGTTCATGTTTCACAGACACACAACCATGAGGTCAGCACAATGGCTCTGTAGACCTTCAGTGCAGTACGCAGTGTAATACCTTTTTTCTCCCATACTTTCCTTTAAAGTCTCCCATATGTTGAGCCAGCTCTGACACTATGTGCATCAACCTCATCATCTCTGTGTACATCCCTGGAAAGTATATTGCCAAGGTAACTGAATTTATCCAGAGCATTCAAAATCTCTCCATTTGCTGTTAACTAATGGTTCCACATATGGATAGTGTGGTGATGGCTGGTGGAGAACCTCTGTTTTCTTGGTGTTCATTGTTAGACCAAAATTAACACAAGCAGCAGTGAATCAATCCATACCTTGTTATATCTCATGCCCAGAGGCTGCATTAAGTGCTCAATCATCTGTAAACAAGAAGACATGCACTGATTCTTCCTCCACTTTAGTCTTGGCTTGTAGCCTTTTCAAGTTAAATAATTTGCCATCAGTGAGGTATCTGACCCTGAAGCCATATTCATCCTCACTGAAAGCATCCAGAAACATCACTCAAAAAAATGAGGGCAACCATATACCTGTTTCACTCTATTGGTGACTGGGAAAGCACAAAACCATTGTCCGTTGTCTAGAATAGAACAGAAGTCCAGTATAATAGCAATAAAATACCAAGCCTGGGAAACTGGAAAGATAATGACACCTTTGACAAAAATAGGGAAATTTACAAGAAGGATAGGTTTGGGGGAAAAGTTAATGAGTTCTACTTTGGAAACCTTGGGTTTGAGATGTCTATAGGATATATAGTTTGAAATATCCAAAAAGTAGTTGGTGATGTGGGGTATAAGCTCAAGGGAGATGGCTATATAGATCTGGAAGTCATCTGTATAGAGTTGATAATTAAATACATGTGAGTTGATGATGTCATCAATTGAGAGAGTGTGGAGAGAGGAGGCCCCATGACAGAACTTTGAGGTATACCCCCAGGTAAGGGCCATGAACTAGCAAAGGGGACTAAAGGGAAGAGATCAGACAGGTAGTAGTAGAACTAGGAGAGTATCCAAATGGAGATGGTAGTTAACAGGGTTAAATGCTGCAGAGATGTTAAAAAAGATGAGTATCAAGGGGAAAAAAATCAGATTTTGCAAATTAATGAACATTGATGACTCTGGAAGCAGCAGTTTCTGTTGAATGATGGGAATGATAAGAAACACAAAGTCCAAGTGAACTCAACAAGGATAAAATGATTCCCTGCCCTTGCCCCAAATTTGTCTGAGAGAGGAGAAATATCAAATGAGAGTTGAGGAGATGGTGGGGTCTATTTAAGGCATGTTTTTGTTTTGCTTATTAAGGATGCGGATAATTATATTTACATACCAGGCATAACTTTGATCATTCTAGTACTTCAGGCTCAAGATTGGAGTACAATGAAAAACTTGTTGTTGAAATTTAATTTTTAAAAATCACTGGGGGCAGCTAGGTGGCAAAGTGAATAAACCACTGGCCCTGGATTCAGGAGGACCTGAGTTCAAATCTGGCCTTAGACACTTGACACTTACTAGCTGTGTGACCCTGGGCAAGTCGCTTAACCCCCATTGCCCCGCCAAAAAAAATCTTTAAAATCACTTTATTAACAACAAAGGATTAAAAAGTTATAATCACTGAAAACAAACACTACTCCACTATCTTTGGCTTTCCCAGAGAAGCAGCACTGAGTCAGAAAGACATCCAGCAAGGCAGTAGGCACTTTGCCAAACTTCAAGAATATATCCTCATATAGGTTGGGGTTCTGCCCCTAGTCATGGATGTGCCTGTAAAAAATTAACAACTGGCTCTTCAAGAGAAAAAAAAACTGCCCATGACACATTTTAAATTTTATTAGGTATTACCAACATTTTTCCAATACTAGCTGTGTGACCATGGGCAAGTCACTTAAGCATTGTCTCAGTTTCCTCACCTATAAAATAAGGATAATAAAAGCACCTGCCTCCCAGGGTTGTTGTGAGGAACAAATGAGATAATTGCAAAGCACTTAGCACAGTGCCTGACACATAGTAAGAGCTATATAAATGTCAGTTATCATTATTATTTATTAAGCCCACAATTTATGGTGTTTGCCATTTCCATGGTGTAAATTCTCACATAATGAAAATTTAACAATTCTCTGGGGACTTTATTCAAGCTCATTGGAACACACCCCTCCCCCATATCCTCTAAACCAACTAAATCCTGAGGATGGCTTCCTTAAAGTGAAATCACCCCTATGACCCGACTATGTCAAGTCAACAAGCATTTATTTAACACCACTAAGCACTAGGCACTTGATAAGTGCTGGGAAGGCAAAGAAAGGGAGAAGAGTTCTCAAGGAGTTCACAATCTAATGGGGGAGACAACATATAAATATCCATGCAGGATAAATTGCAGATAATCAACCACAGAGAAAGTAGTAGTATTTTTGTTTTGTTTTTTGTTTTAGTGAGGTAATTGGGGTTAAGTGACTTGCCCAGAGTCACACAGCTAGTAAGTGTTAAGTGTCTGAGGCCAGATTTGAACTCAGGTACTCCTGAATCCAGGGCCGGTGCTCTATCCACTGCACCACCTAGCTGCCCCAAAAGTAGTAGTATTAAGGGGGATTGGGAAAGGTTTTTTATTGAAGTGGAATTTTTAGCTGGGAATTGAAAGAAGCCAGAAAATGGAGATTAGGAGGGAGAGCATTCCAGTAAAATATATGCTGATTCTGTCATACATGGGAATGCTTGAAGGCAGTAGAAAAGAGACAAGTAAGTAGGGGGAGATTGAAGATTAGAGAGAGGATCAGGGAGCAATCAGCTACACAAGACAAGGGAGGACAAGATGGCCTTGGCTACAAAAAAGGCTACCTTGTTATCAGAGATTAGAATACAAGAGGAGAGATGGGAAAGTTCTGAGACAATTTAATAAAATCAAGCTAATGAAGGCTCCAACAAAGGGGCGAGTAACCAGCTGCATTGCATCTTCAATGAGAATAGAACAAGAGGAAACAGACTGAAATGGCTCCTTAAGGAGGAATTTCCGCACACTGAGGGTTGTTGACCTCTACTCAAGTCCTACTCTGATGCCTTATCTTGGAGCAGAGGTGACTGAATTCTTGAAGGCTATGCCAGCAGAGAACAAGCTCTGATCAGTCCAACCAAGCTGGAAAGGGTTCAAGCACAAAGTGTTGAAAATGGGCTGACTCTCATCCAAGACAAAGCCTAACTTAAGGGCAGAAAGGTTCAGCCCTAGAAAGCTAGTAAGACATTTTTGGCCACCACTATTCAGTAAACTCCCTACTGAGGCATGGAAGGTTTTATACCTTCTTCAGTGGAGTGATTATTCATATTGTGGGAATTTCATGTCTTTTGAAGTATTAACTTCCACTAGAGTTTTACTCTCATGCCCCATTGTGGCAAGGAAGTAATCTGGAATGTCCAAAGGAGTATTCTTGGACAGGTCCTACCAACTTGGCAAGGCTTAGTCATGGACTAGAATCTAAGGACCATCCAAGTTACATCTCAAAAATGGATTACAATGATTTTTTTTTCTTTATTGGCTCCAGAAACTCAACATAGGCTTATAGATTGAGAGACAGAAGGAACCACAAATGTCATCTAGTTTAATGCTCTCACTTGGCAGAAAAGGAAACTGAGGATCAGAGAAGTGAAGGGATTTCTTCAAAGTTAGGTCATAAGCAGCAGAATCAGGATTTGAACTCAGGTCCTATGGCTCCAAGTTTAAGTGCTCCAAGTTTAATTACTGTCTCACTGTCTCTTAACATAGATGTAAAAAAGAGGGAGTTGAGTTAGTTGTCCTCCCTTCTGGTTCTACATCCTATGATCTTTTCTGCTAAGACTAAGGGTGTGCTGGAGCTGGATTTTGCTAGCTGAGAGTCTATTGTTTAATTTTCAGTATGAACATTAACACCTCAGAAATTGGTAAAAACCCTACAAATTAGGGCTTGATTTATTGTTTTATTGATTGCTTAGACTTAAAGTAATGGAGAAAATTCTAATATTACAGATTAAGGGAGTGTATTTTTCTTCTCCCAAGAGAGCCGGTAGTTAAACATTTATTAGCACATCTCTAACTAAGACCATCACCTAAATCAGAGAGGGTTTGAAATCTATGATAGTGGATGAAGCGCCCATATTGATGAAATTCCAACTCTTTCAAGCATTATAGTATTGAAATTAAAGACAAATAATGTAATCAGTGCACAAGGGAAATCACATTCATTCAGCAAGTATATATGTGCTTACTATGTGCATGACCTGGGGGTAGTTTCAGTTTG
The DNA here is from genome assembly GCF_019393635.1 of Dromiciops gliroides. NCBI lineage: Eukaryota > Metazoa > Chordata > Mammalia > Microbiotheria > Microbiotheriidae > Dromiciops > Dromiciops gliroides. Next base: position 425,602,833 of record NC_057861.1, on the reverse strand, counting down.
GTTCTGCCTACACGCAAAAGCATATAGTATCTATGAGATGAGATCTGCTATTCACTAGGTATACTATGTCCCTTTAGAGGTCACTGTAACTTCTGCAGAACACTTGGACAGAACTTAATGAATTAATTTTGTGTTTGTTTTTTAGTGAGGCAATTGGGGTTAAGTGACTTGCCCAGGGTCACACAGCCAGTAAGTGTTAAGTGTCTGAGGTCGGACTTGAACTCAGGTACTCCTGACTCCAGGGCCAGTGCTCTATCCACTGCACCACCTAGCTGCCCTGGAACTTAATGAATTAAAGCAATAATTCAAACTATATGCCAATCAATCAACCATCAGGTATTTATTAAGCACTTTCCCTGTGCCAGGTACCATGCTAAAAGTTGGACTTACAAAGAAAAAAAGCAAAAGAGTTCTTCATTCTAAAGGACTAATGAGTTCCAAGAAATTTCCAACTTATTTCCATGAAATAGATTGTGCAATAGAATAGCCTGGAGACTAACGTCCACTGGGACTGGGATCCAAGTATTTTGAGTGTTTTAAAGACTATAGAGCAAATGAAGCTCATGACATGTAGGGGCTTATAAATCAAAAGAAAGAGAAGCCAAGAGCCATTAAGTGGAAATTGAGTAAGACTACTCTCATATTCTTTGTGTCATTTATTTATTTATTTATTTATGTGAGTTTGGAGTAATTCTCAATTGGACTATCCCAATCTTAGTAAAGTCTTTTTCCTCAGCCCTCAGGTATGTTACCAGGTATTGGAAGGTATCAGTTATTTTGTAGATGAGACTATATGTGCAATATGCATTATGTATGCATGTTAGTCCAGGAATTGTGAAAATATAGATGCAGTAAAAATGCAAATAAGTAATCTAGGTCTTTGATCTTGAAATATAAACTTCCCTTCTCTCTATTTTGCCTTCTGTAGTCCTTCACCTTAGCTCTTTATCTCCTTCCTCTCATGACATCTAGTCCCTCATTGTCTCTCTTTCCTCTCAGTCCATTGCCCCTATTCCTTCTGACTCATTTTAACCCATTGGTCAGCCAGTTCCAACATTGTTTTCTCTTCCCTCATGTCCAATCCCTGATTCTCCCACCATTCCCACCCTGCTAATCCCCTTCTCATCTTCTGTTCCCAAGCCACTGAGCACTGTTGGAAGATCTCACATAGACCCAATGCAGTGTCATTACTGTTAAGGGCTAAAATTCTAGCTAAACTGTCTTAAATATCTAATGAGTGGTCGCCAATAAATTATAAGCTTTAGCAAGAGTTAGACTTTTAAGCATTTATTAAGGAGAATAAGAATTTGGTAAAGAGAGAGAGAAAGGCCTACATTCATCTATCCATTAAAGGGAGAGCATATTTCTAGCTCCCTTCTCCACCAGAGTCCAAAGGAAAGAGAGCGAGTCAGAGTGTCTGGCTCTTCCTTCTTCCTCCCACTAACAAATGTCACTTCCTGACGCCAAAGAAAAGACTCATGTTCTTGCCCTCAAAGACCTTCCTTTCATGGAGGAACTTTTCTACAGTAAGTCTCCAGCGGGTGGCGTCATTCCAATTGTTACATTACCCTACAGTGTCATTTACATATCTTTTATCAGCTGATATTGAGCTGGAAGGAACCTCAGAGTCCATCTATTCCAAGCCTCTCATTTTTTAAATGGAGAAACCGAGACTCAGCAAAAGTAAGTGACTCATCCAAGGTCACACAGCTAGTAATCATCATGATCAGGATTTGAATCTCCATGGGAATGAAGTTAGATCAAATTCCTTTGAAAAAGTGTCCTGAGTAGCTTCTTAGGCTATCACTTTAGAACCTTAGAAATACAGGATATTCTGTCAGTAGAAGAAAGACATAGTATCAGTGTTAATTTGTTATTCTCCCTTTACTCTTGTAAGAATATGAGATTGTCCCAGAAGTTTTAGTGCAGTTTAAGCTATTAAAACTTTTATGAGTTTAAAGCTATTTAAAATTTAAAACTACAATAAGACCTTTGAGACACCTTGAATTTTTGCCCATTGTATGATGTGTATGGGCAATGGAAATTATTTGTTTTGGCTTTTCTTTTCTCTCTCACAGTATCACATGGCGTTAATGGATTCAGAGCTGGAACAGCTCTTAGAGGCCATTTAGTGCGACCTCATGATTCTATCTATAAGCAAACTCAAGCCTAGTGATAGTAAATGGCCTAAATGTATGCAGGTAGCAAATCACTGTCCTAGGATTCAGACCCATGGTTTCTGGCTCCAAATGAATAGAAAGCAAGCAAACAAGGAAGGAAGGAAGGAAGGAAGGAGGGAGGGAAACACTTGTTCAACCCTTACTAAGTCTCAAATATTGGGCTAAGCACTAGGGATAATATTGCAAATCAGGATAGTCCCCAACTTCAGAGAACTTACATTCTAATGGGGAAGAGAATGAGTTAATGAGGATGAAATTTCAGGCAGGATGTCAACACCCAGTAGTCTAGAGGGCTCATTGGTAGGGTAGATGGAAAGGCCCAGGTTTCCAGAGGTTGCAGCCACAGGGTGGTTGTCAAAGCAGAGAGGGTGTGAGGACCTATAATATTCCCATGCTCTCTCCATCCCCCATTCTTCCAGTCCATTGCCTGAGTTCCAAACCCTTAAGAGCACACCAACCAGGATATCAGTCTTTTAGCCAAAGACTAGTGCTTTTTCAAGATAAATTATAGAAGTTTCTGGAATAAATAGCTGAGACATTTAATTTTTTTTTGCTAATTAGACAGTCACAAAGTTTGAATTAAAATATACAGAAATGACCAAATTTGTCTGTCTCCATTAGATGTAAATTTCATTTTGTGCTTGCATTTCCATTTAGTGATTTTCTGTGTTCTGCTCTTAGTCACAAGAATGAAACAAATATGTTGTAAAGAGGCAGGCTAATATCCTAGCCTGGGGCCAAAGCACCATGATTCCCTGTAAAACAGAACATTATTATAACAGTGAACTTTATTGTGGGGAATGGAGAAGGAAAATGAATAAACACTTATTCTAGCTGCTATTATATAGAGCGATTCCTCATTTCATTCGTCAACCTCCTAGAAGGATGGAATCTTTTCATGATAGACATGCTTAAGAGATTTGATTCATATGAGGAACATTTTGAGAAGTTCTCAAACTGTCTTAGAATTCTGAATTGTCCTCTTGATACCACCTTCATTTGAAAACTCTATTATTCATAAATATGAATGTCTTTTCTGAAGAGAAGCATTGTTCTTTCTTCACCTTTTTGGAACCATGAAACAGCCTATGCCCTAGTTGATAGTTTCTAAGTATGTTCATGGGACAAAGGCATTAATCTATGAGGATTCTCCTAAAGATCTATGTCCTATGGAATGACCTATCATGAGATAATCTCTCTCTGTCTCTCTGTCTCTGTCTCTGAGAAATCCCTGTGTGGAATCTCCCTCCACCAGTGCATATCAGTAACTTATCTATAATTTGTGGTCTTAAAGAGTTGAGAGGCAGGGGTATTGAAAGGATAATTGACTATGACTGACTTGCTCATACTCATACATTTTTATGTTCGAAGGAGGACTTTTAGATCCAATTCTTTCAAATCCAAGGCCAGTTGTCAATCCACCTGGGGACACTGTGTCTTTACCTTTGAGACGCTTTGCTGTCTCATGAAACCATCATAGCATGAAAAGACTCAAGAAATTTCTCGTGGGTAGATTGGTGAAGAAATGATGGTCAGACAGGTATTCCAAAGATGATAGAAGGGAAGGAAATGAGGAGGGCAGTCTCTTGCTAAGAAAATAAAAATGGAAGGTAAGGGGAATAAAAATGTTATTGGCAGTTTCTTCATAGAGGGTACACAGAGCCTTCCAATAGCAGACCTATAGCAAACACTGGCCAGCTCCTTGAGAAAAATACAACCATCAAAATTCCTCAAGCTGTCAATGTGGCCAAAAAAACAAAAAACAAAAACAACCCCACCCAATACCTTTGTAAAACCACCTACCTGCATAAAATGAAGCACTTATTCTATGAAGCCCCTGTTGCCCTTCAGTTGAAACTACAACAGTGTTGTGTGGCTAGGAAATAAATGTGGGCAGTGACCTAATCAGAACTGAAGAGGCAGGAGAATGATGGTATCTAGTTTATCTTCTTGAATAGTCAGTAAAACAGCCATTCAGCATATACTGCATACTTCCCTTCTTGGATCAACAAGGGAGCCATGCCAAATGTCAGATTATATATTCCACAGCTGAAGTGTTTGCATAATTTTTCAGTGGCTACCATTTAAAGACAGAAAAACAATGATGGGTCCTCTTTAAAATATTCCCCTCAGCTTGACATGATCACAGTGTACTGCCAGCAATCTCTCTGAGCTTGGAAGACAAAGCTATCAATACCTTGTCCCCAGCCAGGCAGTCCGCATGCCAGTGAGCATGTACAGACGAGCATTTTCACTTGCTTGGAGGGCAGAGAGACCCACCATGGGCATTGCCAGCCTCAGTCATGCTCCTGTACATTCTTGAATCTGGCTAACAGCAGCATGGACTCTTGGTAGGGCATCTGAAGAATGATTTCCTTGTTATTGGAGCATCCGTCATGTTTCAACAATGAATCTGAAACCTCTGCGTGCGCTTTGAGTTTGACTTGGCTCTACTCCCCTCCTGAAGAAACCGGAGACAGGGCTTTTATTGAAACAGAATAATAAGTCTGAACAAATCAGCTCTATTATCATTGGCTCTGTTGTAACTTGGTTGAGTTCAACTTTCTTTCTAAAGGATTGCTCAAGAGGTGATTTGCTTCAGTTCACAGACAAGGGGAGTTCAGTGTCAGCCTTCTTTCAGACTCAAGCTCAAGATTTCAGACCCAAGTCCTTTTAGGCCTAGGATTGGTAGGGAGAGGCACAAGAAGGGGATGGGGATATACATTGAGCTGGAAAAGGTACTTGAGTGGCTTAATTTTAAGACCTTATCAATGAGTGTGAATTAGGTAAGTGAACCCCACCTAAATAAAAACTTTGCACTAGACAACCAAAAGGGCCATCTTCAGGGACACGAGGAAAGGTTGTCTAGTATTTAGGCCATACACTAACCTTGAAGTCAGAAGAACAGGGGTCAATTTCTGGCTAGGATACTTCCTAATTCTATGACTGGGCAAGTCACTAAGCCACTTTCTGAGACTCTTTCATTCAAATAGGTTTTATTGATGCCTTTTATATTTCCTCCAGCCATGTCTGGGGGGAAAAGTCACACATTAAAAAAAAGCTAACCTTCCCTTCCTCTTGATTGAAACTTCCCTTGTGAAAAAGACAAACAATTAAGGAAAAACATCCAATAGAATGACCTTAACTGACCATGCATATAATAACATCCTGTCTTAGCAGTCCCTCTCCACTTTGCCATGAGTAGACAGGTACATTTCATTATTTGTTCTCCCAATTCTTCATTGTTTGTTTAATTACTCATAGTTGGACTTTCTTTCATTACAGAATCTCACTGATTTTCAGAGGCCACCAAGTCCAACCCTGACCTCAAAGGAATCCCTACTATAACATACCCAACAAGTTTGTTATTAAGGCTCTGCTTGCTTAATGACCCTTCTCCAATGGAAGCTAACCCACAATCTTCTAAGTAGCTCACCCCACTTTTGGGACACTAATTGTTGGAATACTTTGCCTGGCATCAACCCTAAGTTTGCATTTCTTCATCTTCCATCTATTACTCCTGATCCTGCCCTCTGGGGCCAAACCACACAAAGCTCATCCTTCCCTCACATGACAACCTTTTAGATACTTTAAAACACTAAATTCTCCCCTACTGACTTGTTTTATTTCTTTCTTCAGGTTTCTTTTATTCAGTTTCTTTAGTCAATCTTGAAAAGATATCTTTTTTAATTACATTGCTATAAGTCATTGAATTAGCTTCATTTATTTATTTATTTTAATTTTTGCAGGGCAATGGGGGTTAAGTGACTTGCCCAGGGTCACACAACTAGTAAGTGTCTGAGGCCGGATTTGAACTCAGGTACTCCTGAATCCAGGGCCAGTGCTTTATCCACTGTGCCACCTACCTGCCCCTCATTTATTTTTTATATTCTTCTCCCCCCCCAAAAAAAATTCCCTGAGCCTTTGTTTTGGTAATGACTATCACCTTTGGAACAGAATAGTACTTTGCTTTACATCTCACTTATGTACATAACACTGTGTATGCCATATTCCCATTCTAGACTAGAAGCCTCTTGAAGAAAAGACCATGTCTTATATCAAACTTCGTTGTCCCTCAGTGCTTAGAACATTGCTCTCTGCACATAGGAGGTATCAAATAAATGTTTGTGGAATCATGACCAGAGAATTGATGATGAAGTATGTTTCCCTCCTCTTGGCAGTCAAGTGTTGGACTGTAGTTGCTGAAAGCAGACTAAGACATACATTGTCCAACATGGTGTGTTGGTTTGCTTTGCTTAACATAAGTTTGGGAGTGGTATGAGAGGGCTTTTCTTGGTGCATGACAGTTCTGTTAAAAATGCATCAGTGAAACCTTTAGAAAAAATTGTTGAATTGAATTGAAGAAGGAACTAAGATGAGAGGTTTTTCCTACTTGAGTACTATCCAATCACCATTTTTTCAGGCCACTGGATCAGGTCCTGAATTAAAACAAAAAAGTTACTGGGTAACACATTTTCTCATAGCAAATGGTGGTGAAGTGATTATAACCCATGGAAAATGAAGTTAGAAAATCTTAATTTAAATGCCACCCTGCCCTTGCTACCTGTTTGATTTCAAATAAATAACTTAAAATTCCTGGGGGGTTCATTATCTATAAAATGAAGAAATTAGCCTTACTCTGGGTTTAATATTGCTATATTTTTTGCTTATCTTTTAATTTCACTAAGGAATATTTATTGGGTATAGTCAGAGACCTGTATTTCCATAACTCTCTATAATAGACCTAGATCATACATTACAGATCAAGAGACGGAAGAGATAGATACCATCTAGTCCAAACTCTCCATCTGACCAATGAGGAAACTGAGGCTTAGAAGTTCAGTGACTTGTTCAAGGTCATATAGATGACCTTGAATTCAAACCTAGCTCCTGTGACTCTAAATATGGCCCTCTTTTCCACTCCCTGCTTATTTTATATTTAATAAAGGAATGAATTAAAAATATTTATTAAGTACTGTGCCAGTTAGATGGCCCAGTGTATAGTGTGCTAGGCCTGGAGTGAGGAATAATCATCTCCCTGAATTCAAATCTAGTCTCAGACAATTACTAGCTGTGTGACTAAGTCACTTCACCCTATTTGTCTCAGTTTCCACATCTGTAAAATGAGCTGGAAAAGGAAATAGCAAACCACTCTGGTATCTTTGCCTAGAATTCCCCAAATGGCATCATTAAGAGTCAGACATGACTAAAAAATGACTGAACAACAACCATATGTGCCAATCACTATGCTAAGTTTACAAAGATAAGAAAGTCTTTATTTAAATAGGGCGAGGAATTCTTTTCTAGAATTTATTCTTTTTTTTGGGGGGGGGTAAGGTAATTGGGGTTAAGTGACTTGCCCAGGGTCACACAGCTAGTAAGTGTCAAGTGTCTGAGGCTGGATTTGAACTCAGGTCCTCCTGAATCCAGGGCCAATGCTATATCCACTGTGCCACCTAGCTGCCCCTCTAGAATTCATTCTTGACAGAACAGAATTCAAAATTATGGGTTAGAGTAGAGTGGAGACAGTCAGGTTTACCCTTCTTCCTTCGAAATTATCTAAAGTTTATTTTTGCTCAAATTTCCAGATTTTCTCAGACTGCATAGACTTAGACAAAGGGTACATTGCTCTGGCTTCTCTCTCACCAAATGTTAATACATCTAAGATGTATTTTTTACCATAGTTGTTTAGAAAAAAGGAGGGGGAAAGGAAATGGAGCAATGAATCAGATGGCAGAACATCTCTAGCAGTAGGTGAAATCAAGAAAGGCTATCTCAGTGATTTCCCTAATAGTCGCTGGTAGTATTTCTCTGGAGGTCCTTTAAGGAGTAGTATGTGGACCATTCAAGCCAAGGAAAAGTTCTTTAGAGAGATTCAGAATGTTAATGTTGGAACAAATGAACCCCCTCACTTTACAGGTAAGGACAGGAACGCTCAGAGAGAAATGTCATCTAAAGTCACATAGCAAGTTAAGGGAAGGCAAGGATGATAGTCTAGATATTTTGATTGCTAGTGCAATACTCATTGTTTGCATTATTTTATAATATAGCTGAACATTATAGACAGCTATTCCACTATACCCCACAAGTGATTTAAGTTCAGAGCAGGGATAAATATCTGCACTGAGTCTGTGCTACCTGTAGGAACATGCCTGCACTTTCTATGCTAGCAGTTATACCTTGGTCCCCTTATCCATTTCAGGTGTGGTGTTAATGTGCCAGGGATATAACAACTGAAATTATAAGATTTAGTGCTGAAACAGGCTCTGTACTGGAAGAACAGAAGTCGGTCAATTAGTCAACCACTTTTATTAAATGCTTACTATTTACTTAATATGTGTATTAATTGCTTGCTATCTACATTGTATTAAACACTGGAGATACAAACACTAGCAAAAGAAAGCAAGGCAAGATAGACACTATTACGAAAAATAGATAACCTTTATTACTTCAAACAGAAATATTTCTGCACAGATAGCATTAACATATCTAGAATAAGAAGGGAAGTCAGTTCATGTCCTTTGTAGTCTAAAAAGACCAAAATGATATCATGATGTCAGTCAATGTAGAATGTGTGCAATTGTGGCTGATCAGACCAATACAAACTCTGAAGGCTCTACCACATGTCTGGGAAAAACAGTCCATATGATCATTTAGAGTGGATATGGCTCTAAATTTTCTGTAATTAACCCCATTCTACCTCCCCCTTCCTCTCCTCCCCCTATTCTTTTTTTGCTTTGCCCCTTAAGTTTCTTTATATCATCACATCAAAATCAATTTAATAACAATACCTTAATAGAGATACAGATCCCAAGAGTTAAAAGTATTATTATCCCTCATAGGGATGTAAACAGTTTAACCTCATTTAAGAACCTTCCCTCCCACCCAATTCCCTTGTTTACCTCTTTATACTTTTCTTGAGTCTTGTATTTGGAGATTAAATTTTCTGTTCAGTTCTAGTCTTTTTTTTTCCAGGAAACCTTGAAAGTCCCCTATTTCATTGAATATCCATCTTTTCCCCTGAAAGAGAGTGATCTGTTTTGCTGGGTAGTTGATTATTGGTTGTAATCCAAGCTCCTTTGCCTTCTGGAATATCATATTCCAAGCCCTGTGATCCTTTAAAGTTGAAGCTGCCAAGTCCTATGCAATCCTGACGATGACTCCATGATATTTAAATTGCTTCTTTCTGGCTGCCTGGAGTATTTTCTCCTTCACCTGATAATCCTGGAGTTTGGCTACAATATTCCTTGAAGTTTTCCTTTTGGTTTCTCTTTAAGGAGGTGATCGATGGATTCTTTCAATGATGATTTTATCCTCTGATTCTATTTTCTGGGCAGTTCTCCTTGATAATTTCCTAGAATATGGTGTCTAGACTCTTTTCTTGATCATGGCTTTCAGGTAGTCCAATAATGCTTAGATTATCTTTCCTGGATCTATTTTCCATGTTAGTTGTTTTTCCAATGAGGTATTTCACATTTTATTCTATTTTTTCAGTCTTTTGATTCTGATTCACAGATTCTTGGTGTCTCATGGACTCATTAGCTTCCATCTGCCCAATTTTACTTTTTAAGGCATTATTTTCCCCAGTAGGCTTTTGCACCTCTTTTTCCATTTGGCCAATTTTTTTTGCCCATTTGGCCAATTGTATTTTTTAAGGAATTGTTTTCCTCAGTTAATTTTTGTGCTTCTTTTTGCAGAGTAATTCTCATTTCTCTCATTTCTTTTTTTCTTTTTTTGGTTCTCATTTTTTCCATTTTTTCTTCTACCTCTCATTTGTTTTTTAAAAGCCTTTTTGAGCTCTTCAAAGAAGGCTTGTTGGTTTTGAGACAAGATCATGTTCCCACTTGACTCTTCACTTGCAGTCATTTTGACAAACTTATCTGAGTTTGAGTTTTGGTCTTCCCTTTTACCATAGAAGCTGTCAATGGTAAGGGTCCTTTTTTGTTTCTTATTCATACTGTAGGCTATTTTTAAACTTATAAAGTTGAAATCTGCTCCTGGGGCACAGAGATCACTGTTGCAAGCTTCTTGCCACTCTCAGCTACCCCACTCTCAGCTGTGTTGAGCTGTGCTAAGCCTCCCTCCCCTTTCGACCAAGTGAGACAGACCTTTCCTGAAGTCTTCTAAATTATCTCAAGTAGGAGAATTGTGTCTCTCTGTCTTTTTGTAGGTTCTGTAGTTTCAGAACCTTCTGTAGTTTTAGAATCTGTTTAGAGGCTTGATTTAATGTTGTTTTTGAGGGAAACATAGGAAAACTCTGGCAACTTCCTGGCTTTTCTCTGCCATCTTGGCTCCGCCTCTAGAACTGAGTAAAAAAATATTGGCTCTAAATTTACATATCTCATTTTTCTTTTGAGCTGCTGCAATTCTGCTTTGCTCATAGAGCACAGCACCTTCTTTGATGCAGGCATGTCATGCAGGGTGGTCCTGTGACAGTGTCTCCCATGTCTCATAATTAATTCCAAAGATCTTCTGAGAGACCTTGAGAATGTCCTTGTATCAGCTCTTCTGACCTCCATGTGACCACTTGCCTTATGTAAATTCTCTGTAAAATAGTCTTTTAGGCTAGCATACTTTTGAAATATGAGTAATGTGGCCAACTCATCAGAGTTGTGCTCTCTGTAGTAGTTTGGATGCTTGGCAGTTCAGCTCAAGAAAGGATTCAGTGGTTGAATGGAAGGCAAAATCTTTTTATCAAATTTCTCTGATAAAGCTTTGGTATCAAAGATACCAAATATACATACTTATATACATGCATACATATTTTTACATATATATATATACACATACATACATACATACATACCTATACATATATATGTAAAAGCCATTTCCCAAAAATAATTGATCAAATGATAGGAACAAACACTTCTCAAAAGAACTGCAAAGTATTCATGAGCAAATGAAAAAATGTTCCAAATCAATACTAACAAGAGAAATACAAATCAAAACAACTTTAAAATTTCACCTTATATACTGCAAGTCGGCCAAATCTCAAAAATTGGCAACAGTTAATGTTGAAGGGGATGTGGGAAGATAGGCACACTAATATGTTGTTATTGGAGCTGTGAAATGGTACAACCATTTTGGATTGCAATTTGGAATTATGCAAATTGAACCAGAGACTCTATTACTGGTCTTATAGCCCAAGGAAATCATCAATAAGAAAAAAAAAAGGTTCCATATATTCCAAAATGTTTATGACAGCACTTTTTCTGATAGTTAAGAATTGGAAACAAAATTGATGTTTATCAATTGGGGAATGACTAAATAAATTGTGTTATATGAATGTAATAGATACTACTGTGCTGTAAGAAATTATGTATGTGGTGAATACAGAGAAGCATGGAAAGGCCCATTTAAATTGTTGCAAGGTGCAGTAACCAGAGCCAAGAAAACCATATACATGGTAACTACAATTTAAATGGAAAGAATGACACACCAAAAAATTAAAAGTAACTGTAACAAAATTAGAAAGATCAAGTGGAACTCAAATGAAGGAAATATGAGAAGACACTCTTCAATCTATTCCTTCATGGAGATGAGAAGTCCACAAGTATTATATACTGTACATGTTTTTATGCTTTCTTAATATATTGATCAGTTGTCTGAATTTTTTTCCTTTCTAAAAGATATTATTTATCATAACTTATGGCTCTCAGGGAGGGGGAAGAGGGAGGGATACAAGGGATATTATGGTGATATAAGAAGCAGAAAACAACAATAAGAATTTTTTTAAAAATATAATCGCTGCTCTCAAGGAGCTTATATTCCAATGGAGGAACACAACAGATAAAAGGAGAAATGAAAAGTTGGATGGGGGAAGAGAGAAAGAAGATACCCAGACAGAGGCATGGTAGCTAAATCCAGAAAATGAGGGATAGCTGGTCTGAGTCTCTCCCCAAAATGGAGGTTCCAGGAAGAACTCACCTATGGGGAAAGGAGCCCTTAGGAGAGGTGTTACAGTGGAAAGTGAGTGTTGTTAGAGGACCTGAGTTCAAATTCTGTCTTTTACTACCTATAAGACTTTAGGCAAATCACTTAACTTTTCTGGGCCCAAGTTTTCCTTTCTGCAAAATGAAGGAGGTAGATTAGGTGACCACTAAGGTGTTTTCTGACTGTAGAGTTATGATCTTTAATCATCTACTCCAATTCTCTCATTTTACAAACGAGGAAATTAAGGTCCTCTCTCAAGAGTTAAAATGCCTTGTCCACAGCCACATGTTGTTGTTCATTCATTTTTTTTTTCAGTCATGTCCAACTCTTCACAACCCCATTTGGGGTTTTCTTGGCAGAGATACTGCAATTGTTTTCCACTTCCTTCTCTCACTAATTTTACAGATGAGGAAACTGAGGCAAAAATAGTGAAGTGACTTGTCCAGGGTCACACAGCTGGGAAATGTCTGAGGCTAGATTTAAACTCAGGGAGATGTCTTCTTGACTCCAAGTCCAGCACTCTATCCATTGCACCACATAGTTGCCTCAAGCCACAGTGGTGGTAAATTCCTGTGGTGAGTTTAGGACTACAAGGTACTAGAGATCAATACCCTTAGAGAAGTCAGGACAATTACTATGTACAAGTGAAATATGTGGAATTGGAAACTAGACTGGGATTTCACTACAGTCTTTCTCTAAGGTTTTGGGCTATTGCTTTCTTTTTTTGTTTGTTTTTTTTTGTTTTTTTGTTTTTTAATGAGGCAGTTGGGGTTAAGTGACACAGCTAGTGTTAAGTGTCTGAGGTCGGATTTGAACTCAGGTCCTCCTGACTCCAGGGCCAGTGCTCTATCCACTGCACCATCTAGCTGCCCCGGGCTATTGCTTTCTAATGATGCTTTGCTAACCCTATTGTCAAACCCTCTCAGCACATGGGTTCATTTCAGGTTATTTTAATTCAAATTTGTGTGTGGCAGTAATCATTCCCGTGATTTTATTAGTAACCTCATTTTCACTTTTGTGTTGGCAACTGTGCAATTTGTGGCTACGCACAGTAGAGCTCCTTACTCCTTGTAAGTTTCTTATTCCATGCGTACTGAGGATGATTGTATGAAACTCCTTACCAGCCTTTAAGTACCATATTCATATACGTTGTTATAGGATTCTGTTCATCTCTAAATACACTGAAGCAGACCCCACTATGGAAGTCAGTCAGGCTCCCCTTGGGTTGGAGCCAGGCAGAACAAAATACAGAGTAGCTCAACATTTCATGAAAGACCCACATTCCCTACTCCCTACCCCCAAATATTTTCCTTACTCAGCATACCTCCTCTCATTCCTATTTCTTCCATTATTAGAGTCATAAGAGTGTTAACCTCTTGAGCAGTCTCAGATAAAATAGACAAATATGACACATGTGTCTCCAGTAATTCATTTGGATTTAACAAATATTTATCTAGTGCCTCCTATTAGATTCTGAGGGGGATGAAAAAGATGAATAAGGGATAGACCATGCTTTTAAGAGTCTTACACTTAAATGTCAATGGTTGAGAAGGGAGATAAGGGTACACAAAATAAAGCCTAAAGTGGGCCAAGACACAGGTAATTTCTGGTGTCCATTCTAGCTAAACTTTCTATGGAAGTCTCACCCTCCTCATCTCCTATCATCAAACAGTTTTCCTACTCCATGGTGCTCATCTCACAAACATTCTTACAAGTGGTTTACTGAGGCTTGGCGATGCAGTAATCTTTGAAGGCCAAAGGACCATCTGCATCTATGAAATCATAGCTTTTTTTGGAGTATTGAAGAAAAAATGGAAATTACATAGATATGAATGAAGTCCTTTCGAAGGCAGAAGAGGCATGAATCTCTCCTCCTGGGAACAGGGAGTAATTTGGGAATACTCTGTAGAGAAACTAGTAGCTGATCTGGGACTGAAAAGATGGTTCATCTTCCGATAGGCAGAAATGTGTCTGTGGGAGCTGGGGTGTGCAGGACATTCCTGACATAGAAAATAAAGCCAATGGGAAAGCCCTCTTAGTAATCAGTAGTTTCTCAGGTGGGCTAGTTTCCACCTGGGGCCCTGAGGATAAGAAACACCAGATGAACATTTCAAATAGTAGATTAAAGGAAAATGGAAGTAGGAAACCTTGGGTGGCAGAAGGAAAATGAAGTAAAGAAGGTAGGCCCACCTGCAAGGGGGAATCCTATGGAGGAGTTGGCCAAAGCCAGGTGTGGGATGGAGGTGGAAAGGAGCTGAAGACAATTTTAACTTCTTCCAGAACTTGGCTAAGACTTAATATGGGTAGAGAAGGCATGCCACTTCTGCTTTCCCAAGCTGTTCTGACAGAAGGTCTCTTGAGACAGTGGTGAACTCGTTGTTCTATGAATTGGGAAACATATTTAAATCCCAACTAGGCCATTAAGTCTGGGACCTGGAGCAAGTCACATAACTATTTTGAAATGGTTTCCTTAAAAAAAAAACACAACAAAATGGAGACTGATGATAATACCTTCACTGCCCTTCTCATTCATCTCTAAGCTGCACTCTGGGTCTCCTTTACTGAGCCCACCTCTTCATCCTTAAGCATCACTCTAGCTGGGCACCTTTGCTTTGGGGCTCCTACCACCCTTTTCAGTTTCCTTTTTTGTGTTGCATTCCACTGTTAGAATGCCAGCTCCTTGGCAGCAGGCATTGTCCTTCCTTCTACTTATACTTGTATCCACCATGATGAACAAAATTCAAGGCACATTATAAACATTAATAAATGCTTGTTGAGTGAATGACTAACGAGGTTATCATTAGACAGTAAGTAAGCCCTTCAATGTCAGAGAATGCTTCATTTTTGTCTTTATATCCCCAGCAGTTATAATAGTGCCCCCAAATTGGTAGGCACTTTATAAATGCTACTTGATTGATTGATGATCAGGGAAGAATTTTCTTAGAATCAATCAATCAACAAGCATTTACAGGGGCAGCTGGGTGGCACAGTAGATAAAGTACCAGGCCTGGATTCAGGAGGATCTGAGTTCAAATCTAGCCTCAGACACTTGACACTTACAAGCTGTGTGACCCTGGGCAAGTCACAACACTCATTGCCCTGCAAAACCAAAACAAAACACAACAACAACAGCAACAACAGTATTTAAAATTTAATGTGTTTGTGACTCAGTAAAGAGAGCCAGAAGGATAACATAGAAGGGCTGAAAGTGATAGTACAACTACACATACAGGCTCATTGGAAAGGCTACATGTAGGCTGTTTAGAAAGAAGAGAGAGCTCCATGGAAGAGAAAAAACTAATTGAAGAGTAAGAGACCTGACATGTAAAAAGTGCAATGATAGCGACATAATTGGGGATAGAGACTGATGTCCTAAAAAACATAAGTGCAAGAAAATTATTCTATAAAATAGGAAATTAAGATATCCCTTTAACAAGATCATTCAAAGATGGCTGAGGCAAAGCAAAGATACTGCCCAGAATGTTTATACATCACAAGCTGTTGATTAAAGTTAGTTTCAGGCTCCAAAGAAGTAATTTATTCTCTCTCTCTCTCTCTCTCTCTCTCTCTCTCTCTCTCTCTCTATATATATATATATATATATATATATATATATACACATGTACATATATATACACATATACACACACATACACATCTATGTGTATACATATATATGTATATATAATAAAATTTTTTATATATACAGTATACTGTCATATGGATATGGTTTGTATATATATATATATATAGGGACTTATATACATATACAAGTACAGAAAGATTGAAGGATTTTCTTTATTTTACCATTATTTCATGAAGTATTTAATCCTCAAATATTTGTGCATGTCGAGTCACTGAACTTTTAGAAACCTCCTGTGAAGCCAACTCAACTCAGATTCCAAACTTAATGAGATTTATCCATCACTCATCTCTGTATCTATTTTTTACCAGTAATAACTTACTTGTTTTCAAGATGGAACATGTCATGATAACATGTAACTACAGCAACTAAGTCATCGTAGACACTGTCAAAGGATAAGATTGGTATGATATCAAAGAGACCTAGACACATGGGGAATTTTTTTTTAAATAAAGAAATGGCATATCATGTATTTTTAAATTACTATGTAGTCTAATGTAAAGTATCAACTTTATTTTAAAATGCTATGTCTTCCAAGAGACTAGCAATATGGTGTAGTGAATACAGTATCAGTCTCTGAGTTGGAAAACCTAGGTTTAAGCCCAGGTGTGGAGACCAGGCAAATCACTTAATATCTCATCAGTGTTTTCAGGCAATTCTTTTTTTTTTCTTTTGGCGAGGCAATTGGGGTTAATGACTTGCCCAGTCACACAGCTAGTAAGTGTTAAGTGTCTGGGGCCGCATTTGAACTCAGGTCCTCCTGAATCCAGGGCTGGTGCTCTATCCACTGCACCACCTAGCTGCCCCTTAGGCAATTCTTTAAGACTCTAAATTACAGTCAAGTTGTCCACATGTACCAAAGGAAGAAATTTCTTGCACCAATGAAATAACAGGTAAGTAGCCTTCCCCACCTCACCCCTAAAATGTTCTTCAAAAATCACTTGTAATTCTAGCATTTCTGCTTTTGTTCAAAAACCTAGTTCATTTATTTAAAAAATATTACGTTCATTTAAGTCATTTGATATCTCATAGCTCATGTACCTCTTTGTATCACTTTTCAAGATATCTGAGAGAAGGGAAGATCCTAAAGAAAAAACCCACAAACCCAGAGACTGTATACAAAAAAAGCTAATTGAGAAGACATTAGCACTACTGACCCATATGCCTACATTCTTATTTATTTAAAATCTTCATGAAAAATTCTTCAGATATGTCAAGGATACCCTTGATGAAAAAATCAGAAAGGAACAGACTTTTACAAATAACTCTCGACAATAGACTAAAACTTCACAAACATACGGTTTATTTGTATGTTACAGAGAATAAAAAATCATTTATTATTTGTTGATTATTGTTTGTTGGAAAAGCATGCAACTTGGTGGAACAAAATGCAGACTGGAGGACTTTAATTATGTTATCTCCCATGCATGCCTTATAGGAATACAATATTCCAAGGTAATATAAGACTCCTTTATGTTGCAACCATGGAAATAATTTCATAACTTTCTAAAATGACTCTCTGATTATCAGTACCAATCAAAAAATGTCAGAGATAGTTGCCTTTTGAGAGAGAGAGATAAAGAGAGACAGAGACACAGACACAGAGAGACAGAGACAGAGAATGAATCTTGTATATGGTCAAAATGGAAAAAAGGATTCCTTGTAGATTATGAGGTTCTCAAGATGTTCCTGTGTTGGATAATATGGTGCTCATATATCAAGCACTATAATATTATCAGTCTTCCTCAGTGAGATCTATGACAACTCAAGAGATCAAACTATAAACAGTAAAAACAGAATGGATGAAGAATGCATGTTGCCAATCCTATAACATGAAAATGGAAGGGTGGGGGCAGCTAGTGGATAGAGCACTGGCCCTGGATTCAGGAGGACCTGAGTTCAAATTCAGCCTCAGACACTTCACACATTACTAGCTGTGTGACCCTGGGCAAGTCCTTCCCCCCCCCCCCCCGCCCCACCAAAAAAAGGGAAGGGTAGTCCTTTGAGTTAGTCCATCATTTAGATTAAGTAATGCCAGTGAATAATGATAGGGGAACAGAATTGAATGAGGAGAGAATAAATCTTTTCTTTTGTTGGGAAAATTTTAATTTTTCTCAGTTACATGTAAAGATATTTTTGGGTTCCAAATTTTTCTCCCACCTTCCCTTCCCTCTGTGTTCCCCAAAAGCAATTTGATATAGGTTATATGTTACAATGAAGTTAAACATATTTTCATATTATTCAGAACAAAAGGAAGGAAAAAACTTAAGAAAAATAAATAAGAACTATAACAAAAAAAAAACAATTGTAAAAGTGAAAATAGTATGCTTCGGTCTGCATTCAGATTCCATAGTTCTCTTTCTGAATGTGGAGAGCATTTTCCACCATAAGTCTTTTGGCATTGTCTTGGATCATTGCATTGCTGGGAAGAGCCAACCCCACCACAGTTGATCATCACAAAATATTGTTGATACTGGGGACAATGTTCTCTTGGTTCTGCTCATTTCACTCAGCATCGATTCATGTAAGTCTTTCCACATTTTTCTGGAATCCATCTGCTTATCATTTCTTATAGAACAATAATATTCCATTACATTATGTGTGTATAATATGTATAGTATACCTATATAGTAGGGAGGAAAATTGTTTTTTGAATATTTGTTTTTGCTTTGTCTCATAGCTTGATAGCAATTCCTGGTTCTTTGAATTCACTTGATGCATAGTAAAAAAAAAAACTCATTGTCTCAGTTTTATTTTGTGTATATCTTTGTTTTTTATATGTGTTTCTTGTAAGTAACAGATTATAAGGTTTTGTTTTCTTATCCAATCTGCCACTTTTTCATTTTATTGAATTGTTTAATCCATTTCCATTTAAAGTTATGAGTTAGGTTTATATTTTCCTCCATCTATCTCTAAACTTGAATTTTATTCACCTTATGATTTCCCCTTCCTTCTGTTGTAAATACAGTATTATGTGCTTTCAGTTACTTCATTTTAATTTTTTTAAGGTGACCCTGTTTCTACTGGCTGCTTTCCCTCATTCCCGATTCCCTCTTTTCATTTGTAAACTTGTTCTTTTTAGAATTTTATTTAGATCCGCTTTCCTGCTTTTATCTGGTTAAATATTTCTACTTCCTTTTTGTTCCTCTCAATAAGGTAGACCCCCCCCCTTTTCTCCTCCCCTTCAGCTAGTCCTGTTCATTAGTGGTTTTTTTATTTCATTTTTTTGTTCCCCTTTTGAAAAAGGATTTCTTTCACCCTTTTCATTATTCACCTCTTTCTGATTCATGACTCTTATAATCATTTGGTCTCTCTTCTCCATATCCTTCATACAATCAAAGTTTATAGTTTCCAAAGTTTTCAATCCGAGTTTCCACTAGCCTCTTTTTGCCAGTGCTTCTTAGGGATCACCCCAGGGATTCCCTTTTCCCATTTTTCCTTACTTTCAGAACAATAACAATTATTGCAGGTGTCAGAAAGAATACCTTCCAATGGTAGGGCACATTCTCCTCCCACTCCCCCCCCCCCCCAGTGAGCTACACACTCTCTTGTTGATCTTTTTTTCTAGATTTGTCTGTCTTGAAATCCCCTCCCTAGATCCATGCTCTTTTAATCCTCCAGGTGTCAATTTTCCCTGGGGTTGAACTCCACACCCCCGCCCTCCCAGGATAAGCAAACTTTTTAGGCACCAAAACCCACTGACCTTATCCAGGATAAAGTCCTCATCTTCCTTCACCCCTAGCAGCATTCATAGGTGGAACCCCTTCTCACCTCTCAAGTAAAGCCTCCTTCCTTTACTCCCTTTTCAATTTTCTCTCTCCTCCCCACCCATTCCCCTGTTAGGCTCTTTTCTTTCTGATACCACGGAGATTATTTTCCCTTCATCATTGTTAGCCCTTGATTTGACCCCAGTACATAATTTACTTGTCCCCATCCCTCTTCTCCCCAACTCCATTTTCATGTACCTTTCATGATGTAATGTACTTCCAAAAAAATGGATTTACCTTTAAACAGGGTACTATTTATCTTGGTACCTGTCCACCTCTTTACTCTTGCTTCTCCCAGATCTCTACCTTCACCCCTGTGTTCTTGTGTGCATTTAGAAAGAAGTTTCTTAGTGGTCTTTCTGTTGTCATTCTTGCTATATTGCTGTGTGTATTTATTCATTCCTCTTGCATTTCTGTTGTTTGGGTTGTTTTGAGATGCAGTTTGGAGCTTTGCAGCACTGGGGCTTCCAGGTTGCAGCCACTGTCAGGCCTTTGCTACTTAAGGGCTTTAGTCAAGCTGGCTGTTGAGGTCCTAGGACATTTCCATAGCCTGGTGCCAGGATGTCTATGGCCCTGGAAGGAGGGAGAGGGTACCAGGGTGCAAGAATATGTTTTGATGTATACTTGTGTTGTGTCCTTGGCTCTGCTAGTGCAGCCTTGTTCCTAGTAGTGTGGGAGGTAGGGGAGGGGTACTAAATGAACTCAGGGTCAGTGTCAGTTCCTGAGTTTTTGTTTTGTTTTAACTCTCTTGGATTTTTGGTGTCCTAGACCATGGAAATAGTTGAAGTTGCTTTATCTTTGGCACATGATTCCTGTTTGGGGGAGGATTGAAAGGTTGTGGGAATTGGAGAAAACTCTAGTTTGCCATCTTATTGCTCACATGATCTGGAAATCCCAGGAGAATAATTTTAACAAAAATATTAGAACTTACACATTCAAGAAAGCAATTCCTTTTAAAACAGTCACCCTGGGAAGCTATACACTTATTTTATAGAAACTGCCATTGTGAAACTCTACATTAACCTTTTTTAAATTCCACCTAATTAGATTCATCTCTTTGTTCTAGCCTATCAAAATCCTTTTTTCTAGTTATTCCCCAATTGAGAAATGGTCAAAGGATATGAACAAGCAGTTTTCTGATGAAGAAATAAAAGTTATCTATTGTCATATGAAAAAATGTTCTAAATCACTATTGATTAGAGAAATGCAAATTAAAACAACTCTGAGGTACCACCTGACACCTAGCAGATTGGCTAAAAAGGGACAAAAAAAGGAAAATAATAAATGTTGGATAAGCTGTGGAAAAATTGAAACACTAATGCATTGTTGGTAGAGCTGTGAACTGATCCAACCATTCTGGAGAGCAATTTTGAACTATGCCCAAAGGGATATAAAGCTGTTCATACCCTTTGACCAGTAATACCGTGACTAGGTCTTTTTTCCCAAAGAGATCATAAAAAAGGGAAAAGGATCCACATGTACAAAAATATTTATAGCTGCTCTTTTTGTGGTGGCAAGGAATTAGAAATTGAGGGGATGCCCATCAGTTGGGGAATGGCTGAACAAGTTGTGGTTTATGAATGTAATGGAATACTATGGTGCTGTAAAAAACGATGAGCAGGAAGATTTCAGAGAAACCTGGAAGGACTTACAGGAACTGATGCTGAGTGAAATGAGCAGAACCAGGAGAATATTGTATATAGTATCAACAACATTGTGTGTTGATCAACTGTGATGGACTTGACTCTTCTCATCAATACAATGATGGAAAATGCTCTGCAAATCCAGAAAAACAACAACTATGGAATCTGGATGCATATTGAACCATACTATCTCTATATTTTTTGTTTTTCTTTCTTGAGGTTTTTCCTTTTTGCTCTGATTCTTCTTGCACAGCATGACTAATGCAGATATATGTTTAATGTGATTATACATATGTACAATGTAACCTATATCAGATTGCTAGCTGTCTTGGGGAGAGGGGAGGGTGGGAGAAAAAATTGAAACTAGAAATCTTATAAAAATAAATTATCAAATTATGCAAATTATCTCTACATGTAACTGGAAAATAATAAAATACTTTTATGGAAAAAAGAAAGAAAAATTAAAAAATAAAAAAGTTTTTAAAAATCCTTTTTTTCTGATTCTGACTGTCATCCAGTGTAGCATTTCTTCCCAATTTTTTTATAATTGTTTTCTACAAATTGGATAAACATAGAGTATATAGTTTAATCCAGTTTGCTAAAAGAAAAAAGCAACACAGGACCAAGAACTGATCTCAAGGGGGATGTATCGTAAAGACCTTCTTTCAAGCTGACATTCAAGGTATTAGTGATTCATCTTGAAGTTCTATAACTCAAGTAGTCTTAATTCTATCTCCCTGTACTATTTCTGAATGCAGTTTTCTGTCTCATTCACAGGAACAGCATGAGAAACAGTTAAATGCTTTGCTGAAATTAGTTTCCCTACCACAGTCATCTGATCTCCTAGTCTAGTTACCTTGGCAAAAAAGAAATTAGCTTAGTTTTGTGCTTATATTGCCAGTACTTGAAGTAAAGGATAATCTTTTTGTTATGGCATTTCAAACTACTCTACAGGAAATGGACCATTTAAGTACCCCATGAGAAAGATCTAGACAATGAAGAAGATATAAAGGGAAGTAATTAAACAAAGTCTCATAGGAAATTAGAGCTGGAACTTGAACAGAAATGAAATTCTTCTTATTCTAACCTGTGCTCACTATGGTTCTGTGATGCATACTTCCATTGCTTATTCAAGTTCTTTATCCATTTTTGAAGATGGTGACATCTAATTCTAAGCTGAAATTATTGGATTTTATTTTTGGTAAATTGAAGCATATTTAAAATGTCAAACAGCTCTCCAATTAAGATACTCCTATGATAAGACTTTTTAAAAGTAAATAATAGTTTAATTAAATAGACATCTCTTTGAGTTTTCTTTTAAAAAAAACAAATTTTCATGGTCATGTGTTCCTCTACTTATTTATACCTGATATATGTGTACATGTATACACACATACATGCACATATAAATATGTATATCTACATTATATATATATATATTTCAGGGAGATTATCTACCTATATACATACTTAGACACATGAGTATAAATATATTATATATGCATGATGTAAAATATATCTATATGCATAGATCAATGGGTCTACATTTATGTGTGTATATGCACATGTATATATATATATATATATACATACATGCATATATTTATATGTGTGTGTGTTTCATTTTTGTGCTGGAAGCTATCTATGTTGGGTTTGCTTACTGTGAGGTATGCTTGGGTCATTTCAACCCAGGAAATAATGAAACCACTCACTGACTATCTATTGCCTGCATCATGTGTCCATCAGAATTCCTGGAAATGGCATTACTGCCTTGAGAACATATCTTATTACTACTATTTATCTATGTCCACTGCCATGGTGCAGTCATGGAACTACATAGATGTTTTCATTAGAAAATGGCTTTAGGATGAAGAAAGTGTCCTCAGGAGCGTCATTCTAAAATGTAAATAAAAAATCCGACCTAATAATGCCAAGTTAAAAAAAGAAGGGGAAGGCTTGTTCTAATGAACTCAAGCAGTAAAAGTGTCCCAAAGAGCTGTTAATTTGCTGCTCTTGCATTCCTGAGCTACACAGACAATAATATGTTCTCCTTGCTCCCTTAGCTCCCCGCTCCTCCTTTGCCTAAATGAGGCTTAGGAAGCAGGAACTGGTCTGTGTTTGAAACTCATTTTTAACATCCACTGGAGAGCCATTTAAAAATTGTTTGCATTCAGGTAATATTCTAATATCTTGCTCTTTCCCAAGGTATGCTGGGTCACAAAGAGTGTTCAGAGGAACAAAGAATCCCAGATTCAGAGCAGGAAATTCAGAATTTATTTAGCAAATTCAGTAATCATGTACTTTGAGGCAGCTAGATGGCTCAGTGGATAGAATGCTGGGCCTGGAGTCAGGAAGATCTAAATTCAATTCTGTCGCCTTAATCCACTGGAGAAGGCAATGGCAAACCACTCCATTAGCTTTGCCAAGAAAACTCCATGGATAGTATGGGTATGCTATGGTCTACAAGGTCACAAAGAGTTGGACATCACTGAGGAACAGCAACAATTTACTGGGCATTGTGCTAGGTGCTCTGAATAAAAAAAGACACAGCAGCAGCAATAAAAAAAATGTTTTCCTGACTCCAGGCTCAATGCTCTTATCTTCTGGCCCACTTGGCTACAATAAAATTGTCCTTATTCTTAAGTTACATTTTTTTGGGCATTTTGGGGGGGGGCAGGGCAATGAGGGTTAAGTCACTTGCCCAGGGTCATATGGCTAGTAAGTGTCAAGTGTCTGAGGTTGGATTTGAACTCAGGTTCTCCTGAATCCAGGGCTGGTGCTTTATCCACTGCGCCACCTAGCTGCCCCCTCTTAAGTTACATTTTAGCAAAGTATAGGGGTGGGGAATTCGTTCATTTACTCATTCAACAAGCATTTGTTAAGAACATACAATGTGGCAGAATATTGGCCCAAGCATTGGGAATATAAAACCAAAAAATGAAGCAATCTTCAAGTAGCTTCTACTTATCTTAGAGGAGATTATAACACAGAAAATTAAATATAAAATATATGTAAAGTAATTTCTAGAGGGAGGTCACTAGTTTTGTGTGTTTGTGTTGCCCATGTAGTTGATGTATGTTCACATGGATTTCTCTAGATGTGGCTCACAGGGAGACATGGAAAGATGTCTCTAGAACCTTTTCCATCAACCCTTTTTCAAGGGAGATGGATTCTTGCTAGGTGGGGAGCAAGGGATTAGAGCCATGAGATGGGACACTCTGTTATCAGAGAAGAGGTACGGGGTGAGAATTATATTTATCTGGCCCCCTAAATAGTGTTTGTCTAGTGGAAATAATTTTAGTTCAAGCCACTCTCCTCATCACTATCCCTTAACAGGGGAGGCAGCTAGGTGGTACAGTGTTGGGGCTAGAGTTAGGAAGACCAGAGTTCAAATCCTCCCTCAAATACTTATTAGTTATGTGACTCTGGACAAGTCACAAGTTCTGAATGCCTCGGTTTCCTCATCTGTAAAGTGGGGATAATAATAATACTTAACTTCCAGAGTTATCGTGAGGATCAAATGAGATAATTTGATTCAACACACTTAGTATGTAGTGCCTGGAACATAGTGGACACTATTGCTCATAGTAGTGGCACCAAATATTGACTTCTTCCTAGGGTCTTTCTCTCCGTCCAGGGACCTCTCCCTGAAAAGACTGGAACCCTGTGTGCCCTCTCAAAGTCAGAATCCCAAAGAAGAGTATATCACCTTTTCAAACTCCATCCATCCTTCATTCAGGCATGGAACATTAAGAACTTTTTTTCTTCAACAAAGAGAAGAGTCTAGTCAAAAGGTGGACAGCTGATTAGAAATGAAAAAATGAATAACTTGTGAGGCCTATTTAAATGGAGGCTTTGGGAGAAATTCTTTGCTCTATCCTCTAGCCTTCCTTTCCTCCCTCCCCCACCTCTTTCTTTCCTTTTCTTTCTTTCTTTCTTTCTTTCTTTCTTTCTTTCTTTCTTTCTTTCTTTCTTTCTTTCTTTCTTTCTTTCTTTCTTTCTTTCTTTCTTTCTTTCTTTCTTTCCTTCCTCCCTTCCTTCCTTCCTTCCTTCCTTCTTTCCTCTCTTTCTTGCTTATTTTCTGAAAATAGTTTATATAATACCATAATTAATATTTGAATGTTTGATAGAATGTGCTTGCAAACCAACCCATCTGACACCAGGTTT
Source organism: Dromiciops gliroides (assembly GCF_019393635.1). NCBI lineage: Eukaryota > Metazoa > Chordata > Mammalia > Microbiotheria > Microbiotheriidae > Dromiciops > Dromiciops gliroides. The sequence goes on along the minus strand of NC_057861.1, from coordinate 425,577,497 downwards.
TTTTCCTTTGAAAGGTCATTGATAGCCTTTTTTGCATTGAGTTGTTTAACTTTTTATTCCTTGTTTTGTTAATCTGCATTTTTAAAGATTTTTGTACATATTTTTCAATTTAAGTTGTCAGTTTGATTAGTATATCATTTTCTAATGCTATTTTCTAATGATTGCTTAATTTCTGATAATTTTTAAAATTTCTGATACTGGTAATTTGATTTTTCTCTTTCTTTTTAAAAATCACATTAGGTAGTAGTTTATCTGCTTTGATGTTTCATTAAAAATAGTTCCTTGTATTAATTTGATTTCTACTTTTTATTTTATTAATTTCTTTGATATTTAGGACTTCCATTTTATTTTATTTTTTGTTTTTTTGATTGTTGTTTTTCTAGTTTTAGATTTTGCTTTGATGATTGCCCTGTCTATTGATCCAGAATCTTCAGATTTTGACTATGATCGTTCTGGAAACTTTCCTTTTAAGGTTTCTATCAGGAGAAAATGAGAGAAAAACAGATGGAGGGGGGATAAAGAAAGGAAGGAAGGAAAGTAGTGGGGATGGAAGACAGAAGGAATGAAGGAATGGAGGGAGGATGAACGGAAGGGAGGAAGGGAGGAAAGAAGGAAGGAAGGAAGGAAGGGAAGGAGAAAAGAGAGAAAGAAAGAAGGAAGGAATAGCAGGCAGGAGGGAGGAAAGAGGGAAGGAAAGGCAAAAGAGAGGCATGAAGGAAGAAAGGAGGGAAGTAGAGAGGGAAGAAACAAGCATTTATTAATGACTTACTATATGCCAGGCACTGCACTAAGCACTGGAGATACAAATACAAGCAAAAAAAAAAAAAAAAGACAGCCTGTACACTAAAGGAAGTTTCATTCTTTTTATTTATTTATTTTTTTTAGGGGCAATGAGGGTTAAGTGACTTAACCAGGATCACATAGCTAGTAAGTGTCTAGTGTCTGGGCCAATTTTGAATTCAGTTCCTCCTGAATCCAGGTCTGGTGCTTTATCCACTGCACCACCTAGCTGCATCCTGGAGGTTTCATTCTAAAAGGGAGAGATGATGATATACATAAGGAACCTGGAAAGGTAGGGGGCAGGGTATGAAGATAGAAACTATATGTTTTCTTTCTTTCTTTTAATCTTTGCTCTGTTACATATGCCTTACACATAAGGATAGAGGAGAGGGACGGGACCTATAATTTCCTTAATAATAGGGAAGTCCCTGATGAAATTCCCTCCACCAATGCAAGTTGGCACTCACTCTGCCTAGAGCAATGAGAGGATTCCTGATATGCTTCAGAGGTAGGACTAGAACCCAGGTCTTTCTGGCCCTAAATCTAGCTCTCTATCCTTAGATTCCTCTCATATATAATAGGCACCTAATAACTATTTCTCAAATTAATTATTATAAGCAACCTTCTGGAAACTTGCTTGTCACATAGTGCCTATTTATGTCATTCCATTGATCTTAGACATTTCCCTTTAGTTTCAATGGGATCTAAGGTAGACAATTAAGTGCCATAATAAACCACTTTTTCAACCTTTCTAGTCATTATCCTGTAACTAGTGAAATCTAAGACCTAAGGTGAATTTGGCAATGCTAGGTCTCATTCAATTAAAAAAAAAAACTTCATAAGCCTAAACTATGAATTGAACTGCTTATTATGGCAATAATCTCAATTATGCTCTATGCTGGAAACCAGGTCATATAAGATTAGCAAAGGCAATAATTAAGGTCACAAGACTTGGTTCCTTGGCAAACCTTTAATCCAAACCCAATCTCATTTATTAGTACTATAGGCAGAAGGGTTAATGGCTAGAGTCCAGTGCTTTTGATTGATCCATATGGCATTATTGCAGCTGTTAGCTAATCCATACACACTATCTCTCTAGGGAAGGGATTGTGTAGATGCTATTTCTGTAATACCCAGTGAGTAATAGGTGCATTGGTTGGGTCGAGGTTATTCCTGGGGTAACACATTAGCATTAGCAAAAGAACAGAATGTTCTGTGATAGCAGAGTGTGCAAGAAGAAACAACCTGTTCAGTCAAGAAGGGACATGCATGGAGTAGATATGCAGGATAATCACTAGAATAACGCGGTGTTATTGTTATCATCACTTCAATCACTCTTAATGTTCGAGTGTAGGCAAATTATGTTCAATACGTCCTTTCCACTGTTCAGTTTACCTTGTAATGAATAGAATTGCCTCTGGACTACTGAATCCTTCCCTTGTGTCCCTCCTCCTCCCCACCCCTCCCTCCGATTACTATAGGATCATAATTTTAGAACTGGGAAAGACCCTTGAAGTCTAGCTCAACTACCCTTTTCATAGAGAGGAAACAGGTCTGAGGTGTTGGCTAAGGTGACTTGCTCACACAGGTTGTAAGCGTTCAAACTGAGGTTCCCTGTTTCCAAATCCATTGCATTTTTACCCTCATCTCCCCTTACTATTCCTCACATATCATAGTCCTGAGTGAAAGGGTGGTTATCCCTTTACCATTTGACTGTTAGCTAATGAGATTCAGGGTCTCTAGACAACAGGAACCACTTTATACTCAGCAGTTGTTCCCCTAAGATCACTGGTAAATATTTTGTCGACTCTCAGAAAAAGATGAGTCAAATGAAACAGTGTGTGGTATAATACAATGAGCACCAGATTTGGAGCCTAGAGAAACTGGGTTTAAATCCCAGGTCTGTCATTTATTCCCTTTGTGATATTGGACAAGTCATATTACTCCTCTGGGACTCAGCTTTCTCATCTGTAATATAAAGGAGTTGGACAAAATGGTTTTTAAGGTCTCTTCTCAATTGGTGATGAACATGCAAGATTTATGAACAGCCATCTTACTTTGGACAGCACACATAGGAGAAAAGGGCTAACAGGATGAAATTCATTATCTCACCAGCACAATGACGAATAGTTAATTGAGATTATTCTTTAGTAGCAAGTGGTATGTGAATGTAGTAAATGTTCTCCCTCCCCTGCCCTCCCCCATCTCATTGCTTCCTAACTTATCTAGCAAAAGAGGTTAGAATCACCATAGTAAAAAAAGGTTCATGGGGGAAGTGGAACATGCTGGCTAAAATGTGGTTTGTAGATTATCTGAGCTATTCTTTTTGTTGTTGTTGTTTTTAGTGAGGCAATTGGGGTTAAGTGACTTGCCCAGGGTCACACAGCTAGTAAGTGTTAAGTGTCTGAGGCCAGATTTGAACTCAGGTACTCCTGACTCCAGGGCTGGTGCTCTATCCACTGTGCCACCTAGCTGCCCTTTATCTGAGCTATTCTTAGCTAATACACCATAGGTAACTTCAATTGCTGCTGAAGAATAAGACTCTACTATGTCCTCACTTATAGAACTAGAAGAACTGAGAGCTCTGAATCCATAATCCTAAATTTCTCCTTTCCTACACCTGTTTAACATTTCCCTAGAGAAAGGCACAGCTTAATTAGAGATTAAACAGACCCATTCACTGCTTTCTCAAATCAAACTCTTTCTACATTCATCTACTCTTTTCTTCCTAACATACAAGTCGAATCATGCTTTGTTTTTGTTAAGTGTTATTTCTATGATGGAAAAGCAACTTTCACTATCAGTGAAAGGACTACCCTTGTAATCAAAGAGACAGGTTCAAGTACAGCCTCTGATATACTGTGAATGTGTGACTGAGGCCAGGAAATTTAACTTCTTGGGACTCCAGGCAATTCTCTAAACTTAAGAGAAAAGAGTTATCTGCATTAATATTTTCCCTGTCTCAGAGTTAGTTCCCTTCACCAATATCACTGGTCTATTCTTCCTCCACCCCACTCCCATCTCTGCTGATCTGTATTGATTCTTTTAAAAAAGTATTCTTCCCTAGGGGGCAGCTATGTGGTACAGTGGATAAAGCACTGGCTCTAGATTCAGGAGGACCTGAGTTCAAATTCGGCTTTAGAAACACAACACTTACTAGCTGTGTGACCCTGGGCAAGACACTTAACCCTCATTGCCCTGAAAAAAAAAAGTGTCCTTCCCAACATCCAGAGCAAAAAGAGGGATATTTCTGTGTTGGTCAACTGTGATAGACTTGACTCTTCTCAGCAATACAATGGTCCAAGATAGTTCCAAAAGACTCATGATGGAAAAGGCTCTCCAAATCCAGAAAAAAAAGAACTGTGGAAACTATATGCACATTGAACCATACTATTTCTATTTTTTTTGTTGTTTTTCTTTTTTGAGGTTTTTCCTTTTTGCTCTGATTCTTCTTGCACAGCATGATTAATGCAGAAATATGTTTAATGTGATTGTACATATATAACCTATATCAGATTACTTGCTGTCTTAGGGAGGAGGGAGGGAAGGAGAAAAATTTGAAACTAGAAATCTTATAAAAATAAATGTTGAAAACTATCCCTACATGTAACTGGAAAATAATAAAATACTTCTATGAAAAAAAAAAGAAAAAGAGGGATATTTCAAGCAAAATAATACCCAGTCTAAAAATATAACATTTGCACAGTGGATAAAACACCGGCCCTGGATTCAGGAGTACCTGAGTTCAAATCCAGCCTCAGACACTTGACATTTACTAGCTGTGTGACCCTGGGCAAGTCACTTAACCCCCAAAGCCCTGCAAAAAAAAAATAAAAGTATAACACTCAAGGTGAAATTTTCTAATGTAAGAGAATATGTTGTCCCTTTAAAAAATTAGATGGTATAGCTTAACATGAGCATAATCTTCCATGGGTAGGCTGCCTTTGAAACCCCAGGGCCCAATCAGAAACTGATCAAGAAAGAAGAGAAATTAGGAGAAAGTTGGGAAGGATGGGAAAACAGAGATGCTGGAAGTTACTGTTTAGGTTTTATCCAGAATAAAAAAAAGGCATTAAGTTGTTTGTTAAGGTGGTTGTTCATTTAAATGTCAGTGGCCCCTCCTTTCAGGAATTCCTTCAGCTGCATCACATTTAATAATTAGCAGAAGCAGGGGCTCTTTAAAGGGATTCCATGCAGGTGGCTGCTGGAAGCAGTCTCTAATGCTCATCTGTTCACACCCTCATGTCTGAACATTCTGGTTTCTGCATCCTTTTATGATGTGCCAATTAAAATCATCCCAAAGTGCCTTTGGCAACATAAAGGAGTTTACTGGTTACAACTACTGGGCCAATGGAGCGCGATGGATAGCCCCAACTTATTCCAGAGGTAGCATATGTGTGAATTGAACAAACTGCAATGTCTTTGCTGTTATAATCCCAAATATCTTCTGATTAGAGCCTACCCATGATGTGTCAATTCACATTAGATTGGGCAGAGGAAGAGCTAGATCAGCAAATTCTTTTTTGCATTTTATTTAAGTCACTTTTCATTTATGATTTAAGCCTAGATTATTACAATTAAATGGCATTAAGATTCAGACCTACAGCTTTTATTCTCCTTAGGCTTAAAGGGAAAGAATTTAAAAATAACAGATAAATGGAACAATCACCCCCACCCCCACATAACTTCCAAAGATAGAAATGAACTAATAGTAGTGATTCTCCGAGTGCAATCAAGGATTCCTGTAGGTCCTCGTGGCCCTTTCAGGGAGTTCCTGAGGTCTAAATTATTTGCATAATAATATTAAGACATTTAAATTCCTAATACAGTACACATATTTAGATATAAGGCACAAAAAATCTTTGTGGGAGAAGCGGTCCCTGATAACTTTTAACAGTGTAAAGACCAAAAAGTTTGAGAACTGATGGACTATAGAAAGCAGATGCAAAGTGTTGTTAAGAAATGTGCTTCTCACAACTAGAGTCCTCCTGTGGAATTGCAGAACACGCCCACTTGCTGGGTAACCCCTTCTATGTCAGCATGGAAAGAATTACATGGACTAGAACAAAATTTCATAACTAATTTACTGTTAACTTACAGTCCTAGGCTGCACAGGGAGAGTTAGCTATTTGGTAGAGTATATAGAGCACTGGGCTTGGAATCAAGAAGACTCATCTTCCTGAGTTAAAGTCTGGCCTCAGATGCATACTAGCTGTGTGAACCTGGGCAAGTCACTGAACTCTGTTTGCCTCAGTTCCTCATCTGTAAACATGAGCTGGAGAAGGAAATGACAAACCACTCTAGTATCTACCATGATCCCCCATCCCCCAAAAGGAGTCACAAAGGATTGGACATGACTGAACAACAACAAAGGCTACACATGTATTGCTCTAGCAGTTATATGATTTTTCACTCCTTGTACCCCTGGGCTTTTTGTCCATTTTTTGGTATTCATTTGAGCTCCTGTGCCAGAAGAAAAAAAGAGCCAGAAAAATGGCTGGAATAAAAATGAAAACCAGTCCATTCAAATTGGCAGAAGTGCTGGTCAAAGGTTTGATGAGGGGAATATGGACTAAAATTGGGTGTTAGCATTTTCTATACATTTTGAATATTCTTTATAGGATAATTCCTCTCCACTTGTATTGATAATTTCCATTTCCATGAATAGAAAGACTGAAGTCTGGGAAAGTAGGGAGGATTCTTTGGAGCCTAGTCATAAGGTAATTGAATTTTGTCTTTGTATCTTACTTCTGTCTGCTAAATAAATTAAACATTGTGCTACCTCCCCTAAAATGGAAACAGAGAATCTATTGGCCAGGAAGTGAGAAGGAGGATATTTGGAGATCAATGATAAGACAGGATGAAGTAGGTAGATGTCATGAAATTCACATCTCACATCTCACTTATCAAAAATATAGGCAGCTTGCCACAGAAATTGACCACAAGAGTCAATCATGAAGACTATCAACATTGCTTCTTGAAAGAATGGAACACAAATATTATTTTAAATGACTTGCAGAGACTGAACTATGCCTTCATTTCTGTCAATATCAAGTAACACTGGTAGATGCAACAAGGGCAAATTGGTATTCATTGTGGTGGAGAAATTGCAAGGCCTAGCACACATCTACTTTTCAGTTTGTCAGTGGAATGAAGTATTTACTTGATAGAATGTGAGTGCTTCAAAGGAGTAACAAGGAGGAAAATGATGGAAAGAGATAGAGAGGAATTTTCTCACCTGTGTTGGAAAGTTAGAAAAAGGAAGGGTGTGAAGAAGATACATCACTGAACTTCTGGAACTAATAATAAAATATTAGGTTCTTTCTCTGGAGGAAGAAACCAGAGCAGCTCTGGAGAAAAAAACTTCTTGTGTTTCCAGAAATGATGATATGGATCCGTCAGATAAGGGGTCCTCCAGTAACTATTAGAGTAAGACATCATGAGTAGTGGTGGCCAATGACTCCCTGTTGAGGTATTTGGAGGTATTTGTTGACTTGACATGAACAACAGAAAGGTTTGTCGGATTTCCAGGATATCCTAGGTATCCAGAACACGATGCACAGCATTGGAAGATTTTTCATTTAGAATGACCATTACTCACTTCTGGTGATTCATATGGGGATAAGTGATACCATCAGAAGCAGCAAAATGATAGTAAATGTTTAATAACCATTTTTCTGGAAAATCCACATTATTAATTTTTTTCTATTACCTTCTTAAGTGTAGACAATCAACAAAACAATAAATCAGCAAAACTATTATATTGTTTGCCAGTTTCTGAGGTATAAATGCTCACGCTGGAAATTTCACAATAATATCTCATGAGGCAGTTCGATCTGGCTCCAGCACATCCTTGATTTGGAAGGAGCCTACAAAATGTTCTAAGGGTTACGAATTCCTGGGCAAAATGCTTAAGACTTTGGGAAGCACAAATAACATGATCATTGCTATGTCAAAGGTAGGAAATTCACGAGGGAAAGGCAGTTTAAGCTCAGAAGATAGTATCTTTGAATTGAGTTTCAATTTATGGATCTTGGATTAAGATACAAAAATGATGGTCTCTTGGTTAGGGCTGGAGTGTATCAAAACAGGGATGAGAAAAAAAAACACGGTTGCTTGTAGTCTTACAAATGTAATAAAAAAAAAAACAAACTTTAAACTGAAATGAAAGGAAAGGAAAAAAGTCTCCAATTAGATCTGATAAGTCCATTACACTTTGGAGAAGTATATATAGCAGAGTAAGAACAACAGTGGAAGAAATGACCAATAATTCACAGGAGAAAATAATGAAGAAGAGAGCCATTAATAAAACTCATACTAATAAAAATAAAACAGGATGAATCAGGGATATTAATATAAACATTTTACTGCATATCACTGAGAATTGGTAGGAAGGGACTCCTGACTAGAATGTGATTCTGGAAGGCTATATCTTACTCAAAATACACAGAATGACAAAAAAGTAGTCAGGGTAAAATGGTATTAGGATAATTTAGATAACATTAAAATAATACAATGATGTGAGGAAATCAAGGAACCCAAGGTGAGAAGCATGATAAAGAGTATTTGGGTTAGAGAAAAGAAGTGGCATTATGAGATAAACTAAATACCACTGAGACAGAAGGGAGAATTAGATGAATTTGGGAAATGTGTTATGTTGGCCATGACATTATATATTTATTTATTATATTTTTGTAGTAGAAATCTCTATTGATGATGTGAGTTCTTTTTCTTTTGCATTTACAAATGCACAAAAGGTCATTTAAAGTATAACTGAAGGAAATAAATCAGTTGTGAGTCTACACATATCACTTGCTGCAGGGTTGGTGAAGGAAACAACAATATCAGGAAGGGCAGCCAGTCAGCTTATGCCATCTATAAACATACTATAGACAAATTTTTTGCCAATATCAATTTTCCTACTAAACTCTTCCCACATTTTTCTAACAATTGTCTTGTATTATGTTTATCATAAAATAACTCTCATTGGCATCCAATCTTTATAAAAACATCTGCATTTTGCTCAAAAAGGGCAGTCAATAGATACAGAGCATCCAAATTGAACATCCTCAACAAAATGAAATTAACATCAGCAGCAAATCCTCTTGCTGAAGACTTCAGATATAGTGCACACCTATCAAAGTTCTACTGTTGTTAAAAAGGTTCACACAAACACACAGACATGTATTGTCCCTTGCCTTGAACAAACTGCTTAAGTCACTTATGAATTTTAAGAGCCTTTTAAAGATAAGTGTAGCAACTTCTCTTTGGGGCTTTATTGAAATGGTCAAGCCCCAGCCAAGGACTGGGATGAGACATGGTTTGGGGGTCTTTTTCTGTACATCTGGTGAACCTCTCTACTTGTTAAAAAGAGCAAACTGAAAAAATGCATAATTTCTCTTAATAGTAATTTCATCCTTCATAAGGCAAGGAAAGGGACAGGGGAATTCTATTCTAGACTTCATTGTGACCAACAGGGAGGGACTGGTTACTCAAGCAGAAGTCACAGACTAAAGGCCAAGTGAGCGTTATACCATAATAGAGAAAAAAATCTAGGCATAGAAAGACATCCACCCTAGATTTCAGGGAGACTAAATTTAACTGGGTTCAAAGAAAGGATATGTAAGATACAATGGAAGCCAGCCCAAGAGAGATGGGCAGGTCTCAAGAATGAAATGCTGAAGACATAAGCAAAAATGAAGAAAAGGAAAAGGGGAAGGGGGTAAAATCCATAGAAATCCAAACTTTGTGTTTTGGAACTTTTATTTACATGCACATATATACATATACATACACATATGCATACATATGTAAGTATGCATTTACAATATATACAGTCATGAAAGGATTTGATTGTTTAATAACTCCTTTACAGCATATAGAGGAAATAAATCTATATTACATGTGGAAAAATAAGATCTCATAAATGGTAAAAAAAAATAAAGAAAAATAATTTTCAAAGTTGTTAAAACATCATGACTTTTGTCCCACTATATATACACACACATACGTGTGTCTATACATGTATGTGTGTACATTTATATATACACATGCATACACACAGTGCATGTGTGTGCATATACATACATATATATGTGTATGTATGTATGTGTATACACACACACACACACACATATATATAGGGGGTTACAAATGTATCATCTTATTGGAGCTTCCCAATAACCCTTGTACCATTTTGTAGATAAAAAAACTGAAGACAAGTTTGTGCTCATTCAGAAGCAAATCAATATGATGAGAGGACTGGAGAACATGTCCAATGAAGATCTATTGAAGGAATTAGAGATGTTAGCTTGGAGAAGGGAAGACTCAAGGGGGACATACTGTCAAGCATGTGACTTTTACTATTTGCTCTCAGAGGTAAGAACAGAGCAAGATGAAGTTTCAAAGAAGCAGTTTTGAGTTTGATATCAAGAAAAAAAAATCCCAATAATCAGAGTTATCCAAAAGTTGAATGGACTGCCTCAGGTTATAATAGGTTTCCCATCACTGAAAAATTTCGAATAGAAGTTGAATTATAATTTGCTTAGGATTTCATAGAAGTTATTCTTGGTTAGGTATGTTTCAGACTAGAGGGCCCAAAGGTCCCTGAGGTCTTGATGATTCATGAATAACAGGCTGCAATAATATCCAAATACTATTGTGAGAGGAGACATTAATTTGAAATAATTACTCACTGGTAATGTGATATTCACAGAATTACACTTAACTGGATTCATTATAGCAGTGTGTACTCTGGCTTGTGGACCACATAATATGATAATAGGGTCAAGTTGACCCATGGAATGAGGAGACAGACACATATGCTCAGTGAATGTGTGGTTTTCCCAAGTAGTATATTTTGTTTCCATGCAATAGGGGCCTGTGGGAGAGGGTGGATCAGTTACTGTTTCTGCAGTCACATTACCAATACATTTGCATAAAGTGATGTCTCTTAGAGGGAAGAAAATGTGTTCCCACAGTATACTTCTTTATCAGAAACATCAGCACCAAAGAGACAAATTTTGCAGATAATATGGGGATGCATTCCAAGATTTTTATTAGGGAGACCATGGGTTATAACCAGAGAGTGCTATTATGGAACCAGAAAATTACAGATTCACAGAATTGGGAGGACTTCAAGGGTCATCTAGTCCAACCCATCAATGAAGAAAGAAATCCTTCTACTACATCTCAGACAAGTGGTCATCTGATATCCTTTGCTTGAAGACATCAAATCCAATGGATTTTACTACCTTCTAATGCAGCCCATTTCACTTTTAGTTAGCTCTAATTGTTAGGAAGCTTTTCCTTTATGTCTAGCCTAAATTTACTTCTTAAATATCCACTATTCCTAGTTATGCACCCCTGGGCCAAGCAGAAAAAGTGTAATCCCTCTTCCAAGTGACCGACCTTCCAGCACTGAGGACAGACTTCAGGTGCCACTTAAGTCTTCTCTTCTCTGGTATAACCAACCCAATTTCCTCCAACTACTTTTCATATGTTAAGTGAAATGGCAAACCTATACTGTGTACTTCTGGGAGACTTTGAGTGGAGGGGGAAACAAGATGAAATTGGGAAGAGAGGAGGGAGCCTGATATTCTCAGGCAGAAAAGGGAAAGGAGAGGATATGAATAATGCCCAGAGGAGAGGTCCTGCTGAAGGATGTGTACTTTCTCTTGAACCCAGAAGATGACTCTTCCAGCCCCAGCAACTAAAGTTGGACTTTTCTCCTTGTTTGACTTCCTAAGAGGAACAATCCATAAAAGGAAAGTTGGGGATTAAAACAAAACACATGAATGACTAATATTAGATTATTTCTTGTTTTACCAGAAAGAAAAGGGTTTGAAAGCAAGGCACTAAAAGCTTGAATGGTTGGGGTAGGAAGAGGGACTGAGTAAAGTCAACAAGCATTTATTGGGCACCTACTATGCACCAGGTGCTGTCTTAAGCACTGGGGATAAAAAGAAAGGTAAAAATAGTGCCTCTCCTTTAAGGAACTCATATTCTAACTGGGGAGACATTATGAAAGCAGTTATGTACATACAAAATGTAAACAATGTTTTACTGGAGAAATTGGAGGCAATCTCAGAAAGGAGGCATTACCATTAAAGGGAATCAGGAAAGAACCCTTGCAGAAGTAAGATTTGAGGTGTCGAGAAGGAAGCCAGTGAAGCAGCCAGGAGGTAAAAGATGAAGAGAGAGAATATTGCAGGCATGGGGTGGGGGTGGGGGGGACAGCCACCAAAAAGGCATGGAGTTGGAAGATGGAGTGCTGTGCCTGAGGCACAGCAAGAAGGCCAGTACCTAGGAAAAGGGAAATTGGAGACACTGGAGGTAAACTTTGCCACTTTGATAATTTCTGCTGAGATCAGACCTGTTATCTTTACCTGTGTAGACAACTAGAAACCATGCATGGAAATATTCTGGCCAGGCACTATTATTCCCATGCTTGGCATAACAGAAACATTGCTGGTGATTAGTATGACTTGTACTAATATGGCTATTTGCGATACATGGAGAAACTTGAAATTTGTTCAACCAGGTACCATTGCACAAGGATCAATGAGGGAAGTAAATGCCAATGTTGAGCCCAAAAGGTTTTAAATATACACCTCATTCTATTTTGTTTTCTTCCCCCGGTTTAAAAACATTCTGACCTTAACAATGCCATAGAACAGAAAGGGAACCATGTTTTTGAAACTGCGAGTCTCTATCATGTATAGCTTGGTTTTCTCTTTAAGCATATAATAAATTCCATTATTATTTTCAAGGATGTCCTGCTTGTTTGGGATTCCCTTTGACCTTTCTTCTGTCTTTTCAAAAATTTCTTTCCTTATTCTAGTTTAGGAAATGCATACACATGATGGAGCTAATCCAAAAGAGGAATTTCTAGATGATGAGAGGACCAGAGAAACATACTATATGAGAATCAGTTGAAGGAACTAACACAAATAAACCAGTGATGACCTAAAGAGATAGCTTTGTTAAAGACTTCAACACCTGGCCATAAGAGAACATGTGTAAGTAAATATTCCTTCTTGCTAACCTGTAATATGGCCATATAATTTCAAATCCAGCCTCAGACACTTAACACTTACTAGCTGTGTGACCCTGGGCAAGTCACTTAACCCCAATTGCCTCACCAAAAAAAAAAAAAAGTAAAAAAAAAATATGGTCATATATTTTTTATTCCCAACAATGCAGATACTTGTGCATGTTTTTAAAGGTATGATTAATGGTTGGCATATAGCTACCTAAATTAAAGAGAATCTGTGGGGCAGCTAGGTGGTACAGTGGATAAAGCACCGGCCCTGGATTCAGGAGGACCTGAGTTCAAATCTGGCCTCAGACACTTGACACTTACCAGCTATGTTACCCTGGGCAAGTCACTTAACCCTCATTACCCCATAAAAAAGAAAAAAAGAAAAGAAAGAGAACCTCTTAAAACAGAAGAAACTCACAAGAAACTTCAAGGAGTTACTCAAATGATTTGAAGCATGTCAGCTCTCACCATTAAGTTCATATTCTGATTCTCTGGGTATTGACAGCTAAACTACGAAATAGGTTGTTGTGCTGAACAGCTTTGTTGGCTGCTGGGTATAGTCTAAGTTCTTAATCCTAGCAATTGACACACTTCATTCTCACCCCTACTTTGCTTTTCAATCAGATTCCTCCCAATATCCAATATATAAGCATCTTCCTAGGACCAAACCAGACTACTCATTAGCCTCTGACCAAGCCTTGTGCTCATCCTGTAATCATGGCATTACCCATTTTTTGCAACCCCCCCCTTCTCTATCTATCTCCAACCCACTATTCAAGACAGAGCTTTCATCCATATTCAATGAAACTTCCTTCTCCCCTTCTCTCATTGCACCTGTAACAGTATAAGATCCTCTAAAATGGGGAGAGCCATGTGAGAGCTGGCATGATCCACTTCAGGTAGATGATATTCTGTATTCCTTTACCACATGGAGGAGAGCAGCCTCTTTCCAATGGCTACACAGTAGAAATAGGTGGAATCTTTAAGTCTAATAAACCGGAATAGTCTTGCTCTCTTTCCAGCTTTGTCCAGGGATGAAGGTCTTATTTTGGGCCCCATCTATTATGCTGAGTATGGGGGAGAAATTCCACCTTCTCCCATTCTTACCCTTTTGAGCCCTGTTCCCCCAAGAAACAGACTTGGGGTTTTGATCTGCTCTCACTTTTCCTTTTCTGTTCCAAAAGCTGGATATAAACCCTGGAGCTACAGTCATGATGAGTCAGGATCCCAAGCTGGATGTTGCTGGTAACCTAGCAGGGAAGTCCCGAGAAGCCACAGTACAAGGATGCAAGCCCAAAATAGGTTTGTTGTTTAGTTGTTTTCAGTATATTCCACTCTTTGTGACACTATTTGGGATTTTTTTTGGGGGGGGCAAAGATACTAAAGTTGTTTTCCATTTCTTTCTCCAGCTCATTTTACAGATGAGGAAACTGAGGCAAACAGGGTTAAATGCCTTGTCCAAGATTATATAGCTAGTAAGTGTCTAAGGCCAGATTTGAACTGAGGTCTTCCTGACTGCAGCCTGGGTGCCGCCTCACTGCCTTGAGGAGGCCTTAGATTTGGAATTTGGTAAGATGATCCTTTATAGAAATTGAACTAAGTTGTGATCCTCATCTCTTCCCCTTCTAAGTAACCTAGGAAGTATTGTAGAGGGTCAGATTTTGCCCTTTCCCAGGTATGGGGGTGATATTTATTCAATTATTCTTGCTATACCTTTGAAGTAAATATTACTTTATAAAAGCTCATCTGTCATATGGTTAAATGGGACTGTTAAAGTGGGAGAGCACAATTGGTGGGAGCTTGGGCAAATGGCAGGGACTAGATGACTTCTAACCTCGTTAAGAGCACTGGAAAAGCCTGAGGGTTAAGAGAAATATAATATAACTGGACTTCAGGTGGTGGGCTACAGAGCAGTCATTATTACATGTTAATATCCTCCACCACATTAGTTACATACATATTGCTTTGTGATCATCCTAACACTCGCGTCTTTATTGTTACTTAAATGTCTGATTAATATTAATTTTCATTTGTTTAGTATGTTGGCTAACCAAGAAGGTTGGAAACTTCCTGAGGGCAGGTGCTCATCTGCATTTTCCACACTGTTTAATTTAGCACTTGAACAAATTTGTGTTCAACATGTCTGTTTGGCTGATGCATCCTCACTTTTCACCAGCACAAGTCAGATTTCAGAAGATTTCAGGTTTAGATATTGATTGACATTTATTATCCATGGAAAGGTGTATCCTACTTTAGTAACCTCTTTGGGGGTGCTGAACAAGGGGAAACCGTGGTGGATCCTTTATTGAAAACAGTAACCCTATTTTCCTACTAGGGAGTACAAGGTTCTTACTTCCCAGTGAGAAATAGACACAATTGAAGCAAAGATTTATCAATATTAGTGATAAGAAAATCCTAAAGCTACTCTTTCTTCATCCCTGAAAAGGGAAAGAATTGATAAGAATGCATAGTTCACAGAATCCTACATTTGAAGTTATTTGTCTAAATTCAAATAGCAGTATATTCATCTCATAGATGACTCAGTTAAGTAAACCAGGTAATGATGCTAACCAAGAAAGGGATCGACACATCCGAGATTTTTCACTCCAGACAAGACAAATGTGTCACAAAGCCCTTCCTTGGCAGGCTAGCATACAGAGCAGCAGTGCTTCAAGATATGCAGATAATATTTTAGCTTCTACATCAGTGAGGGTGGGCCTGAGCGGGGATGTCTTTCTTTATTTGGGGGGTGGGGGTGGGGGATATCTTTCTGACCTTAGATCCCTCTATCTTGTTTTACACAGGACAAAGGAGGGTAAGGCTAGAGAATTTGCCTTTGGTACAACAAGGAGGAAGAAGAGAATCTGGCTCGTTTTGTTTATTTTCTTTGAGTTCCCATAAAATATTTTTGCACCTAGTAATTCCATTGCTAGAACTTTACCCCAGAAGCATATTAAAGGGGGGAAGTACCCCCAAAATATTCATAGCCACTCTTTTGGAAATAGAAAAAAAAGAAACAGAGACATGCTTAGAGGGTACTCTGGGTATGTGTTTATTGGATTTGATTTGCTGAAATGCCCTATGGCTGTCCTCTCGGCCTTACTTCATCTGAAAAAGAAGACCAATGGGAATGGGTATCCATTCCCTCCATACCTATAGCTGGAAATAAGCCTGATAGATAATAATTAGAGAATGATTGAATAAATTAAGCTCTACTAACATAATATAATATTAGGCTGCCAGGAAAAAATAACTATGAATGAAATATAGAGAAATCTATAGGAATTGATACAAAGTGAAATCAATGGAGGAAGAATTACATGAATATTGACTGTAAATGGAAGTAAGGGAGTGAGGAAGGATGGAAAGAAGGAAGGAAAGAATAATGGAAGGAGGAAGGAAGGAAGGAAATTCATACTGATCTTGAAAAGGGCATAAAAAATTGATTTTCTTTGTTGTTTTCTACTTCATTTATTTCTATCTTCTTGAATACTAAGGTTTCAAATAATACTGATCCTTAGTTTTAATATTTGATTAGTTGTTTTTGTTGACAGTTATTAAATTTACAAGATTTTAAGAAATCTCCATGAAAATGAAATAACAGGTAAACACAATTCTGGCAAAGGTGGTTGTTTTCAAAATAAAGGCAACTGATCCCATATCTCATAAATGGAGGTGGGAAAAGCCAAATAAACAGAGGAAAACAAATTGACTGATTAAACCTGGAGCTAAATTTTTTTGCTCCCAGATCATAATTTTGTTCCTATAAGTATCATAGCCTTCATTTGAGGGGGTGAGAAGCTGGGTGGGGATTGTATGGAGTCCATTCAAGCCAACTGTTAGCTAGTCATTCTTGTGAACTAGTTGCTGGCCTTTGTTTTTTTATACTTTTGAAGGGGATACAAGTGCTATTTTTACCCTCAAAATTCATCACCTTAAGTCAAAGCCCTGATCACCCCATCCTAGTTACAGGTTTGTGGCTGATAAAATTTTTGTTGTGAAAAGGGTCATACAATAGGCTAGTGGGAGAAGGGAAGGTCAAATTGTATTTCTGGCTCTTTAAAATGTGTGTAGCATCCACAGGGAATTATAAAGATAGACAGGCACACACACTCACACACACACACATACATTCATATAGAGTTTATTAGGCACTTACTATGTTCCAGACACTGTACTAAGGGCAGGAGACACAAATATAAATAAAGCTGCCCCCACCCTCAAGGAACTTATGTTTTAATGGGAGAGCACAGCAAATAAAGGGAAGGTGGAAAGGTGGAAAGGGGAAAGAAGTGGTTGGGAGAGAGTCAGCATGAGTAAGGTGAAGTATGACTGGTATTCTTTTGGACATGCTGGTCTGGGAAGAAAGTCACCAATAAGGAGGGAAGCACTTCAGGGCAGAGGTTTCTTCTGAGTGTCAAAGCAGCCACAAAGGGAAAAAGAGGAGTCTGAAAAGAACTGAATATGAGTTAGAGAATTTAGCAATGACAATTGGACACCTAAGTAGTGCAGTGGATAGAGCACTGGGCCTGGAATCAGAAAGACCTGAGTTCAAATCCAGCCTCAGACACTTAACTAGCTGTGTCACCATGGACAAGTCATTTAAGTGATATTTGCTTTAGTTTCTTCACCTGTAAAAATGAGCTGGAGAAAGAAATGGCAAATCACTCCAGTATATTTGCTGAGAAAATCCCAAACGGGGTCATGAAGAGTCAGACATAACTGAACAACATAGTGATTACTAGTAAGATCACTATCCAAGTGAGATATTCTTCTTCCCCCACAAGAAAAAGGGAAAGGATCTTCTCTTTGTCTTTTAAAAAACAACACATTTGAAAGAAATATTCACATACAAAAATGACATGAGACATGAGGAGATTGTCCTTTAGGGGCAAGTACAAAATCAACAAGGAGCAGCAGGAACAAGGACAGAAGAAATAGAAGGATGAGGGAAGGGGGAAAGGCCTGAGCTTCTTTTGTAAAATGAAAATTACTCCATTTATTTGAGACTTTTTGGTCCTGGCGGGTTCCCAACCTCATGAAAGATTAGTCGGAAATTTGGATCTAGGTAAACAGCATCTGCCATCTCCCTAGCAGGACACCAAGTGCTGACTAGCTGGTAAAGAGATTATTACTGTCTGACAGAGTCCTGCAGACAAAGCTGATTCATTCCTCAGCCTTTTTCGTGCCTTATCACCAGGGAGAATGTGTGTTAACTTTTTTTTGAAAGCATTCATTTATAGGACAGGGTATCCAAAGGCTCCTAAAACTGGTCACTCAGTCCTCTGGACAGGCAGGCTCTGCCCCCATGAATTCCTTAATAACAGAAAGCACCCATGGGATAAACAAAGCCCAAAACAAATGGGGCCAAAATTAAAAAGGAATGAACTGATCACCCACTACTACAGAATTGTGTTTTCCTTTTCTCAGCTTGTTGGGTAGGCCAATGCCAAATGAATGTAGCTTGCTGATAAGATGGAGGTCTGGGTCAAGACCAAAGTCCATTATGCTTGGAAGTGAACTCATATTGTTCTGAAAATGTAGGAAATAAATGAGTTGGGGGAAATCACTACATTGTACTTCTATGTTATTGTTCTACTCAATCCAGTTTTCAATCAATTGGATGCATCAGCTGTTTTTGATTGGATGGATAGCCTGAAGTTTAACTAGACTGTAAACTTCTTGAGGGCAAGAACCATTTCTTATTTACATCAAAAACAAAAACAGAAACAGCAACTAATATTTATATAGCACTTTATAGTTCGCAAAGTTCTTTATAACCGTTATCCCATTTGTACCACCCCAGCAACTAATGCAGTTCTTTGTACATTGTTGTTGTTCAGTTCAGTTGTTTTTCAGTCATGTCTGACTCTTTGGGACCCCATTTGGAATTTCCTTGGCAAAGATATTGGAGTGGTTTGCCATTTCTTTCTCCAGCTCATTTTACAGGTGAGGAAACTGAGAAAAACAGGGTTAAGTGATTTCCCCAACCAAGGTCACACAGCTAGTAGGTATCTGTGGCCAAATTTAAACTCAAGTCTTCCTGGCTCCAGACCTCGTACTCTATCTTGTACATAGTAGATTCTTAATATTTCTTGAATGCTGATTTGTCTATGAAACCAAACAAATGATGTAATTACAAAATTAAGTTTAAAAATTGATAAAACATGACTACTAAAGGATAGCTGTCTTTAATATATATGGTTCTTATGTATGTAGATACTAAAGAAGTTTTAAGATAAGATGATCAGAGAACTTGTGCAATATAGACACATGTCCCCTGGAAAAGCATCATGTCTGCTGAGCTCTGTGGTGAAGAGAATAGACCCAGAAATGGTGACAAACTGTGTAGTGCAATTCCTTGCCTTGTGAATAGTCACAGCTAACCTAGGTTGATGTAAGGACTCTGAATTTTCATATGCAACCAAGTATTTAAAAGCTTATTTCAAAATTAGAAATCCTATCTTCCAGTAAAAGAGATTTGCAGTTAGTAATAGATCCCTGGATTGAAAATTATAATGTTCTCCTTCAACCTAGCAATTGCAGGACCCAGAACCCCAGTACAGGGGCTGTGGAGAAAGAAATGTTTCCTTGTGGACTCCCTGGTCCCATTCTCAGCAGGGGTCCCTGGCTCAGCCTAGAGGTTGGGAATAAAGTTAAGAAAATGGTTCCTCAGCTTTTCCCTCCTCTGCTCTACCTTTGTTCAGATCTTGCACTATAATTCTAAATTGGTTGCTTGAGAATATAACTTTATTGAAGTCCTTAACACAAAGTCCATGAATTTGACTGTTTTTAAAAAATTATCGATAAAGATATTTCAACATGATTGATGTTAATTGTAATTGTATATGTTTTATTTTATACATTAAAATATTATTCTGAGAAGGGGCCTATAGGCTTCACTAGACTGCCAAAAGGGTCTATGATACAAAAAATAATGTTAGAAACCCTGGAAACAGTTTATAAAGTGTGTGGGACATGCCTATGATTGATCAGATTCTGTTAAGTGCTTCCCAGATTAATCTCAAATATGTGATAAGCTTTGCAAAGGGAATTTTTCATATGGATTAGAATCTGCATTAAAATGCACACAAATTAACATTTAAAAACTACGCACATGACAAAAATATTCATAGCAGCTCTTTCTGTAGTGACCAAAAATTGAAAATTGAGGGAAAGCCCACCAATAGGGGAATGGTTGAACAAGCTGTATACGATTGTAATGGAATATTACTGTTTTATGAAAAATGATAAGCATGCTGATTAAAAAAAAACCTAGAAAGACTTATATGAACTGAAGCAAAGTGAAGTAAGCAGAACCAGGAGAACACTGTACACAGTAATAGCAATATTGTACAATGATCAATGTGAATGACCTAGCTATTCTCAGCAATACAATGATCCAATACAATTCCAATTCATGAAGAAAAATGCTACCTACCTCCAGAGAAAGAAATGATGGAGTTTGAATGCAGATCAAAGCATACTATTTTTCACTTTCTGTATTTTTTTCATGTTTTTTTTTTCCTTTGGGTCTATGTCTTCTCTCACAACATGACTAATATGGTAATATGCTTTGCATGTTTGAACATGAAAAATATATATCAAATTGCAAACCATATCAGAAAGGGGAGAGAAAGGAAATTTGGAACTCAATTTTTCTAATAAATGCCAAAGTTGTTTTTAAATGCAAATTAAAATAACTCTGAAGTATCACCTCCTATCAGAATGGCAAATATAACAAAAAGGAAAATATGAATGTTGGAGGGGATGTGGGAAAACTGTTGGTGGAGTTGTGAAAAGATCCAACTATTCTGGAGAGCAATTTGAAACTATGACCAAAGGGCTATAGAACTGTGCATACCCTTTGATCCAGCAATACCACTGCTAGGTTCATATCCCAAAGACATCCCCAAAAAGAGGAAAATATCCATTTGTACAAAGATATTTATAGCAGTTCTTTTTGTGGTGGCTAAGAATTAGAAATCAGGGGAATTCCCATCAATTGGGGAATGGCTGTAGTTTATGATGGTGATGGAATATTCTTGTGTTATAGGAAATGACAAGCATGATGATTTCAGAAAGACCCGGAAAGACTTGTATGAACTTATGTATAGTGAAGTGAGCAGAACCAAGAGAACATTGTGCACAGATAGCAATATTGTTTGATGAAGAACTGTGAATGACTTAACTCTTCTCAACAATACAATGATCCAAGACTATCCCAAAGGACTAATGATAAAGCACACTATCCATCTCCAAAGAAAGAATTGATATTGATTGAACACAGACTGTAACAGGATATTTTTCACTTTCTTTCATTTTTTTCTTTTATTCAAGCCTTTGTGGAAAATGACTAATATGGTAAAGTTTTATGTAATTGTACATGTATAACCTATATCTGATTGCTTACCACCACCTCAGGAAGGGAGGAGGGAAGGAGGGAAAAAATGTGGAAATCCAAACTTTAAATTAAAATGTTTATTATTTTAAAAAATTTAAAAATGTGTTTACATATAACTGGGAAAAATAAAATATTATTTTTTAAAACTGTATACATGATGACAAACCTCAATTTATTTTTGTTTAATTTTGTATTTCATATTTATGGAATATGGAGAAATGGGCTATTGGAGGTTGGGGGTTGGGCAAGGCTTTAATCCCAATGAAACGATGTTGGGACAAAAAAGCTTGAGGATTATGGTTCTGACCTCTTTGTCATACCTTGCTTGGCCATCAACACCAAAACCTGTACTTAAAAGTGTCAGAAAATTGGACCTGTGCCTAGAAAGTTAAGCTGTGTTTACCCTTTAACCCATTATGTCACTACTAGGCCTATATCCTAAAGAAACCAAAGAAAGAAGGAAAGGTTTTTGTATACAAAAATATTTATAGGATTTCTTTTTATGGGAGCCCCAAATTAGAAAATAAGTAGGCTGCCCTCCTACTGGGGAATGGGAAAATTATGATATATGAATACTGTGGAATGAATATTAGTGTGCTATGAGAAATGGATATTTTGAAAAGAAACTGCAAAGACTCATGAAATAATACAGAGAAGAGTTCAAATGATTTCTAGAAAAACAACATTATAGAAAGGGAACAAAACCTCAAAGATTTTAGAATTTGGATCAATGAAATGATCAACCACATGTCCAAAAAAATGAAGATGAAACACACCACATTCCCTGGCAGAGAAAAGGAACTTAAAATGTTTTGTTTTTATTTTTGTTTGTTTTGTTTTTGTTTGAGGGTTAAGTGACTTGCCCAAGGTCACACAGCTTGTAAGTGTCAAGTGTCAAGATTTAAACTCAGGTCATTCTGAATCCAGGGCTGGTTCTTTATCCACTGTGCCTCTTAGTTGCCCCTGAAAATGAACTTAAGATGAAGAAAGATGGCTAATGTGGAAATTAGTTTGGCTTGACTATGTAGAGATGCATTGAGGATTTTTAAAATTTGCATAACTAAGGGTGGGGAGTGGGAGAAATAAATTTATTTTTTCTTGTTAACTGAAAAAAATTAAAAGTAAAAAAAAAAATCAGAAAAACCCTACAGGTGAAATAGGCCCTAGAGATCTACTTGCCCAACTCTCTCATTTTATAGATGAGGTCACTAAAGTACAGAGATTAAATTATTTTTTATGGTCACAGAGAGGGCTAGTAATGTGGTTAGGACTCAAACTCTATCCACTGTTCTACCTACCTGCCTTTCCTGGCACATAGTAGGTACTTAATAAAGTGTTCTTTCCATTCTCCTTTCCTCCCATCTGACCTGGGCAAATAACCTCTCTCAGCTTCAATTTCCTCATCTGAAAAATGGGGATAATAATACTCATACTACTGTACTATAATACTAAACTCTACTGTACTCTATTCTACTCTACTGTATTGGTACTGTACCAAGGCATAGCATAGCATAGTGTGTAATTTAAGATTCTAAATGTGGATTCTAATCTGTTCCCCCAGTTTTGGGGGAAACTGACTAAAGTCACTGATAAAACGAGTTCCTTTTTAAGGGTTTATTGAAAAATAGAAAGAAAAAGATTGAGAACAGAATTCCAACAGCCTGGCATTCCTATCTTTCCTCAAATTTACTGTGAAGTCGTCTGCCACCACCACCACTATCAAGTCAGGAACCCAAAAGAGAGAGAGCTCTCTGCGCAGGCCCTCTTTCCTCCTTCCTGTCTCCTCCCAGAAAATAGGAGGCTCCTCAAGTTGATTGGCTGGTAGCCTTGGTAGACAGCACCCGTGAGCAAACGTCACTTCCTGATGCCAAGGAAAAGCCACATGGCCTTGCCCTCTGAGGCATTTTCCTCATGGTGGAGCTTTCCTATTGTAAGTCTCCAGTAAGTGGCATTATTCCAATGATTACAATAGCATACCATTACCATATCATTACCATACATACCATACCATACCATACCATACCATACCATACCATACCATACCATACCATACCATACCATACCATGCCATGCCATGCCATGCCATACCATGCCATTACCATTACCATACCATACCATACTACACCATTACTATACCATTACTATATGATACAATAAGGTACCATGCCATGTCATGCCGTGCTGTGTTGTACCATGTTACACTATACCAAACCACATCATACCACGCCATAGCATACCACACCATGTCATGCTATAACATAATACAAAAATACTACTTAATAGGCTTCATAAGGATGTTGTGAGGATCAAATGAGAGGTATTTATAAAGCGCGTTCTTTTCAAACATTAAATAGCTCATAAATGTTAAATATTATTTCTAAAGGGGTATTGTACATAATATTGTGTCAGGCGCTATACAAAACGAGGCCCACAAAATGTCCTTTCCTTGCTACCTTTTCTCCTACAACAAGCAATCTACAAATGATTTTCTGAGGTTACCCTGAGAATCGACTTCCATCCCCTACAATTCCTTGGCAATCTCAGTGGCAGGATTGTTCAGCAAGATAACTATGCTGGTGTATTGCAGCTGTGTCCCTGTCTCCAAGATGGAAGCCCTGAATAACACATTAGATGATGCAAGCCTAGATCTTTACCAGAAAAGGCAATGATTGCAAAAGATGACCAAATTGTCTGGAGTTTCCCAACTGTAACTAAATAATTTTCAAGTAGGGTGAGGAAAAGCCATTACTGTGATATCTGCAATGCCTTTTCATTGTGAGGCCATTTGTTAGGACCACTGTAGAGACCTGTTCTCATGATATTTACAGATGTGTTGCGTGTGTGTGTGTGTTTATGATTCCAATGTCAGGCAATGGGAAAATGTCTTTTTATCTCTCTGTTCCTGTTTGACAGTCTCAAATCCCTTTAAAATACATTTCTGGTAAACAGATGATTCCATCCCAATAATGACAATCACTGGTAACGGGGTAACTGGAATGTGGCTTCTCGTCTCTTTGTAGTGCCATAATTTAAAGGTTCTAGGTCATTCTGAAATGTTTTTTTTTACACCACTGAAGCAAATAAGTTTTTACAAAATGAGATCTGTGTCCTTCAGATCAATATAGAAAACTGGGTGAAAGTACATATTAGTATTCCAATGGGCACATGGATAACCAGATCCCTGTGTTTAACACAACATTGCTGATTTGGAATGCATCGTGAGGGAGGGGAAGGAAGGAGAGGAGGGTTGATGATTAAGCGTTATTAGTGACTGAATCTAAAAGTCAGAGCCCCCTGTAAAATGTACCCATCATTGGCCCTCTTCTTTCACTGCCAGATCTGACATTGATGCCCATCTGGATATTTTCAAAGTGAGTGATCTCCAAGCCAGTTGGACTTGGCATTTGGGCATATAATTTCACCTGCAGATGGTGCTGCATTTTTCTGTCAAGGGATGGCGGCAAGAACTTGAAAGACTTTGCATGAGATGCCCAGCTGAGAGCCTCCTCCCGGAGCCCTGTGTTTGCACGTGTAAGTCATTAGGCTTCATTGCCTGGCCCTCTGCTCACAATCCCTTTGTTCTCTGTTTCCTACAAATCAAATTAGTGGGGGATACAGTTAATTGTAAAATTATTTGGAAAATGTTTGGGTTTTCCAAAAGGTCCTTTGTATCAAAGCTCCACAAAGTTGAAAAGAAAACCACAAGACCCCACAACCCAGGAAAGAAAAATGCACTAAACCAAGAACAAATTAAATATGTAAAACACACTATAGAATTGCTGAAATAAACCTGATCATGCTTATCATAAGCATACCTATCACACACTGGTGGGGGAACTCAACAGGGAGTAGGGCAGAAAGTCATCAGCACTGCTCTCCAAAGAGGAGTTTGGCTTTCTGGCTTTCTTTTCTTTGTCAAAGTCCAACAGAAGCTGCCCAAAGCAAACTTTTCTCTTGTGTAAGCAGGTCTAGCTGCATTCTCAGGATAAGCATCTCTCCCCATTTAAGGGGCAGGTATTTGGAAGATATAAGAGACTTTGACAGAATGGGACATTTACATCTAGCTCCCAAACTTCTAACACAGGGTTAGGGGCCCACTAGGTAAGGCCCAAGGATATGTGAAGTTCTTTTACCATTCACCCTGCAAGCTGCTTGCATAATTGGACCATAGGCTGAAGGGGATGCACCTACTATATGTCAGGTACTTTACAAATATTCTCTTTTGAACCTCACAACAACCCTGGGGGTGGGGGTGGCTGCTATTATTATCTTCATTTTGCAGTTAAAGAAACTGAGGCATGGGGGCAGCTAGGTGGCACAGTTGATAAAGCACTGGCCCTGGATTCAGGAGGCCCTGAGTTCAAATCCGGCTTCAGACACTTGACACTTACTAGCTGTGGGACTCTGGGGGGAAAAAAAGAAAAAAAAACTCAGGCAAAATAGAGGTTAAGTGACTTACAAGGTCACATAAATAGTAAGTGTCTGGAACTAAATTTGAACTCAGGTCTTCCTGACTCCTGGTCCAGTGCTCTGTCCACACTGTACAACCTAGCTGCCTCTGACAAAGTAGTCCCATTGTGGCTGTCCTAGAGAATATGACTTCTTATGTGAGAGACCTCTCTAGCATTTTTATCTACCTCAAACTATTGTGTAGGTGCTCAGGTCTCCCCTAGCCTTAAAACAAAACAAAAAAAACCCTTCCTTTCAGCCACTGTTTTCAAGCTGTTCTCCTATACCTCTTCTCCCTTTCATTGCTAAACCTGGAAAAGGGACAGTTTAAATTCTCTTGCCTCACTACCAACCCACTTCTCCCTAACTGATGAACTGGTTTCTAGACCTACCACTTTGCCCAAACCGTTCCCTTAAAGATCACCAATGATCTCTTAATGAGTAGCCCTAATGAATTGTTCTGTCTTGATCTCCCTTGGCTTTTCTGTAGCTTTAAATGTCACTGATCCCTCCTTTCTCCCTAATACTCTCTTCTTTCCCTTTCTTCCTCAACATGGCTTTCAAATGGTTTCTCAGCTTCTAGCTTCTCCTTCTCCAATCCATTATCTACAGAATCACCAAAATAAGCTTCCTAAGTCCTGGGTCTAATCTTAAAAATCTTCTGTAATGATTGGAATAACGCCACCTGCTGGACACTTACTGTAGAAGAGTTCTGCCCATGAAGTGAAGGTCTTTGAGGGCAAGACCAGGAGGCTTTTCTTTGGCGTCAGGAAGTGACGCGGGCGAGTGGGAGGAGGAAGGAAGAGACTGGTGCTCGGTCTCACTCTCTTTCCTCTGGACTCCGGTGGAGAGCGGAGCTAGAAATGTGCTCTCCCTTTAATAGATAGGAATCTAGGCCTTTTTCTCTCTCTTTACCAAATTCTTATTCTCCTTAATAAATGCTTAAAAGTCTAACTCTTGCTAAAGCTTATAATTTATTGGCGACCACTCATTAGATATTTTAGACAGTTTAGCTAGAATTTTAGTCCTTAACACTTCTAGGACTCATTTTTGCTTCTGGGATAAAATACAAATTTCTTTGTTGTTGTTGTTGATGATGATTTTTCAGTTGTGTCTGACTCCTCCTGACCCCTTTTTGGGTTTTCTTTGCAAAAGTACTAGAGTAATTTGCCATTTCATTCTCTGGCTCATTTACAGATGAGGACACTGAGGCAAATAGGGTTAAGTAATTTGCTCAGGGTCACACAGGTAATAAGTGTTTGATGTTGGATTTGAACTCAGATCTTTCTGATTTCAGGCCTGGCGTTCTATCCAGTGTGCCACTTAGATGCTCCTTACCTTGATATTTAACGTCTTTCATAATCTGGCTTTCTCTCTGGCTTTATTTTTATTTCTTACACATAGACTCAACCTTTCATGGAAACTTCACTAAATACCTATTTATCTGAACTCAACAATCTATTTCTCACCTTTTTGTATTTGTACAGACTGTTTATTTACCTGGAATATTCTCCCTCCACTTTTTCTAATTCTTGTCTTCCTTTCAGGTTCAGCTTAGGTGCCTCTTCCTTACTATTCCTCCCTGCCTAAAGGATTCTCTCCCACTGGAAATGTTTCTACACCACTTTGTGTTGTAATTTAGTTATATCCATTTTATGTACTATGTCACCCTTTGTAGCTAAACTATGTATCCATTTGGAGTTTATCTTGGTATACTGTGTGAGATGTTGGTTTATACTTGTCTTCTTTTTCTTTTTTTAATAGCATAGTATGCAAGAAAAGAAATGATTGCACATGAAACAGCAAATCTACTATATACAACTTGCTATTCCTTTCAAATATACAACAAATTATCATGTAATTTTCTTTTACCCCCTATTTCTCAGAGATGGCCACCATTAGAAACAAATAGGTAAATATATGTAAAATCATTCTATACATACTTCTATTTATCAGTTCTTTCTATGGGTATAGATAACATCTTCCTTCATAGCTCCTTTGTGGTTAATTTGGGTATCTATAATGGTCAAAGTGATTTATTTGTTTAGTCATTTTAAAAACAATATTATTGTTATTATCTACAATGTTCTCTTGCTTCTACTCATTTCACTCATCATTACTTAATGTAAGTCTTTCCATGTTTTTCTAAAATCTTTGAGCTCATTATTTCCTATAGCACAGGAATATTCTATCACGGTCATATACCACAACTTGTTCAGCCATTTCCCAGTTGATGGGCATCCCTGCAATTTTCAGGTCTTTGCCACCACAAGGAGAGCTGTTATAAACATTTTAGAATATATATGTTCTTTTCTTTTTTCCCTAATTATCTTTGGAAAAAAACCTAGTAGTGATGTTTTCTGAGTCAAAGGGTTTATATATGTAGTTTAATTACTCTTTGTGCACAATTCCAGATTGCCCTCTAAAATGATTGGATCAGTTCACAATTCCACTAACAATGAATTAGTGTCTCAATTTTTCCACATCCCCTTCAACATTTGTCACTCTCCCTTTCTATCATTTTAGGCAATCTGGCAGGTGTAAAATGATATCTCAAGGTTGTTTTAATTTGGTTTATACTGTTTTTCTAATTTCCAGTTTTCTTAACAGTTTGATATGAATAATGAGTTCTTCCCTTAATTGTTGGGATCTTTGGGTTTAACAAACACTAAGTTACTGTGATCATTTGCTATTATATTCTGTACTTTATCTATAGATTGACCTGTTTATTTCTTACCCAGTACCAATTTATTTTGATGATTGCAACTTCGTAGTATAATCTGGGATTAGGTACTGCTAAAGCCCTTTCAATTTTCTTTGTCACTGCCTCCCTTAATCTGTCCTCCCTTTTTATCAACAACCCCCTTCTTGTCCTATTTCCCTATTGGGCAAATTACATTTCTGTACACAATTGAGTGTTTATGTATTCTTTCCTCTTTGAACCAATTCTGTTGAGGGTGAAGCTGAAGCATTGCCTACCACTACTTCCGTTTCCCCTTCCATTGTAAAAGCTCTTTTTTGCATGCCTATTTTATGTGAAAAAAATTCCCCATTTTATCTCTCTTTTCTCCCATCTCCCACTTGTGAAATATTTTTGAATGACTAGCCTAATTTGGGGGGCTAATCTGACTGGAGGACTAAAGTGGGGACTTTTGACTATTTGGCTATCTGACTTCGTTAATTTAATGTGGGCCGTTTATAAAGTTCCACCACACTGCTCCCAAACTGATAGAATAAAGATTAAGAAGCCTCTTAACCAAATAATCAAAGCAGAGTTTATTTATGAGATACTATTTCAAATTAGGAATGCAGGGAAATAAAGTACAACCTGACTGCTTTCCTGCAGTCTCTTTCCACTGTCTCTTTCCCACCTGCTGGGATTCGAACTTCTTGAATACAATAAGGGCCTTAGCCGCCTCCGGCCTCAGGGCACGTTACACTTTCCCGGCTCCTTTTCCGAACCAAACTCTCCTCTGTCCTTGTCCGCATTCCCCTCTAGTCAGCCCCCTCCTAGTCCGTCCCCCAGTCTTCTTTCTCCTGGGTCTATATATACCTTTTCTTCTCTCCACTCAAATCTTGGGGCTTCCTTCGCCCCCACAGACCAAGCTAATCTGCCAGTCAGGGCTGCAGCTGGGGCTGGGGGGGATGCTCTAGCATCACGTGCCTCACCAGAGCCCAGCCTGG
Organism: Dromiciops gliroides; assembly: GCF_019393635.1. Classification (NCBI taxonomy): domain Eukaryota; kingdom Metazoa; phylum Chordata; class Mammalia; order Microbiotheria; family Microbiotheriidae; genus Dromiciops; species Dromiciops gliroides. The sequence continues at coordinate 425,548,137 of NC_057861.1, read as the reverse complement.
ACAAGCCCAGTATCTCTTGGATCCCTCCGCTCAGGTCAGAGGGAGCTGGGGCTTTTTCCCCCAGCTGTCTGACCTGGCATCTTGTACAGCCCATGGGGCTTTTTCGCTCAGCTGAAGCTGAGGAAGAGGGGGAGAGACTCTGAGGGCCTAAGGCTTTCTAATCTCAGCCTAAAGGTAGGGTCCCCAAATCAAAATAAATTTCCACACACTGCATGTCTTTCTCACTCTATTTTAAGAGATCATTTCAACATAATTGACTCACACCCTCTGTATATCAACTTTTAATTCCTCTAATAATAATAAAGTTCTTAAGAGTTACATGTATCTTCTTATATAGAAATATAAACAGTTTGACTTTATTGATTCCCTTATGATTACTCTTTCCTGTTTACCTTTTTATGTTTCTAATGAACCTTGCCTTTGAATGTCAGGTTTTCTATTCAGTTCTGATCTTTTTCATCAGGAATACTTGATGGGGCAGCTAGGTGGCATAGTGGATAAAACACCGGTCCTGGATTCAGGAGGACCTGAGTTCAAATCCGGCCTCAGACACTTGACACTAGCTGTGTGACCCTGGGCAACTAACTCAACCCTCATTGCCCCGCAAAAACAAACAAACAAACAAAAACTTGAAAGTCCACTATTTCATTAAATATCCATTTTCCACTTGAAGAATTATACTCAGTTTTGCTATAGGTTATTCTTAATTATAGTACTAGCTCTGTTGCCCTCCAGAATATTACCATATCCCAAGCCCTCTGCTCCTTTAATGTATAAACTGAAAAATCCTGTGTGATCTTTACTGTGGCTCCATGGTATTTGAATTGTTTCTTTCTGGCTTCTTGAAATATGTTCCCTGATCTGGAAGCTATAGAATTTGCTATAATATTCCTGGGAATTGTCATTTGGGGATATCCTTCAAGGGTCATCTGATAATTATTAAATAACCTCTCCTCAATCTATTTTCCAGTCAGTTTTTTTTTAGTAATGAGATATTTAACTTCTATTTTTTCATTCTTTTGACTTTTTAAAAATTGTTTTTTGATGTCTTATGGAGTTATTAGCTTCCACTTGGCCAATTATAATTTTAAAGGAAAGCACTTCCTTTTCCATTTGGCCAGTTCTGCTTTTTTTTGTTTTTGTTTTTTAAATTTTATTTATTTATTTATTTAAGTTTTCAACATTTGTTTAGATAAGATTTCCAATTTCAAATTTTTCTCCCTCCCTCCCCCCTTCCCTTAGATATATATGATATTGATATATATATAATAACATTAAACATATTTCTGCATTAGTCATACAAGTTATACAAGAAGAATCAGAGCAAAAAGGAAAAACCTCAGAAAAGAAAAACAACAGCACCGAAAACAAAAGAAATCGTATGGTCCAATCAGCATCCATATTCCACAGTTTCTTTTTTTTCTGGATTTGGAGAGCCTTTTCCATCATGAGTCCTTTGGAACTTTCTTGTTCCATTGGATTGGTGAGAAGAATCTAGTCTATCCACAGATGATCAACACATAATGTTGATGATAGTGTGTACAATGTTCTCCTGGTTCTGCACATCTCACTCATCATCAGTTCATGCAAGTCCTTCCAGGTTTCTCTGAATTCCTCCTGCTCATCATTACTTACAGCATGATAGTATTCCATTACATTCATATACCACAACTTGTTCAGCCATTTCCCAACTGATGGGCATCCCCTCAATTTCCAATTCCTTGCCACCACAAAAAGAGCAGCTATAAATATTTTTGTACATGTGGGTCCTTTTCCCTTTTCCATGATCTCTTTGGGAAAAAGACCCAAAAGTGGTATTGCTGGGTCAATTCTGCTTTTTAATGGAGTTTTTCTCTTCGTTGTATTTCTGTGCTTCTTTTATTACCATTTGACCAATTCTGTTTCCTAACTTGTTATTTTCTTTAATTTTTTGGTGCCTCTTTTACCAAGCTGTTAATTCCCTTTTCATAGATTTATTGCATAACTCTCCTTTCTTTTCCCAATTTTTTTCCTCTTCCACTCATATCTTTCATTAATGCTTCCAGGAATTTTCATTGGGTTTGTGTCCAATTTGCATTTTTCTCTAAGGCTTTTTTATAGCTGTTTTCACATTGTTGTCTTCTTCTGGTTTTATGTCTTGGTCTTCCCTGCCACCTTAGTATCTTTTTATAATGAAATTCTTCTTTTGTTGTTGCTGTTCGCTCATTTTTCAAGCCTATTTCTTGACTTTGAACATTATGTTAACATTGGGCTCTGCTCATCTTAGGGTGGGAAGGCACTGTCTCAAGCATTAGGCTTATATCTGCTGTTTCAGAGACAAGTTTGAAGATTTTGTTGCTTCCAATGTATTGTGATTCTGGAAGAAGTGTGCTCACTACTCTTATGGTTTGTGCTCTGGTCTTTAACCAAGAAGGGCTCCTGGTCCCCTGTAGTGACTAATGTTCTCTCTCTCTCTCTCTCTCTCTCTCTCTCTCTCTCTCTCTCTCTCTCTCTCTCTCTGCTTAGAACTGCAACCAGGATCCTTGCTTCCTTGTGACCAACCTCCAGCATTCCTCTTCACTCTTGGACTGTGACCCAGAATTATGCATGGGCAATAGAATTGCCAGAACCAGTTATACCTAGTACCAGTAAAGGCTCTCATGTATAACATAGATATACTAGATAGATAGATAGATAGATAGATAGATAGATAGATAGATAGATAGATAGATAGATAGATAGATAGATTCTGCTCCAGCCTCTTATCTTCCCATGTTAAGTTGTTTCTTGTAAAAAAAATTTATTTTTGGATTCTGGTTTCTAATCCATTCTACTATCATCTTCTTTTTTAAGGTTGAGTTCATGTTATTCACGGCCACAGTGTTAATTTATGTGTATTTCCTTCCACCCTTTTCCCTTGTATTTTCCCTGCTCTTTTTCCCCTATCTGTCCTTTACATGATCATCCACAAAAATCAAATGGGTGGGTTTTGCAGGAGACCTCAATTCCATTTTTTTCAATCAGCATGCCAAAATAACACTTCTAGGAGGGCTGTAGAGAGTTTGGAGGAGAATTTATTCTCTTCACATATTCCTTAGTAGATGTTGATCTGGAGTAATTCTGAGAAGAGCTTAACTCTCTCTCTCTCTCTCTCTCTCTCTCTCTCTCTCTCTCTCTCTCTCTCTCTCTCTCTCTCTGCCTCTCTCTCTCTTGGTCATCTTCTCAGAGACTTCAATCCACATTGGATTTGCTTTCCTGTCATGTATAAAACTTCTGTTGTTCCTCCCCCTGTGGAAGGGAGGATGAGAGTCTAGAGACATCTAGATGCCACAATGGACAGCACACCAGACTTGGAGTCAAGAAGACTGGAAGTCAAATCTAGCTTCAAATATTTATTAGCTGTATGACCTTGGGCAAATCACTGAACTTCTGTCTGCCTTAGTTTCTTCATCTATAAAATGGCAATGATAATAATACCTACTTCTCAGGTTTGTTGTGAGGATTGAATGATATATTATTTATAAATAGTTTCCTCAATCTCAATGCACTCTATAAATGCTAACTACAACAATTACTATTACTTTTAGATCTAAATTTAGAACCGAGCCTAACTATCTCTTCTGCATTAGTCCCCATTGTTACCACTGGAGTGAATGGAGAGGTATAGTGGACAGAACATTGAATTTGTGAAGAATTTGTTTTAAGTCCTATCTCTACCACTTCCTATCTCATGAGTGGGACAACTAGGTACCACAGTGGAGAAAGCATTGGCCCTGAAGTTGGGGGGACATTTGTTCAAATCTGACCTCAGATACTTTCTGTGTGACCTTGGGCAAGTCACTTAACCCCAATTGCCTTAAAACATCCAGGGCCAACTTTAGTTGTCCATATATATATATATATCTTGCCACTGGACCCAGACAGATCTGGATGAGAGAGTAAGGCTGGTGAATTTGCACAGTCCTTCCTCACTTGAATCCATCATGATATCTATCATGGTCTTCTTTGAGAACAAAGGACAAACAACAAAAACAATCTCTTAAGCAGGGGAAGTAGACCCATAGGCAAGCTCCAGCAAGGAAAAAGCCACCATTTTAATCTGGTCTTTTCCTATAGTCTTGAGCCCTTCACTTCTAGCTTCCATTGGATGAAAGTTATGTCAGATTCCTATGATTCGCTGAACCCTCATCCTTAACTGAGTACTTATTTTTAGCTGTGTCATCTCATTACCTGTGCTTGCATGTCCCTTTGTCTCCTTACTGGGAAGCTGAAGTGTCAAGTGTCAAGGAAAGCATTACAATTGTATTGGAATGCAGTAAGCAGGGCCTGTTGAGGCTAGATAGCATGATCTGAAATGAACCACAACACAGTTTCATGACTTCCACTTTGGCGCAGCTTGGAAATCCAAGGAGGTATCAGCATGAAAAGACTACTTTTTTTTTTTAAAAATAGACAAGACCTTATTTATGTCTTTAAGTAAAATGGAGGTAGCAAGAAAACTTAATAAGTCAAGGTCCTGGATGAGTGAGAAAGGGATAAAATGAAGAAAATAGGAAGAACAAACCTTACAAAGTAGACAAGAAGGAAGAGGATGAATGTAGACTCAGAGATATTGTGGAACAGAAGGCCTAGTTACCTTGGGGATTGAAAGGAAGGATGACAAAAGAGAACACCATCATCTTCCCAGTCGCCCAGACTTTCAACCTCAGTAGCTTTCTCTACTTGTAATTCTCAGTCACTCCACATATCTAGTCCATCGCCAAATCTTGTCATTTCTACTTTCATATTTTCTCTTGTCTCCATCTCCTTTTCTCTATTCACATGGCCACCACCCTAGTTATGATTAATCACTTCTCTTTTGGACTATTACCATAGCCTGTTTTGTTTTGTTTTGTTTTTGTGGGGCAATGAGGGTTAAGTGACTTGCTCAGGGTCACACAACTAGTAAGTGTCAAGTGTCTGAGGACAGATTTGAACTCAGGTTCTCCTGAATCCAGGGACAGTGCTTTATCCACTGTGCCACCTAGCTGCCCCCTACCATAGCCTTCTAACTGGTCTCCCAACCTCAAGTCCCTTTGTACTACAATCCAGTCCCACTTAGCTGCCAAATTTTTTTTATATTATCTTTTCCCCAATTACATGTTAAAACAATTTTAAACATTTTTTTAAAACTTTTGAGTTCCAAATTCTATCCCTCCACCAGTCCCTCCCTTCCCTCCCCACTCCCTGAAACAGTAAGTAATATAATATAATTTACACATGTGCAGTCATATAAAACATTTCCATATTAGTATTTTTGTTATTTGTCCTTCATTCTGAGGATGACCATGACATCACCCCAATGTCATGACTTGCACCGAATTGGATTTAAGTGAGGGAGGGCTGTGCAAGGTTACCAACCTCACTCTCTGCTCCAGAGCCATCTGGGTCCAGTGGCAAGATGGCCCCAGATGAGTAAAGCAATTGGGGTTGTGACTTGCCCAGAGGTCACACAGGTAGTTAAGTGTCTGAGGTAAGATTTGAACTCAGGTCCTCCCAATTTTAGGGCCAGTGCTCTCTTCACTGTGCCATCTAGTCTATTTGAATTAGAAGACTTGAAGAAAAATATGAAAGAAAGAAAGAAGGAAGGAAGGAAGGAAGGAAGGGAAAAATAGTATGCTTCAGTCTGTATTCAAGCAATATCAGTTCTTTATCTGGAGGCAGATATGTTTTATCAGGAATCCTTTGGGATTGTTTTAAATCACAGTATTGCTGAGAAGAGCTGTCATTCACAGTTCTTCATCATGCAATCTTGCCATTACTGTGTACAATGTTCTCTAGGTTCTGCTCACTTCGCAAGGTGATTATTTTCTAAGGCATAGATCTGGTCATGTCACCACCCCAACCAATGAGCCTCAGTGGTTCCTTGTTCCCTCCAGGATCAAATTTAAACTCCTATGTTCAGCATTTAAAGCTTTTAGTAACAAGGCCTTGGGGCATCTAGTTGGCACAGTGGATAAATAACTGACCCTGGATTCAGGAGGACCTGAGTTCAAATCTGGCCTCAGACACTTGACATTTACTAGCTGTGTGACCCTGGGCAAGTCACTTAACCCTCATTGCCCTACAAAACAATAATAACAACAGCAACAACAAAAACAAGGCCCTTTCGTACCTTTTCAGTCTTCATATACTTTGCCTTCCTTCAATGATCCTCAATGATCCTACAATCCTGGCCTAATTGAAGTTTTTTGAACATGACATTCTATCTCCTATCTCCATAGCTTTGCATTAGATGTGTCCTACACCTGGAACATTCTGTCTCCAGGCCATTCTGCTCCTTGGCTTCCTTCAGGAATTAGTTCAAATCCTGCCTTCTTTAGGAGGCCTTTCCTGGTTCTATCCCCTGCCCCACCCCTCAACTACTGGTGACTTCTCCTCTGATACAGACTTTCATGGATCCTGTCTACACCATGTGTGCACATAGTAATTTGAATATTGTCTCTCTCTTTAGAATGTGAGCTTCTTGAGGACTGTTTTTGCCTTTTTTTAGTATCTCCATAATCTAGCACAGTGTCTGCCACACTGTAAATACTTTTATAAATACTTGCTGACTAACTAAATAAGAAGGGAGGGCATCTACCAAAGGCTCTTTGTACTATGTAAGACATAGAATGATGATGCTCCTAAAAGGAAGGTCAATCTCTGACTTGAAGAGGGATCCTCCAGTCTAGAAAAGCTTTCCTCCACTTTCCAATGCTGATTAACACAGCTATTGAGCAACTCACCAACATCTCCAAAAAGCATTCACGAATCTTACAAAATCCTTTCCACAGTCGTCCATGCCGTGGCCGCTAAAATTTATGATGACACATTTATAACTAAAAAAATAATATTTCTTAAGCTCAAAATCCATGTGTAATATTAACTGTAGGTGATTATAGACACTGACATTTAAAATGACACTAAAAAAGGACTTGAGCAGGGCACACCCTGACACAAAATAGGATGTTACATTCCTCTGGACCCCAATCTCTCATCCCTGCCACTACCTTTCTAGGTCAGCCTGCATGTTCAGAACGTGGTATCCTGAGGCCAAGGTGAGGACCTTTGAGATAACAGAGGTTAAGATCTGTTTTCTGTGGTGAGCTAGCTGGTCTAGAATGGAAAAAATATGGTACAGTGGAGTCATATTTTGGAGAGACAGAGAGAGAAGAAGACACGGAAAGAGAAGGAGAGGGGAAAGAAAGAGAGAAGAGACAGAGAAACAGAGACAGGAGGTTGCAGAGGAGAAGAGAGAGAGAGACAGAGACAGAGAGACAGAGGCAAAAACAGAGACAGAGAGAGAGAGATTGAAAGAGACTGAGAACTGTTGTGGGACAGCTCTGCACTTGAGGTCAGAAGGCCTGGGTTCAAATCTTGCCTCTGTCACTTCCTACCTATGTGACTTTGAGCAAATCACTGAATCTCTCTAAGCCTCAGTTTCCTCATCTGTAAAATGAAGGGGGTCAGATGGAACATCCTCAGATACCTGTCCTGGGTTCCAAATCCTGGCTCTGCTCTTGATGAGAAGATGAAAAGAGTTGTACTTAATGACTTATAAGTTTCACTGAAGCACTAGATCTAAAACCCTACAATATGCATATGTAATCTGAGTTTGGAAAGAGTCATTCCCTTCATTACCCCACTTTCTTTCTTTATCCCTGGATAAATTCATAACCAACCACTCTTTCAACCTACATTGCAAACACCTGCTTTGTTCAAAGCCCAGTGCTTGGTGCTAAGGGCATGAAAAAGATTGAATATGACATTCTTTGGCCTCCAGGAGCTCCCAGGCTGACTGGGGAGTGTGAGGCCACAGACTAAGTCTGGGAAAGGGCAAGGCCACAACTGCCTCTCCGTACCCCCTGCAGCATTCGGTCACTCTCCCCTTTTTGCTCTAAATAAGTCTGGCTAAGGCTCACTTGCAGCCTGTACTGAGTAGCTGATGCTACCACTTGCTGTCTATGGTCTGGCTACCCAAAGCCCAGCTGCCTTGTAGGAGAAGAAATCAGATTCTTTGATCTGTGCCGTGCTTCCCCTGTTCCTACAAAGCAGCACACCACACTTGGAGACATTTAAAACAAGATTGGGTATAAAACACTTCAGAGGAAACAAAAGAAGGAATGGGGTGGGGTGTAAATAACAACCGTGAGGTTTCATCTTCCTCCCATTTGCCAGCCACAGGGAACTAGGATTTTCCCATAGATCAGCGTCAAAGTGCCAGCACCAGAAGAGACTGCAGAGGCTATTTAGTTCAATCCTATGACAGAGGTAATATGGCTTCTGAGGCCCAGAGAGGCAAAATGCTTTCTCAACGTTCTATGAGCAGTAAATGGCAGAGCAGGATTTGAACCCAGGTCTTCAGACTGTAGAGGATGTCCTCTTTACCAGGGGCCATGATGACTGAGGCTGTTTTGCCAGGTCTCACTGGTGCTGGTGAAAGGGGAATGAGAGGGAGCATTTATTAATCACCCATTATGGGCCAGGCACTATGCCAAGCAAGCTAGAACTATTATCATCCTATCAACAATCCTATTATTAAGGTGCTGTTATTATCCCCATTTTACAGTTTAGGAAACTGAGGCAGACAGAAGTTAAACAACTTACCCAGGTCAAGCAGATAGTGTCTGAGGCTAGATTTGAACTCAGGTGTTCCTGACTCCAGGTCCAGTGTTCTATCCACTGTACTGCCTGGCTGCCTGTTAGTTCTGTCTCTCTTCTTGGTAGATATAGTTGCTAAGACCTTCCAGAATCAATTTCTTCAACCCTTAGCTCAAAATATGACAACCTAGAGCTTGGAGTAGGTACATCCTTCCATCAGTCCTACTCATACCCCCTCCCACTGCAGGTAAGTCTATCTCATGGGTTTCAGGTCTACAAATTTGTATAGGTATCTCCTTCATTCTATTCTCACTTGCTATAACCTGGGCCCAGGGAGTGTAGGGAGGGTCCTACTCTTGGTCCATGAGTTTTCAGATGAAAAACCCTCTTTTCATACCTGTTTTCCAAAGGTGTCTTTTCTTTAGACCCCAAGGTGTGTGCCTCTCTCCCTCACCTGTGAAGATCTCATGCTTTGTTTGACTCAGATTTCTTTTTCTTTTTTGGGTCTTCAGCTTGTCCTTTCTACTTCTGGTTGGTTTATCTGAAGTCAGTTCTCCTAGTTGGGTTGCAACAAATCACTCTTTTCTTACTGGTGACATTGTCTCTTTTGTATCCTGTTCTATACTATTACTTAACTCTATAGCCCTAGATCATGGACAATAGCTTCATTACCCCCTCCCCTGAACTTGGTTCCATCATGAGCTCTACCTCAAGTATGAATTTAAGGGGCAGCTAGGTGGTGCAGTGGATAAAGCACCAGCCCTGGGGTCAGGAGTACCTGAGTTCAAATCCGGTCTTAGACACTTGACACTTACTAGCTGTGTGACCTTGGGCAAGTAAAAAAAGTGATTTGGGGCAGCTAGTTGGCACAGTGGATAAAGCACCAGCCCTGGAGTCAGGAGGACCTGAGTTCAAATCCGGCCTCAGACACTTAACACTTACTAGCTGTGTGACCCTAGGCAAGCCACTTAACCCCAATTGCCTCACAAAAAAAGAATGAATTTAGCTCTAATCATGACTATGTATCTGCTAGTGGTCCATCCTTGGATGATAAGCTGAAAGACACACTCTAGGGCTAAGGAAAACTAGATATCCCTGTCCCTTTGCTCAGTTGCTAATTCTGGTCACTTTTCTTTCTAAGGATTCTATATATAGGTCTTGTCCCAACTAACTACTCCCCACTGAGAATAGATCCCTGATGTCTAAATGCTCTATGGTTATAAGAAAAAGGTTTTAAAACTAGAAATAAAAATGCATGCAACATAGAGAAACTATATCCTTATTCTTTCTCCTTTGCTATTGCTAAGTCATTTTTCAGTCATGTCTGACTCTCCATGACCCAAATTTTTTTTGCAGAGATGCTAGAGTGGTTTACCATTTCCCTCCCCAACTCATTTTACAGATGAGGAACTGAGGCAAGTAGAGTTAAGTGATTTGCCCAGGGTCATACAGCTAGTCTGAGGCTGGATTTGAACTCAGGAGTATGAGTCTTCCTGACTATAGACCCAGAACACTCTGACCCCCAGCTGCCCATACTTTCTTCTATACACAACTAATTAGTCAGTGTCATAACATCCAAAGGAGATAAAAATGAATACAAAGAGCTGTAAAGCATGATAAGAACATGTGTTTTTCCATGAAAACAGAATAGATGGTAGCATCATGCTTGGTGCTGCATAGGCACACACCCCTAACCACATGGCATGACACAGGACATGATTTTGGCAGCAGCCAGGGTAGTAAGGTAACAGTTGTGTCCTAATGTTTTAGTAAGCTCTACCCAGTGACCTGGCATCACAGAACTTTGTCCAACCTGCTATGTGAATGGTATCAAGGCCCAAAACTAATGATGCCCACCTTCTTAAAAGTTAAAAAATTCCCCTGTGACAGTTTTCAATTCCTCTGGGACCCCATGAATATAGAACTATGGATTTAGAGTCAGAAGGGATTGTAAAGGCATAGATAAGAAACTAAGATTCAGGGACATTAACTGATTTTTTCCCAAAGTCACAAAGTAAAAGTCCTGGAATTTGAACCTTTGTCCTCTGGCATCAAATCTAGCTCTTTTTTTTTTTTTTTGGTATAATAGTCTCTCAACCTCCCACTCCCTCTCTATCTCACAGTCTCACACACACACACACACACACACCACAGCTTAAGAAAACCTTGTTTTAACCCCATGAGTCAAAACCTCTAAAATTCAACTCAGCCAGAAATGCTGGGCTTCCTAAATTTGCTTTCCAGCTGCTGAGTCACTTGTGTGCCCTAGGACAAGTTCCTTGACATTATTAAGTTTCTCCATTGGTAAGGCAGGATATTGATGGATGACTTATTTAGACTTTTTGAGATATCGGTAAGAAATACTTGTTATGTCCCCCTAAAGCTCTTAATATTAAAAAGTCCCATGAATACCAAGTATTGCCTAATGTTCAGGTACAGCCCTTTGGGAAAATTGATTCCAGCACATACATGGCCATAGAATCAAAATTAGGTAGTACTTTTATGCACCTTCGGAGCTGATTCACTGGGGATTTTGTCTTTCTCTGAATCTAACACTTCAATGATCATTTTGAGCTATTCCTTTCCCAGATCTCTCTCCCACTTCTTGTCTTTGCTTATCCCTAGCTCTAGCAAAACAAGAGAATTTGTTTTCCAAAAGCTTAATAAATGCTCTATCATTATCTATATATCTCATGTTCTTCATCTGTAAAAAATGGATGATAATATATATGGATCGATTGTGATAATGCAGCCAAAGCACTTGGTAACCTTTAAACTGTTGTATAAATTCAAGCCATAAAGATAATGATGAGAAGGATGCAAGTGTGAAAATCCATCTTTCTTGATCCCCACCTACAGCCAAAAATTAATCTCTACTTCTTTGAATGAATGAAAAATTTTTATTAGGCATTTTCTATGCCAACCACTATAGTAAATGTTGAGGTTACCAATATAAAACCAAAGACTCTGCCCTCATAGAGGTTACAGTCTAATGGGGGAGAGAACACACAAACTGAACAGTAGTAGGTAGGAAGGGGCAATTTATTCTGGGGTCATGGCTATAGAGGGGAGTAGGAGACACATTCCTAGTCCTTTTTACCTGGATACCTGCCAGAAGACCATCTATTCTGCTAGATTTTCATTTCTATGTGATGAGGGCAGGGGCTCTGTTCTTTATAGGAGGAGTGGGTGGTCAGGAAAGAAATTCTTTTGTATTACCCATGCCTTTACCCTTCAATTTTCCACTGCATTAAATACTTCAGTGAAAATAGCTTTATCTGTCACTGTAAAAATTTCCTTCATTAAGTCTCCACAAGAGCTGCTGCCCATTTTTTCCATATAAAATTCTAGTTCTGTCATTTTACCTTAAACCAGCTCTTTTCTCATAACCTTCAAGTTAAAAGTCCCATTTTTATCCTTCATTTCCAACCAGCATTCCCTTCTTATTTTTCCGTTATCTCCCTCAACTTTTCTTTAGATCACTGGTAAGAGGAAGCATGAAGAAAAGAACATGGTCCTTCGGGTCAGAAGATCTGGGTTCAAGTTCCCACAATGCTACTTTCTAGTTGCATGATCATCGGCAAGTCCCTTTACCTCTGTGGGACTCCACCCCCACTTCTGTAAAATGAGGGAATTGAACTCTGAGGTCACTTCTGTGATTCTGTGTAATTTCTATGAGTTCTGTACACCACCCTCATTCCCTCATATATATATATATATATATATATATATATATATATATATATATATATATATATATATATCTGGAAGAAACACCCCCTGGTTATTCATCAGAAGCCCCATACTCTCACCTCCATGTTCAACATAGTCTAAGAAATATAAACTTCTCTCACCTTCCAAGTGTGTGCCTGCGTGAGGTAAGAATTTTCAACTATACTTTGTTTTTTGCTTCAAATGCTCTCCTCCCCTTCAATTCCACTTTTCTTGTTGACCCAACCTTCAATGAAACATCAAAGGAACGTTTCAGTTCCTATCCAATGACTGGGGATTAGTATCTTTCCAGCTGCCTGGGAGGAGGAGGGCTGAAACTATAACCCCAAAGGTGTACTTTCTCTGGTCAAATCCCTCAAATTGTCTGCTGGGCTCCCCTATCAGAGCAGCTAGCCTCATAATGCCTATGGCACCAATCAAGGGAGCTTGCTTTTGACCTTTTAAAACAGTTCAAATGCTTTTTCAAAGGTAAATCAAGAGAAAGCAGCATGACCTAGATAGAACACTTGGTAGGGAAGTGATGCTTCTCTTCTCCAGGGAGATGTTGGGGGTCATAAAATGCCTGTAGCTTACAGAGAGAAGTCCTTCATGCTGAGTCAGTATAATCAGTAGTCCCTTGAGGTTCCCAGGGATCAGAGAATGTGCCACTCACTGGTAAAGCAAACCCAATTCTAGTGAATCATAGAATTGTGGGATTTTAGGACTGGAAGGGAGGTAAGAGCTTATCCATTCCAACCCCTTCATTTTACAAATGAGGAAATTGTGGCTCAGATAAAGTGAATTGTCATATTATGGACTTAGAGAGAAAGAGAGAGAGAGAGAGAGAGAGAGAGAGAGAGAGAGAGAGAGAGAGAGAGAGAGAGAGAGGGAGAGAGAGAATTCAAACAACATAACAAATTTTACATAGCAGAGTGATTTCTCTTTTTTCCACAATTTGTTTATTTTTAATTTATGGAATAAAACAAACTTTTCTGGAACATAGTAAAATTGAAAAAAAATGATTGTGCATCATTTTTACAACTATTATCAACTGCAAAACTATTATATACAACTTACTATTCCTTTCAAATATATAATGGTTATATAAATTTCTTTTTTTCTTCTTGTCTTTCCTCACCCCCGCCATGGCTACAAATGGGTATATGTGATTTCTAAGCAATGCCTTACAAATACATTGGTATTTAACCTCTCTGACCTTCAGTGTTCTCATTTGTAAAATGGGATTGAAAATAGCTCCTACTTAATTAAATTTTGAGGAACAAATTGGATGAGTTTGCAAAATCACTTTGTAGACCTTAAAGCAGCTTTGCAGACTGAGATTTGGAAGGGACCTGACAGGATTGCTATCATTCACAGTGTCCCGGTACTCCATAAATATTTCTTGAATGAACAGGATCATAGATGGAGAACTGGAAGAAATCTCAAAGATCATGTAGTTCAACACCTTCATTTTATAAATGAAGAAACTGAGACAGAAGGAGGCTAAATGATATGCCCAAGATCATACGGGCAAGCAGCAAAGTCAAGATTTGAATCCAGGACCCCTACCCCAAATATAATAGGCATACCATACTACTTCCCAGTTTGGGGTGGGGTAAGAGGAGTTGTATGCTGCTGGAATATCATTTTCTTCTTTCTATCCCAGTCAAATGGCCATTCCCCCAATTTAAGCCTTCAATAACAGAAGCCTTTTTCTTGTTCTTCCTGTTTCCCATATTCCCTCTTTTACCCATCTTGATTACCACCATCATTTTAAGTCCCTGAAACACAGCTCTGATCACGTCTCTCCACCACTCAGGATTTATTGATGAAACTGAAGATGTTTAGGCTGGAGAAGAGAAGGCCCGATGGATCTATACTAGTTGCTTTCAAGTACTGGAGGGCTGTCATATGGAGAAAGAATAAGATGTTTTTGATCCCAAAGAACAAAAGGAGGAAAAATGGATAGAAGCACTAAAGAGGTGAATGGAGGTATAATAGCAAGAAAAGCTTCCTAATGATGACAGCTTAGTAGCGGTAGAATGGCCCACCTGGGGATGTGGTGACTCTCCCTTCCTCAGAGGTCTTCAAGCACAGATTGGAGGAAATTTGTCTGCTAGGTTATTGTGGAGGTTCCTTTTCCTCCTATATCAGGAGATATAAATTGGATCAAATGCTGAAATGCCTGTTCTCCCTAAGTCCCATGATCTGAGGATTCTGTGAAACATTCAAAGACCCCTAATTGTTTACTGACCTCAGTCTTTTCTCCTACTACTTTTTCACATGTCTACCAGTGAATGTTGACTATTTGCTCCTACCCAAACAAACTTTCAGCTTTCTCCTCAAGCCTAAATGCTAGAAAGCCCTTCCCCATAGCTCCAACTATTAAAAAATGATCTCTTTTCCCCAAATTGTGTCCATGAAGCCTTTCCTAATCAGATAGTCTGTTTTCCTCTGAACTCTCATAGAATTTTTGTTCTTTCTTAAGCTACTTTTTGTTATAATTACTTGTGTATCTATTTTATGTATATATTATAACAATATATCATCAAATATATCTAGTAATCATTTAGCAAAATATTGTATTGCTAGTTTCTTGAAGGAAGAGGCATCTCATGCTCATTTATATGGCCTAGGTACTCAAATATTTATCGAATGAATGTAGATACCCTCTGTGACCTCTAACTGCCAGAAATTAAAAGGCACAGATCTAAACAACCTTGTGAAACAAGCAAAGGTTATATTTAGTAGTGTGTCCTATATTCTTCATTTTTTTCTCTCTCTACTTTCCTTCTGTCCCTTTCTTTGTTGTCAGCTGTGGTTCTACCTAAAAAATGTAGATCTTAGTCAATAAAAGCATAACACCTCCCTAGATTTTATAATTGAATGAAGCTATAATGAGAGGCAGTCTTGTAGAGAGGATGAAGAGCCAGCCTCAGAGCTGGGAAAACTTGGATTCAAATCTTACCTCGGATGCATGTTGGTTTTGTGACCATGAGCAAGTCAATTCATCTCTTAGTGCTCTAGGAAAATCTGGAAGACAATGAGCTCCAGAGAAGGTGTTAACCTGCATTGGTGTAATAAATAGTCAATAAATATTTATTAAATGCCTACCATGTGCCAGGCACTGTGCTAAGCATAGAGGATATGAATATAAGAGGAGAGAGAGAGAGAGAGAGAGAGAGAGAGAGAGAGAGAGAGAGAGAGAGAAAGAGAGAGAGAGAGAGAAAACAGAAAGAAAAAAAGAAAGAGAAAGTTCCAATCTAATGAGTATTTTTTTTTCATCAGGGAGTTTCTTATACCAATAAAATCATAGATCTGGTCTCCATCATAGGCTTTATAATGAAAAATTACTGCAAATAGAGGGTAGCTAAGTGGTACAGTGAATAGAACGCCAAAACTGGAGTCAGGAAGACTCATTTTCCTAAGTTCAAATCTGGCCTCAGACACTTACTAGCTGTGTGACCCTGGGCAAGTCACTTAACTCTGCCTCCATTTCCTCATTTGTCAAATAAGCTGAAGAAGGAAATGGCAAACTACTTCAATAACTTTGCCAGGAAAACTTCAAATGAGGTCACAAAGACTTGGATGTTACTGAAAATGTCTGATGGACAGCAACAAGAGTTGATATTTAGAGGTGGGGGTGGGGTAGGGTGGGACTAAGACTATCTACTTGGGATTGAACTCAGCCTCAATCCACCTCTGGCCATCCAGAGATAGAGCTTTGTCTTCAATGACTCAGGACCCAGTGAAACTTTTCCAAGGATAGGGAAAACCTATCCAAATGAAGCTCAGATATGAATCAATCAACTAAGAAGGAATTGGGGTTGGGAAGAGGCAAGGCTCAGAAAACCTTTTGAAGAAGCCTAGATGAAATCTGATCATAATTCTTAGTGAACTGAATTAAAGTGTCCTCTTTAAACTTGTTAATGAAGAAAACTACCAATTCTAGAAACTTGAGAAGTTGCCATTGTTTCTTGCCTTTCTGTTATTTCCTTTCCTTTAGAGCTATTTTCCAAGCTATTTAATAGATGCTCTTTGATGGACTACTTATAGCTCACAAAAGTCTCCACTACTGCAATCAGCGAATAATCTGTGAACACTCTCCAATGATAAAAAGGATAGAAAATGAGAATGTAATTGCAAATCCTGTACCAGCCACCTGAAATTCATTAGCAGCTAGTGCCTCTGAGATCCTCTTTGCAGATGCTTGAAACAATCACACAATTGTTCTGTCAGGAATCCAGCACTTAAGCAGCACAGACATAGACTATGGTTTTCACTATAGAGCCAGTGTTCAGATCCCAAATGCTCTTTATTAATTCTAAATGCTGGCCACTTTTCAAAAATCACCTGTGCCTGCTTTGAGAAGCCATACCAACTAACAGCTATAATATTAATTAAAATATCCAGAAGTCCGTGTGCTTCAGTGGCTAGAGAGTTAGCTTTGGAGTTTGGGAGCCCTAGAATGAAATCCTGCCTGAAAAATTTTCTAGCTGGGTGACCATTGCCAAGTAACATGTTTCCCCACCTTAAAAATAGGGATTAGGCTATTTAACAGGTTTTCTTGGGGTTACAATGTATGTAAAGGCATTTGCAAATTTTTGTTTGTTTTGGGGTTTTTTTGCAGGGTAATGAGGGTTAAGTGACTTGCCCAGGGTCACACAACTAGTAAGTATCAAGTGTCTGAGGTTGGATTTGAACTCAGGTCCTCCTGAATCCAAGGCCAGTGCTCTATCCACTGCGCCACTTAGCTGCCCCTTCAAATTTTAAACTACTACATAAATGTCAGCTATTATGGGGAAACATAAACAACTCTGAAAACTGAATGCATTTTTATCTAAAATTATTAGCTAGGTGGTACAGTGGATAAAATACCAGCCCTGGATTCAGGAGGACCCGAGTTCAAATCCAGCCTCAGACACTTGAAACAGACTAGTTGTGTGACCCTAGGCAAGTCTTTTAACCCTCATTGCCCCACCAAAAAAAATGACTTGATAGGAGAGGCTCAGAATCAGAATCAAATCACAGAACTTGAGACTTGGAAGGGACCTTAGCTACTTGTGAACACAGTCTTTTGTTCCATACTGTAACAACATCTTTTAAAAAGACAAACCTCGGGGCAGCTAGATGGTGCAGTACATAGAGCACTGGCTCTGGAATCAGGAGTACCTGAGTTCAAATCTGGCCTCAGACACTTAACACTTACTAGCTGTGTGACCCTGGGCAAGTCACTTAACCCCAATTGTCTTACTTAAAAAAAAAAAAAAGACAAACCTCAGCTTCCTACACAGTGAGCAAAAACTATATTTGGAGGTGTAGGTTCACCAAGAGCAGAAACTTACCCCTGTAAGGTTAATCTTCCCAAAGTATCCCTGTATGCATGATATTTCTCTACTCAAAAACCTAATTAGCCATTTTCTGGCTACAAAATAATAAGATCCAGATTCCTTAGTTTAACATCCAAGGCATTTAGAAATCTGAAGGGCAACTTATTGGCATTCCCTCTTTCTTTCTTCTAAGAATTCTCTGCTGCCCCCAAAACAACCTAATACCTACTCTCTATACATGTCACACACATTCTAAATTTGATAATATTTCATATATTTCTTAAATTCCAAACTATCTGTTAGGTTCCTTGTGCAGTCGCATCAATCGCTTCAGACAAATTCTGATTTTCCTCCTCATTGGACTCTTTCCCTGGATGCCTTCAGAATTTCATGCATGAGTATTTCTCATCCATCCTGGCTGGACTGGCTTCCCAAGTAACATTTTAATCCATAAGATCTTAGTTATCCTTCCTCTGAACCCTCTGAAATCCATTTTCCCAAAGTCTATGGAGCATGTCAGACTATTCTTAGTTTTCTGTCCTCTATCATAACCAACAGGAGAATTTTTCCTTCTTGCAAAGGTTCCCATCATTTCCAAAGCTGGCAACCATTTCCTCCTTCTTTGTGAAAATGGGATTCAGAATAGCATTTCCTCTTGTTGGTTTCTCCACCATCTGAGGGATAAAATTATCATTAAAGTAAGCCAAGAAATCATTAGTTGTTCTGTTTTTGGCAGAAAGAGAGCGCCAGGTGATGTCTGGATAGTTGAAATCTGCTACCACCCTCCCCTCTCCAATCCAATCTTCACACAGCTGCCAAATTAGTATTTCTAAAGCATAGGTTTGACCAAAGGACATGCCACTCCCTACTCCAAAAGCTTTAGTGGCTAACCAAGCTGTGGCATAGAATTGCAATGGAATATTATTATACTATAAGAAATGACAAGCAGTATGACTTCAAAAAAACCTGGGAAGACTTACATGAACTGATGTATAGAGAAGTGAACAGAACCAGAAGAACTTTATACACAGTGACAGCAATATTGTTCTGTGAAGAACTGTGTATGACAACTATTCTCAGAAATACAAGGATCCAAGATAATCCCAAAGGGCAAATGATGAAATATACTATCTGCCTCCAGAGGAAGAACTAATATTGATTGAATACAGACTGAAGCATACTATTTTTCAGTTTTGTTCTTTCAATTTTTTTCTTTTATTCAAATCTTCTATACAAAATGACTAGTATGATAATGTTTTCCATAATTGCACATGTATAACCTATATCTGATTGCTTACTGCCTCAGGGAGGAGGGAGGGAAGGGAAGAAAGAAGGGAGAGAATTTGGAACTCAAAACTTTAACTAAAAATGTTTAATTAAAAAAAAAAACTTTAGTGGCTTCTGATTTCTTCTGGAATAAAATACAAAATCCTCTGTAATTTAAAGTCCTTTGCAAACTGGCTCCAACCTTGCTTTCAAAATGTTCATATTAGATATTACTTTCCTATACACATTCCATATTCTGGCCAGGCTAGCTTTCTAGCTGCTTCTAATGAATGATATTATGTCTGATGTTGCCACACATTTGCATAGGCTGTCCCCAATGCCTATCATGCACTCCTTCCTCCCCTCCATTTCTTAGAATCCTCGGTTTTCTTCAAAGTTCAGTGCAAAGGCCACTTGACTAATGTGCAAGCTGCCTAAGAAACCAGTAACTGGGTGTGGCTAGAGTGATGTGCTCTCTGTCCAGGTTGTTGAGCCAGCACTGCTATTGAAATCAAAAGCAGATAACAAAGGAGATCAAGGAGGAGCCTTGACATCCAGAGGCCCTGGCCAGCCTCACTGACTTGAGATGATCCAGCTTAAAAGGCAGTGGAAGCTCTCCGCCAGCTATTATAACAGTTACTGCCTGGGGCAGCTAGGTGGCGCAGTGGATAAAGCACTGGCCTTGGATTCAGGAGGACCTGAGTTCAAATCCAGCCTCAGACACTTGACACTGGCTGTGTGACCCTGGGCAAGTCACTTAACCCTCATTGCCCCACAAAACAAAAAAACAAAAACAAAAACAACACTTACTGCCATGACCCCTCATGATTGCTTGAGAAAGCTCTATTGTATGAACTCTTTGGGGCTGTTTGGTCTCTATACAGTTTGCATGTACCAACTCCAACTTGGTGCTGCCTCATTGCTGCTCACTTCAGGGTGATCAATACAGTCTTATCCCAACTACATCCATTTTCGTGTCTTTCATAATTAACTCCTCCTATCCCAAAACGACCACCTTGAGAAAGAGAACCTCTCAGTCAGCTGCATTGACCAGTTAACCCAGACAAGCTCCATGTGCACCCCATATATAGCCTTACATCATTTATCTTTTTCTTCATCTAGCATGACTCCTTCTCCCACTACAGAGTAGGTTCCTTAGGATCTAGGACTGTAAGAACTTGGGCCTCTGTGTCCCTAATACCTAGGATAGTAATTTGAATAGAGCAGATAATGAATAAGTATTTGTAGTTGGTAATAATGATTGAATGATTGAATGAATGAATGAATGAATGGTGATGATGCAGGTAATAAGAGGGTTAATGTATACTTAAAGAGACATCATTCAGGAGACTATATGAACATGCTTGCTTCAAAGAGGAAGTCACACTTTGAGTTGTGAACTACTCATGTTTGTGTTCTGTCCAAGTATTGTTCTCCAATTCACAATCCTGTTTGTTTCTAACTTTAGGGACCAAATTTGAGTGAGATGAGAGAATCTGGGCTGATAATGTAAAGGACACATTAAAAGGTCAACTTAATTAAATTCAACAAATAGTTATTAATGACTTAGTATGTGAAACTGAGGGGTATACAGAAAATATTTGATATGGTTTATCTCACTGGAATGACATATGATCCAGAGAATGTGATACCACATCTATACAATAGGGTATTTATAAAGTGCTAAAATATGTAATAAAGGCTTCTTGTATTAAGGAGGTGAAAGAAAGGACAGATCAATAAAAACCAAAGCAGTTGAGGGATGTGTCAGGGAGGAAGTGAACCCTGAAATGGATTTTGAATAATTGGTAGAGTTTGAATAGATAGAAAGGAAGAGAGATGGCATTAGCTGGCTCTGGCTCTTTGGGACTCACCATTATCAAGATACAAATCAACAAGCCTGATAGAGGAATTAAGGCATACTTCAGATCATATTAATTGGAAAAACAGGATAAACAGCAATCAATTGATTAACCAATGAGTATTTATTATGTGCTACTATGAGCCAGTCACTGTGGAAATGAGTACAAAGAAGAAAATAATCCCTCTTCTCAAGGAGCTTACATTCTAAAGGGGGAAAACCAAGTATATATAAAAATATATGTAGCATAAATATAAAATGAATAAAAATATATGTAAAGTAGTTGAATTCTAATTTTTGTTTTTATTTTTGGACAGTCATCCCATTTATAGGAAACTGAAATTTGGAAACATTGTAATGTCACAGTGAACAACTTCTTTTTAAACCTTCAGCCTTTGAGTCACAGAGTTATCAAATAAGGAGGTGAAATCAATATATCAACTTGCTGACTTTTCCCAAATATGCAACATTTTAGAGTATCAAGCCTGGCAAGGGTCAGAATTTTCTATCACTCTTGTTGGCGATCACATGTCAATTCTTTTTCTGAGATGAAGTTCTGTGGAAAAACAAAACTCCCTAAACTAGATCATGAGTTCATTTCTTCCTGTTACTTCCCAAAGGAACCTGATAATTATGGTTGATGTAACTCCAAACACAAAGTACAGATGTGTTGTTAGCTTTGGACAAATTTACCATCAATTTAGAATCTGGGGACAGAAGGCCATTTGGTCCCCTGTTGCTTTTATTATAATAGAAGAAACAATCCCTCATTGTCTCATTCTTAGCCATTGCACCAATATGTGATACCTTTCTCTTTTGGACTCTTGATAGCATCTTATCTATTCCCTACCAAACTCTTCCTTAACCAAAACACAGCTTGAAAACTTCCCAAAAGACCTTGGGAGTGTGGTAAAAATTATTTGTGAAAAAATTATTATTTCAGTTTTTAGCTGACTCATTTGGGAGGAGCCACACCTGGCCCACCCTGAAGTTACGTATACTACTGAGGTCAGAAGGAGAGCTCTCCATAGGCAGTTTTTTAAAGGACCTCCCCTTTTGGGGGAGGAAAGATTGAAAGCTCCCTGAAGGGAAGTGGGGGGTGCTTCTGGAATGCTAGGTTCTTCTGGGACTCAATCTCCCTCTGGCGTCTGCTGTCCCAGTGGCGTGAGCAACTGTAGACTGTCCAGGTTTTGATGAGTTAATTACGGAAAACCCTAAATTCCTTTGAACTAGCTTAATTGGAAATGATCCAGGGATTGCATAGGCTAAATTTAGAGTTGAGTATTTATCTGTATTTCTTTTTTTCCTACTTCCTTATCTTTGATTTTTATTAGTTTTACCTTTGTTGTTTAATTCCCAAGTAATAAAATCTGATCCTTTTGTGAATTAAAGCTTAAAGGCTCCTTTCTTATTGGCCTAGGAGAAATATCTAAAAAGTGCCGTTCAGAGGGAAGGGCGAACCTAAAAGTCCCTCTTTATTTCCAGGACCCCAATATTAAGGTGAGTCACCCAAATAATGCTCCATATATCAAATTTTGGCCCTCACAGGAGAAACCAACAATAACCCTATATTTTTCAAGTGGGTGGAAGTGCAAATCTTGGTCCTTGAATTATTGTTTTAATTCATTAAATATACTTCAACATTTTAACTAGTTATCTCTGTACCTTGGACCTTGGGGTAAGTGGTAAGATCGAGGACAGTAATTAACTAAATTGAGGTGAAGCCACTGTTGTACCCAGGGGACAAAAAGCACATAGAGTCACCACAAACATACTAATCCACTACCATAGGGTGAGGTCAACAGGGAAACAGAGAGTTATTGGTGCCCTATAAATTTCTTACCCTGGATCAAAGCCTCCTAGGCCACATGTTAGTGATAGTTCTGATACACTTAGTTAAATTCTTATAACAAATTCCTCCTTGGCAAGTATTGAAATTCCATTGACTTCATTATGGGCTTACAAAATAGATTTTGTTGTTGCTAAGTCTCCCTACAAAAATCTGATGACTTCCTGTTCTGTTGGGATTATGTGATTTGTAAGGTATGGGTACAGTGGAAATTAATACATGTAAGAGACCTTTTGTTCAATTTCATCTATTGGAATAGCAAGTAAGGTATGAAACTTGTCATTGCTTTATGGATTGTGTCCCCAGAGCAGGCTCCCAAGGCTACTTCTTCCTTCTGAAGCTCTCCTGCTATAGTTTCCATAGCTATACCCATAATAATGGTATTGTTGGAAGATGTCCATCCGAGCCTCATTATTAGGCTTGCCCCAAGCATAAATAATGATAATATAGCCCATAGCCAGTCAATTGTACTTTTTAGGCACACATCTATGTTTTTAATATCCCAACAAACATACACAAGATTTTGTGTACCAAATTCTTCTACCTGAAGTACATTATTTCTTCTTTGAATTTTGGAAATCTTACAAGAAGGTTTCATTTCAATAGGATAGCTATTCCTCTGCATTCCTGGGAATAGAAACAAGTCTTTATCCCTACTTACCCTTAAAAAAACCCGAGAGGGGCAACTAGATGGCACAGTGGATAAAGCACTGGCCCTGGATTCAGTAGGACCTGAGTTCAAATCCAGCCTCAGATACCTGACACCTGCTAGTTGTGTGACCCTGGGCAAGTCACTTAACCCTCACTGCCCCACAAAAACAAAACAAACAAACAAACAAAAAAAGAGAGAGGCCATAGTATTCAGATACCAAGTAATTCAAAAGAAAGTTCTTTAACACACAAAGACCTGGATTCAAGTCTTAATTCTGAAATACCCTAGTTGTGTGACCCTGGGCAAGTCACTTAACCTCTCAATACTCAAAATTACAGAAAAGATGCTGGTTTCATCTGTAGAGGAAATTACTCAACAGGAGCTACCAACACCTCTTTGGCATTGATTTAATCATAGCTTCAGACCCTACCCCTATTCTTCTGGCAATGCCCTCTGGCATTGACCACAGCAGGTTCAGGATTGACCATAGTCTCTGAAGAATCAAAATCACAAATGGCCCAGAGGACAAAGGAAAGGTGTGTGGTGTTAATAAATTGAAATCCCTCTGTAAACCTTACAGCACTTTGTAAATATCATCTATTATTATCAATACCACCACCACCACCATTATTATATTATCCATAATGACTGGCTTGCAAGAAATTATAAAACATACATAGCATCCAAGAGATGCATCATTGAGCCAGTAGAGAGAGGATACGACTTAAAATTTGACATGCCTGGGTTCAAGTTCCACTGGACCCTATTTAGAAATCAGTCTCTGACAAATTACCAGCTTTGTGAACTTGGACAAATCACTGAACTTCCTCATCTGTCAAGCTGGAATAATGATATTTTGAACTGCTAGTACAGGGGATATTTGGAATGCTCAAAAACAGTAGATAGAACAACAATAACAAAGAGCTTAAAAAAAGTGAATCCCCATCTCCTTCCCCCCCACCAAGTGACTTTAAATAGAGCTGGGTTAGTCAGTTAGAGAGAACAAGTGGTAACAGGGAAAGAGCTGAAGTCCTGCACTGGAATCCCCCCAAAGTTAAAATTCCTAGAAGTCTCCCAGTGCCTTGGTAGATAGACCCCGGAGAGAGGTTATGAATGACAAAATAAGCTTGAAAAGCTAAAGAAAGTAATTATTCCCAAGGATGAAAGTGCTGTTATCCCTTCCACATTGTGACTTTCCCTATCAGGGTTTTGATATATTATGGGTCAGCATAAGAAATTAAATGGGAATTTTGGGGGAATTTTTGTGAAAGCCACAGACAACACATGAAGGCCAACAGACTATGCGGAGCCTATGACCAAATACTTAACCCAAATTTTACAGTAAGGTACTGTAAACACCCCATAAAAGAACAAGAAAAAATTCAGACTTCTTCTGTGGCACTAAGGGGCTGGGGCAGGGGGGTTAAAAGATTTTACTTGGATTTTCCAGATCTCTAGACCCAGCCCCCCACACACACATTCCTAATCCCTGAAATGTGGAATGGATAACTGTATAGTAGCATTAGTATCTGTAACGATTGGAATGACGCCACCTGCTGGAGACTTACTGTAGAAAAGCTCCGCCATGAAAGGAAGGTCTTTGAGGGCAAGACCATGGGCCTTTTCTTTGGCATCAGGAAGTGACGTTTGCTGGTGGGAGGAGAAAGGGGGAGCCGGGCGCTCTGTCTCTCTCTCTTTCCTGAGGACTCCAGTGGAGAAGGGAGCTAGAAATGTGCTCTCCCCTTAATAGATAGATGAATGTAGGCCTCTCTCTCTCTCTCTTTACCAAATTCTTATTCTCCTTAATAAATGCTTAAAAGTCTAACACTTGCTAAAGCTTATATATATATATATATATATATATATATATATATATATATATATATATATATATATATATATATTTTTTTTTTTTAGTGAGGCAATTGGGGTTAAGTGACTTGCCCAGGGTCACATAGCTAGTAAGTGTTAAGTGTCTGAGGCTGGATTTGAACTCAGGTACTCCTGACTCCAGGGCTAGTGCTCTATCCACTGCATCCCCTAGCTGCCCAAAAGCTTATAATTTATTGGTGACCACTCATTAGATATTTTAGACAGACTAGCTAGAATTTTAGCCCTTAAAATATCTCTTATAAGGGAAAGAATTGTAGTATAATGGTTAGAGCCCTAGAATTGGAGTAAGAAAACTGTTTCAAATTCTCTCTACTCCTTATGACCTGTGTGACTTGGAGAGAGTCCCCTCTCTGAGCCACTGGTTCCTCACCTTTAAAAGTTGAAAAAGATGATTTCTAAGGCCCCTTCCAGTCTTCTACTCCCACAAAAAGTCATGGTGGTACCTGTAAGATGCAAGGCATGCAAATCTAGATTGGATTTATGATTTATAATTAAGTAGTATGCAGACCTGGGAGGGGCCTCTGACTCTTTTAGATGGGTCATTCCCTTTTTCTCAATCCAACCTCTAGGCCCTTACTATAGAAGACTTTTCTCATGTATTTTTAGGCACCCTAGGCTTACAGCTCAGTAACCATCCTAGGAAGGTACCTATTCCTAGAGAATGACACTCAGCAGTTCCAGGGGTTTTAGGTGTTTGACAGCAGGAACAGGATGCAATAAATAAACTTAAGGATAAAAAAGAAAAGCCAACCCAAACCTAGCCCATCATTTCCAACTGGCAGGAATATAAATAGCTGATGTACTTTACCATATATAAAGCCAAACAAAGGCCAAGAGGAAGTTGTCCAAAGGTGATTATAATGTGTATGTTTATGGGAACAAGATGTGGCCACCCTCCGGCTCAGGGTCCATCTGAATAGGATTGTTTATAAATAAAATTCCAAAGGGAATAAACCTATTTCCTGTTAGTTGTTTCTCTCTCTCTCTCTCTCTCTCTCTCTCTCTCTCTCTCTCTCTCTCTCTCTCTCTCTCTCTCTCTCTCTCTCTCTGTTTCCCTCCTTCTGCCCCCTCCTCTGTCTCCTCTCTCTCTTTGTCTCTGTCTCTTTATCTCTGTGCTCTGTGTCTCTCTCTGTCCCTGTGTCAGTCAGTCTGTCTGTCTCTCCCATTTTTAAGTGTGGATCTGACTTCTTTCAATGTTTGGAAAACCCAGATACTGTTGGATGAACCTTGGTCTTATTCAGTTTTGAATTCTATAAGATAAATACAAGCAATGGCCACAGTATGGAAGCCTGTAAACCTAGGAGTTCATCTCCAAGTGCTTCCTCTGGCTCATCACTACAACATTTTCTCCAGCTCCTTTGAATTTTCACACGGGTGCTAAATTAGTATGTTGCTGAAAAAAGCAAGGAAATAAGACTTTCAGCTCCCATCTCAGGCAACTCTAGCACCAAACCTGGGATGATTTGGATTCTTTTCAGCATGAAAAGCTCACACTAATTTTGGGGGTGAGTGATTTCAAATAGCCCAGGATTGAAAACCGTGGAGAGAGAGATTAAAGGCATCTTGCATATGTGCCTCAGAGGGCAGGTGATGAGTGGGCAAGGAACAGCATGCATATTTCATGTAATTTCTCCCATGTGACTCATTCTCAACCCAAACTAATCATGTAGTTGAGGGCTGTTCTAGTCATCAGCCTGATGTCCTGGTATGCTTATTTGTCCAAGTTCTTTATTTGTACCACTTGAGCATTTCATGGAATTAGAACTGACACAGACCTTCTTCTATGTGATGATTAAGTCAGTCAAAGATAAAGGTAGAATCAGGAGAGCTGAGTTCAAATTCTAGGTACAACATAGTAACCATGTGACTCAGAAAATCATAATCTCTCTGAGTTTGTTTCTGGCATATAAAGAAAGAAGGAAACAAAATTTATTAAGTGACTTTTAAGTAGGCACCATGCTAAATGCTAGATGTTTCATCTTCACAACAGCCTTGTAAGTGTGAGATTTAAAATTGGATATCAGATCATAAATCTCCCCTCTTTAACCTTTCCCCTAATTTATCTCCCAGACTAGTAAATGGAAGAAGCTTTTGGTTTTCTAGTTAGAGCTTTTATTGTATGGTAGTCACAAGGTGCGCAGCAGGTGGACTGGCATGCGTAGCTCATGCCGTTGGTCTCCTCCCCGAAAGGGTGGTCTTTCAGTTATCCTAACCACTGTTAAAAGACTTTCATTTTTTTTTACCACATTTCCCCCCTTTGCTTCCTCAAGAAACGGAATGTTTCCTTGATGGAACAGTAAAAAGAATATAATAACTATTGCTAACTAATAATATGTGAAAAACAATATAGAAAAGGAAGAGAGGAAAGTTTTGTCCAGAGGGGCGATTTTTTTTTCCTCATGAACCGACGCTTTGACATTAGTCTTGCAAAGGGAGAGCCTCTGCAGAGAGTACATGTTACAGATAGTGTATATTATAACAGAAAGGAGATAGTAAAAACTAATAAAGCAAAACAGTTCATATAAAGTCTCTGAGTTCTCTTGACTTCCTGAAGTGGTAAGATGTCATCAGGAGGAAACTGGATTCTGGACTCTGGTCTGGAAAGCTGGATTCTGGACTCTGGTCTGGAAAGCTGGATTATCTTCTTTAACTGTTTGAATTGCTGCATTTTTACTAAACCTTAGCATAGCATTGTCAATGATCAAATTAGTAAATTTCGTTACATTCCCTCCTTTATATTCTTAGACTTCTAATAGAGGGTTGAGGTAGTTATGCAATCTGTAACACTTTTTACCACCATGTGTCTGGATCAAAGTCAAATTTAGTATGTGTTCATGACACCTGAAAATGTTATGGAAAGGTTATCATACCATATCTCATGGTTCCGAGACAGCCAGTGATTGTGCTAGGCCACAGGTGAGTTCAACTGAGTGAGATAAAAAGATAAATAAGTTCAGTTAAATTAGGTTAAATTAGGAGGGAAAGAGGATGAATACTGGACTGTGCCTAGTAATTGTGCTCTACATAGTCACCATCATAAGCAAACCATGGACTTATGTATACCTGTCTCTCCTTTTGTTGCACATATGTTCTCTCCAGGGCCTGCATCAGAGTTCACAGCAAGTTAGTCTCTGAAATGATAAGTTTCCATACTTCCAACATCTCATTAATTTCACCAAAGACGGTATGATGGTAAAAATGCGTGCTATGCTGCATAACTGAGAATATATTAGTGATATATACAATAATTCCAAACCATACCCAGAGTATAATGACATATAAATACTAAACGAATGTAAATAGCTGAGTATATTAGACATTATTACATAATCTTCTTTTAGACATTATTACATAATCTTCTTTTAGCAAGTAAACCACATCATCTTATACATGAATTCTCTAGTATAACAGTAGCAGATACTTAAAGTGGTGATTAATTTATCAAAAAGAAATAAGACTTCAATTAGCAAGATTCAATATTCAATGTTTTTAGTGAGGTATCAAGCAATAGGGTTCAATAACCCTTTCTGGTCTTTTTTAGTTAAACAGAACAACATAAAAGAGAAAGGAGAAAAAAAAACTCATTAGAACTCATGGTTCTCTCAAAAAGAAAGAGTAAAAAAAAAATGGATTCTGGTAGCTTCTGAGGCTTGAGGGCCTCACCCACAGCATATACTTAAAATGTCTTTGAAAAGTCACTTAGTTTAAAAAATTGAGTTTTAAAGAAAAGCAAAAGAAACAAAAGTCAAAAAACAAAGCAAAACCAAAAACCAAAAATAAAAAGCAAAAGATTCGCTAAGCACCCTTTTGTGCTCTTAAAGAACTTAAAGGTGTGGTGAATTCCAGGTCTTTTCAGTGCCTTTCAAAAGTCAAAACAAACAAACAAAAAAAACCAAAATTGCCCCTCTGGACAAAACTTTCCTCTCTTCCTTTTCTATATTGTTGTTCACATATTATTAGTTAGCAATAGTTATTATATTCTTTTTACTGTTCCATCAAGGAAACATTCTGTTTCTTGAGGAAGCAAAGGGGGGAAATGTGGTAAAAAAAAAAATGAAAGTCTTTTAACAGTGGTTAGGATAACTGAAGGACCACCCTTTCGGGGAGGAGACCAACGGCATGAGCTACGCACACCAGTCCACCTGCTGCGCACCTCAGACTGCCTGCTAACACTCCACTTCCGGGGTGCGAGCTTAAAAGGCAAGGAGAGAACGGAAGTGGGGACTTTTCCCTTTAAAACAAGGCTTTTAGAGGCTTAAAGTCTTTAAGGGAGATTAGGCAAAGGGAAAGTCCCTGGGGGGGGGGGTATTTGGAAATTCCACCGAATTAGCTGGCTTGTGGCCAAACTAGGGAGGGTGGGATGGTCCTTAAGGTCCCATCTGGGGACTTTCATTTTTTTTACCACATAAGGTAAGTGTTATTATGCTCATCCCCATTTTATGGTTGAGGAAACTGAGGTAGAAAGAGTTAAGTGACTTAGCCAGGAGCAGCTAATAAGTTTAGGAGACAGTATTTGAACTCTAGTCCCAAGACTCTAGCCAATCTGCCACTAACTTCTTATAGAATGGCGATAATATATTACCCAATATGGGGTTTTTGTGAGTCTGGTTTTTGTAATCCATAAGCTGCTATGTAAACATGAACTGTCATTATATTGTTATCTTTCTCCTTTTTTCTCCCAGAGGAAAGGGTTTCTCAGATAACCTCTCTATCCATACTTTCAATTTTAATCTCCCATCTCCTCCAAGAACCATTCCATCAATCCATTTTGCCTCTGCCTTGAACCCAGACCTGACATTCTAACTCCTGACCATAGGCTGTAGATTGCTGGGAGTTCTAGTCCTACTAAGATGTCAGCTCTTTTGATGCTCTGTGGCCATCTTCATGCCATACCACTGTTTGGATATCCTTCCTTCCCCCTTTCTACCTCTAGCTCTGAATACAGTAATCAAATTAACACTGCCATTCCTAGAGAAGATGTGTTAGTCAAATACCCCATGACTTTATTCATTATTTCCTGTGGCTCTTCAAACCAACATACTCCACCCTAACCTGTACTCCACTTTTTTTTACTGGATCCCCCTATTAGAATGTGAGCTACTTCAGGGCAAAGACTGTCTTGCTTTTTTGAATTTGTATCCTCATCACTTAACATGATGCCTGACTCATATTAAGCAAATCAAGTCAAGTCAGTAGCATTTATTAAGTTCCTACTAAATGCCAGGCACTATGCTAAGCATTGGGGATTCAAGAAAGGTAAAAGACAGTTCCTGGTGTTGAGGAGTTCATAGTCTGATAAGGGAAGACAATATGCAAACAACCATGCACAAACCTGAGATAGATAAAAAGATAGATAGAGATAGAGATTACATATATAAAATTTCTTTCTAATCTATGTAATCTATTTCTATATAATATCTATCTATCTATCTATCTATCTATCTATCTATCTATCTATCTATCTATCTATCTATCTATCTATCATCTATCTATCAAGCTACCTATCTATCCCTCTACTATGCCCTTTAATATTGGAACCTTCTCTCTGTTTATTATTTCCAACTTAAGGGACATACTGAAAATTCTTGTAAAAGGTAGAATTTTAACTGAAAATTAAAGGAAACCAGGGAAGCCAAGAAATGGAAAAGAGGAAGGAGAAAATTCCAGTCAGGGTGCACAACCATTGAAAACAGAAATAGAGTTGGGAGATAGTGTCTTTGGCAAGTAATCACAAAGAAGCCAGTGTCACTGGATTGCAGAGTAGATAGAAGTGAATAACTTGTAAGAAGACTAGTTAGAAGCCATATTTTGAAGGGCTTTGAATTGCAAACAGAGGATTTTATATTTGATCCTAGAAGTGATAGAGAAAACTTGAGCCAATCAGTCTCTCTCTCTCTCATTCTCCTTTTTTCTTTTTCTTCTGTCCTTCCTTTACTCCTTCCTTTTTTCCTCTTGCCCTCCCTCCCTCCTTTCCTTCTTTACTTTCCTTCCTTCCTCCCTCCCTCCTCTTTCTTTCTTTCTTTCTTTCATTCCTTCCTTTCTTTCTTCTATTCCTTTCTTTTCTACTTTCCAGCTTTCCCTTTTTACTTGCTCCTTTTTATTTGCTACAAGTATTGAAAATTTCTCCTTTTTTAAAAAGAAAACCTCTTCTTGACCTTGTTGACCCATTTAGCTACCAAACAATTTATCTCCTTTTCATTGTCAAACTTTTCAAACAGGTGGTCAACATCTGTTTATCCCATAACCACCTACCCATTGGTTAACATCCTGTGCTTTGCCTTCTATCCTTGTTATTCTGCTGAAACTGCAATTTCAAAAGTTTTCAGTGATCTTCATGTTAGTAAATCAAATGACTTTCAGTACTCATTTTCTTTGACTTGTCTGCAGCATTCAAAACTGGGCTATCAACTGCTTTTAAAAATTTTCTCATTCTTGACTTTTGTTATACTGCATTACCCTTCTTTTTCTCCTGTCCTAAATCCTCTTTCCCTGGCACCTTAATTACCTTTTCTTCTTATTGCCCTGAAAATGTGTTTTGTATTCTCACTTTCAAAAAGAGCACAGCTCCCACTCAATTTTATACTGACTCTCAAGTCTCTTTCTTTGACCTTAACCTTGCTCCTGAACGCCAGGCTCACATTTCCAATTACATATTGAATATTTCCATTTGTACATTCTGCTGTCACTTAAAGTGAACATGTCAAAAATGAAAATAATTTTTTCCACGCCAATCCTATGCACTTCCAGACTTCTCCATTTCTTTCAGTAATATTAGCATTCTCCTGGGTACCTTTCCTTGAGACTGCAGTAACTTTTTACTCTTCTCCTTTATCCCTTATAACAGAGAAGACACCAACTCCTCTCAGTTCTTTATTTCGGAGGAGTCCCCTACAATCTCTATTGCTATAACCCTTCAGCCTCTTAATACCCCATTTCTGGTTGCTTCCTTGCTTCTATTTTCTCCTTCTCCAAACTGTCCCTGTTCCACTTGTACCAGTGTAATAGTTTTGGAACATTGCTTTCCTTATTCCACTTTCCTACAATGGCTCCTCCCCAATTAGTGACTGGCATGTAAATTCTTGGGCAAGATCAAAGCCTCCACAATCTCATCATCACATGCCTTTCTCTTTTTTTAATCATAAAAGTATCTTATTATTTTCCAGTTACATATAGAAATAGCTTTCAACATTTGTTTTTATAAGATTTCTAGTTCCAAATTTTTCTCGCTCTTTCCCTTTCCTCACCCTCCCCAAGACAGAAAGTAGTCTGATATAGGTTATATATGGAAAATCACATTAAATCTATTTCTGCATTAGTCATGTTGTGAAAGAAGAATCAGAGCAAAAGGGAAAAATCCTCAAAAAAGAAAACAAAAACAAAAACAAAAGAAGTATGGTTCAATCTGCATCCAGATTCCACAGTTCCTTTTTTCTGGATGTGGAGAAGATTTTCCATCAAGAGTCCTTAGGAATTATCTTGGACCATTGTATTGCTCAGAAGAATTAAGTCTATCACAGTTGATCATCACACAATGTCGATGATACTGTGTACAATGTTCTCCTGATTCTGCTCATTTCACTCAGCATCACTTCATCACATGCCTTTCTAAGTGACTTTCCTACAATTGCCCAACAGAAACTCTCCATCCTAAGAAGACTAGTCCACTTCCTGCCCTCCCCCCAATTTTTTCTGATTCCATGCCTTTCTTTACAACATTTCTCCCCATCCTGAACGGCTTTCCTTTTTACAGAAGCTCTTCTCTGCCTATGTCAAATCTTAACGACCTGCTTGTGACACTTCCTTAATGAAAATTTGCCTGACCAGTTCTGCTCATAGTGATCCCTACCTCACAGAATCTCAGAGTAGGATGGGACCACAGAGGTCATCTAGTAGAACCTGTGTGTGAACAAGAATCCCCTCTACATTATCCATATGTGGCCTTCGCTTGAAGACCCCCATTGAAGAGAAGCCTATAATTTCCAACAGTAGATCATTACACTTTGGGATAGCACTAATATTAGGAAGCTATTTTTTTTTCCAAAAGGAAATATATTTCATTCATTGCCTCTAGTTCTTCTGAACTGTGGGACAAACCAGGACAAACTTAATCACTCTTTACACATGCTAGACCTTTGTATACTTGAAAATGACAATTAATGTATGCTTTAATTCTTTCTTCCCAATCTGCATAATATCAAAGTCTTAACTTCCTGATCTTCCTCTTTCAGATGTTTCCCAGCTTACCAATGCCCTTCCTGAAATGTGGTACCCATATCTGAATGAAATACTCAACATATGGTCTGACTACTCCAAATACAGCATGCCTATCAGCTCTACTTTGTCAATAAACATTTATTGGGTCTACCACATGTCAGGCTCTACTAGGCACTGGGGATGCAAAGAATGGCAAAAACCAACCAACCAACCAAACAAAAACCATCCCTGCTCTCAATGAGCTCACAATCTAATGGAACAGATAATGTAAAAATAATGGTGTATAAATAAGTTACCATACAGGACAATTTGGAGATCATCAATAGAAGAAAGGTTACTAGCATGAAGGGGGATTGGGAAAGGTTTCTTATAGAAAATGGGATTTTAGTTGGGACTTGAAGGAAACCAGAGAAATCAAAAGGTAGAGAAGAGGAGAGAAAGTATTCCAGGCTTTGGAGAACATGACTTCACATTTTGGTTTTGGCCATTCAAGCTATTTCAAATCTTTCTAATTATATTATATATTTCCCCACTTTGCCTCACATTTTCCTACAAGAATAGAATGAGAAACTTTATCAAATTTCTCAATGAAATCCAGGTAAATTATGTTTATATTATTCTGCTGATCAATTAGCTTAATTACCATGTCAATAAAAAGGAAATGGGAATACTCGGCATTGCCTGTTCTTGAAGAAACCATGTTGGTTCTTTGTAGTCATCATTTCCTTTTATAGATGGTTATTAGACATCTTTTTATTAATATCTTTTAAGATTTTACCCAAAATTGAGGGCCAGCTTGCTACACCAGAGTTTGTAGAATGTATTCTTTTTTCCTTGTAGTTGAAAAAACATGGACATTTGTGCTCTTATAATCCTGCAGTACCTTGGCAGAGAGGAAATTCTATAAATAGGGAAGGCATTTTATTTTATTTTATTTTCATTTTCATCTTAACAAATACCAAGTAAAACGAACATCTTCATATACACTGTTGAACAGAAGGAGAAGATCATGACATTAGTAATCTTCATTACATATAGCTTGCAAAAGCAATATTCTTTTTTTGGTATGCAATAAATTCAACATGTTAATTTCAAAACTAATCTTGCTTATCTATGATTCCTGACCTTTTGTTCTCTCTTGGGTGGTGAAGCTCTATTTCAATCCCCTCTCTTCTTTTTGTTCCTCAGATTAATAAAACAAAAGCAAAACTTTTGTAACAAATATGCATAATCAAGCAAACAAAATTTCCACATTGACCATGTCCAAAAATATATGTCAGCTCTCTGGCAGGAGGTGCCACTGCTGTTTCTCATGGTTTTTCAAAGCAAGTTCATCTGCAAGGTCTTTAAATACACAAGGATATAGTTCATCTAGGATTGGCAACTTTCTTACTCTCTCTTTTCACATTCTGTCTTATTATTTCTCTGTTTGTCTTGAGTACCAACAAGTTTTGTTCTGTCCTTTGTAATTCAAAGATTATTTTCCTTGGAAGAGGAAGTAGATACAATTAAGAGTTGAGCAGATCTGTCTTTATCCTTATCACCTATAATCTTTCTACCATTTACTCCCCCAAAGGTTCTATCCTTCCTTTGAAATATCTCTTTTCCTCCAGTGTAGCTTTAAAAAAACCAACCAAACCAAACCTCTTTCTGTTGTCAATGGTTTTCCTCATTAACCTCTCCTACAAACGGAGTTTTAGCAAGCTCCTGCCCTATTCTTACAAGACCATGTTTCCCTGTCCTTGCTTTTATCTTCTGTATTATTCTTTTTAAGATTTCATTTGTTTTTGTAACTTCCGTGACTATTCACATTGGATTCTTAACACAACCCTCACTTGCCCTTCTCAATGGAGTTATTTTTCTTTAGTTGTTTAGAATTTCATTCTTGAGAAATCCGTACCTTTGTTTCCTGCATTGTTACTCTATTGGAATTTTAGTGTTGGATCTTATCCCTTCACCAAACCAGAGATTGGGGGGGGGGGATATACCTGCATTTTCACTAGCTTTTAACTGAAATTTAGCATTTCCTCCTCTTATGACTAAAAATTATTTTGAGAAAGGGTCCATAGAATCCATCACATTGCCAAAGTGTCCATGATAACAGGAAATATTGAGAACTCCTGCTCTAAACCCTTTGAAATGTTATCCCGAAATCTAGTGTGCTTGTCAGATGATTCCAAGATTTCTATCTTTTCTCTATCAGAAACTTCAGCAATCACTGCTCCACAAAGTTTTCACCATTTCCACCCTCGAAGCTAGAGCTGG
This sequence comes from Dromiciops gliroides, assembly GCF_019393635.1. Classification (NCBI taxonomy): domain Eukaryota; kingdom Metazoa; phylum Chordata; class Mammalia; order Microbiotheria; family Microbiotheriidae; genus Dromiciops; species Dromiciops gliroides. The sequence goes on along the minus strand of NC_057861.1, from coordinate 425,512,495 downwards.
TGAGAATCAAGTCCAGAATAAAATTTCTCCATGTTTGTTTTTTCATCTTTTGATAGATTAAACTATCATTAAAGCAAGACAATCCTGTATGAGTTGGTCTGCTTTGGGTATAGAGAAAGTTCCATCAAATGTCTAGATAACTGAAAGTTCCCTTCCTTAGAGAATGCCTGTGTACCAGGTTTGGGATCCTCATGAATTCCTTTTTTCTGTCCAGGTAGAATATTCCAATAGTTTTTATTTCCAATATTTCTTCTGCTCCTATTCTGTTGTTTTTCTCCAGAACGTTTTACATCATGCTTACTGATCTGATTCCTGTATTTCTTCAAATGAATCTATCTACTTAATACACAATGTTGCCACTGTCAACCACAAAAGTCAGCCAACCCAAAACACACACACACACACACACACACACACACACACACACACACACACATACACACCACCATTACCACCACCCCCATGCACATTCCTTTTACATAAGCTGGTTCTTTTGGGTAAGGTATACCAATTCAGAGCTATAATCCAGTCATTTTGCCTGTTATTCCTATTTTGTGTATTTATGCACAGATATCTGAGGCCTTTGTTTTTATTACTCTTCTGAATTTTATAGTACTTTGTATATGCACTAGCTATATGGCACTAGTCCTATACTACTTTATATTATAACTTTTCACATGCATATTTCATGTCTTCCCAGTAGACTATAATCTCCATGCAGAGGAATCAGGTCTTATGCTTCTCTGTGTCCCCACAGAACCTACACACAATGTATTGTACAAAAAAAGTTGCTCAATGGCTATTGATTGATTGATTGTTTCTCTAAAATTTCAGTAGAACTAAACCCACTACATCCTGGGGCTGTCTTAATTAGGAAGCATTGAAAAGTTGGCCATACTTAAGTATATGGTGGCAGATATCCATTGTCTTTCATTTACATTGGAATAAGACGAATGTCAGCTGTATCCTTTGGGAATACTATGCCTATACATTTTTCCAAGAACTTATTAAAAACCATTAAGCTTTTTAATCTAAACCTGCTATGAACTACTCCCATTTTCCTCCTCTCTCATTTTCACTCCCTCTTGGGGACAAAAATAGCTTACTCTACAAGTTAGGATGGAGCATGAGCCCATTCTCTACACCTCATTACAATTATATGACATTGCCCCTCTATTTTTCACCCAGGCTTAAATTAGAAAAAGTATCTCACAAGATGTCAGAGCTAATATTTCTTCTTGTTGGATAAGAGGGGAGGGTCTAGGAAATAGAATTAATTGGTCTGGAGAATTGTTTCTGGGATGTTTTGTCAATTGTTATAGCATATCAATTGGCAAGTCCTTTTCCCATAGCCTACGTTTAGGAAGAATAAATTTTGCTCCCTATCACATAGAAATGAGGACTTTCTCTCCTGGGCTCTGGCATAGATGTTCTTTTCCAGCTAGTGTCTTCAGCACCTCCCAACCTTACATCACACTTTCCCATTTTAGCATAGCTATATAGTACTGAATCAATTCTGTAATTATGTCAAGAAACCATTTCCAGACTTTCCACATTATCCAAGTTTCCAATGAACTGGCATTTTCAACTCATTTATATTTTGCAGGATGAAATGTATATGTTTCTTTTGGTTTACAAACTGGATGATACTATGTTGTCATTCTTCATAGATGACACCAGTGACTTGTGATGTGAGCTCTAATTAGACTTCCAGGAGGAGCAATGTATTTTTATCTACACACACACACACACATTCTATCATTTTGTGTCTTTGAATTCAAAGAGAGGCCTTGACAAGATACAATGATCTACCTGACACCTGGAGATTAATCTAAACTGACGGAATTAAGAGAGAGTGATTGATTGCTGATTAGCTTACTTCAGGTTAACTAGATTGTAAGCACACCTGGCTAGCCCTTAAGAAGGTATTGTTCTCAGAAGCTAGACTTTGAACTTAACTGGAGACCACCTTCAAGTCCAGTGAACAGTGGATTTGGATGACACTAACCAATCAGCTTGAAGCAGTGTGTAAGGACCGCCTATGCTCTGGACCTATAAAAAGCTTCCACACTCAGTTTGAAGAGAGTTTCTGATTGAAGCAGACCCGTGGTTGAGGACTTGAGGAAGAACCCGACCAGGCTGGAACTCTAGGCTAGATAGGCCTTTTCTTAACTTTCTGAACTCCATGTGAATACCTGGTATGCTTTAATAAATGCTTAATGCCCAAAGACTGGTGCTAGAGCTTCTAATTTAAGGCAATCACACAATTTAGATTTTTAAACATCACACAACCAAAGCTGTGTAACCTGGGCCTCCTTACCATGGTAACCTAACCAAATGAGCTAAATGTCCTACATAAAGAATTAAGGAAATCCTGTCTAATAGAGAATGAATGGTCTCTAAATCACTGAACCTCTGATCAAGAAATCTTTTTTTTCCAGGCTAGGAAATTATGATATTAGTAATATCAATAAGCATAATTAATTATAATATTAATGTTAATATTAATTAATCAATAATGTTAATAAACTCCATAATGAAACCAAGAATAAAATTAAACTTTCCTGCAACAGCTCTTAGTTGTCCTACCCTGTATTAGAGCACATGTCTCCCCTCTGGAAGTGGACTAAAGAAGAACAGTGTTCAAATCCTGTTACAGATTCTTATTAGGAGTATGACCAAGGTCAAATCATTTAATTCAATAAAATAAGGATAATAATAGCACCTACATCATAAGTTAGTTGCAGTTTTCAAATGCAATAATACATGTAAAACTTACTAGCTGTTTGACCCTGGACAAGTCACTTAACCCTCACTGCCCTACAACCCCACCCCACCTCCAAAACAAACAAAAAATACATGTAAAGCATTTGCTAACCTTAAAGCAACATATAAAAAACCCTCGCTATTACTATTTTTATCATAAAATTTCCAAGACTGGTTCTGCCCATTTGTTCCGTAATGCTTCTTCAGATAGCACACATAGACTGTGACTCACTCACTGTCCCTTTCATTTGAATCCCTTGATTCTGTCTTCCTAAACAATATCAAGAGTACAAAAACTGATTCTCTGTCATTCAGCCTTGAAAAGCTACAACACATTCCCCAGAGACCAGACAAGCTTTGAAAAATTAGTGAGCATGGTTTTAACTAGTGCACATGCAAACAAGGTTCTATTTAATTAGAAAAATATTAACCAATTCTCTTGGCTCAATGATGTCAGCTTCACATAAAAATACTAGGAAGGATGCCAATGTTTCTAACATACAAATATGTGGAGAACATGGATTGTTTCACTTGATGAAATTGTGTCCCAAACTCTTAACTACAAGGGGCCAAATAGGTCCAAGGACTCTCTGTACCATATTATTGAAGACATGGAGGAATTGTTGGTGGCCTTCTGAACCTAGGACTGAAGGACTTTTGTGTCTCCTGCCACTAATTCACCATGGAAATGTTAACATTGTTTACTTGTTCTAAGACATTCTTCTACACTCAACAAATACTAAGGAGTTACATTCCTGTATTTCCAATCAATTCATTGTTGGAACCCAATGATGAATTACTAAGACTTTGCAAAAGTCAGTGCATACTTGAATTACTTTACTGTTTTTTCCTGTCCTAAAATTGACTAAAAGATTGCCTTTCAAGCTCTACCATGATGACATCTCATCAAAGTATCATAGAATCTGAGTTAAATTCAATAATCTATTCCTAAACACCTCTCATTTGATAGTAACTGTACTGAGCTCTGGAGATACAAAGAAATATGAAATCTCTCTTGCCTGAAGGCACCTGAGAGATCATATAGTGCCTTCAACCATACAAAGCAAGAATCCCTCTTCATTAGATAGCTAACATACTAGGATCCTAAGAGGTTTTTATAGACTTGATCATTAGGCTAAATAGAAAAGGAAATGGAAAAGTATCAAATGTGAGTTCTTACATTTAGTTTTGGGGGAGGGGGTTTAATCATGTACAAGGAAAAGAAGGCAAAGTGGGATAGCAGTTTATCTGAAAAATATATGGGGTTTTTTTAGTGGATTGCCAACTCAATATAAATCAACAGTGTTAGAAGCCAGTTAGTTATTCGTTCAACAAATATTTATGAAGCACTTACTACACATCAGGCACTGTGCTAAGTTCTAGGGATGCAAAGTAGGGCCAAACAAGAAGCCTTGTCCTAAAGAACACATTCTAGATTATTTCTCTCTCTCTTTTTTTTAATTGTTTGTGGGGCAATGAGGGTTAAGTGACTTGCCCAGGGTCACAAAGCTGGCAAGTGTCAAGTATCTGAGGTCGGATTTAAACTCAGGTCCTCCTGAATCCAGGGCCGGTGCTTTATCCACTGTGCCACCTAGGTGACCCCAGAAGAATACCTTCTAATAGAGGAGACTGTGTAAGTAAACAGGGACATATAAGATATAAAAAAGCAGAAATAGGCAATCTGAAAAGGGGTAGCATTAGCAGCAGGGTGAACCACGAAAGGTGAGATTTAAGCTGTGTCTTGAAGGAAGCCAAGGAAACAACAGGTGAAGGGGAGGGAGCAGAGCATTCTAGACATGGGGGACTGCAACTAGAAAGACACTGAGATGGTGTCATATTTTGTTTGGGGAGCTACAAGTAGGCCCATGTAGCAGGATCAGAGAGTGTGTGGAAGAAAATAAGATGTAAGAAGACTGGACATGTATGAAAGAGTCAGGTAAAGAAGAGCTTTAAATGACAGCACAGTTTATCATTGATTCTATAGGGAATAAGGAGCCTATGGAGCTCAATGAGTATGGAGAGTGACAATGATAAGATCTACAATTTAGAAAAATGTGGCTCAGAGTATACCACTAAAGATCCCATTGCAGGCTGGCATCAATCACAGCTTGAGTTACTTTGTCATATAGTGTTGCATAGGTACTTGTAAAAAGAATAAAACCAAATTACCAAATAATTTACTCCAAGCCATTCAGAGCATAGCACATTAGGATATCCAAGATGGTAGCTTTCTATTGACTGGTACCAAGCTGATGAAAAGCAAATTCCCAAGGGAGACTGCCTCAACTGCTATTTGGAAATACTAAAAAAAGAGGCTGATTTCCCTTGGACCCAGCAATGCCACTACTTGGTCTATATTACAAAGAGATCAAAGAAAAGGGAAAATTATAATAAATATATTAAAATAAATATATATCAAAATATTTATAGAAGTTCTTTTTGTGGTGACAAATTTAGGGGATATTCATCAACTGGCTAATGTTTGAAGAAGTTGTGGCATATAATTGTGATGGAATATGATTGTGCTATAAAAATGACAAGAAAGAGGGTTTCAGAAAAAATGTGGGAAGTCTTATATGAACTGACACAAAATTAATTGAGCAGAATCGGGAGAAAATTGTACATAGTAATAGATTATTATGATAATGGTCAACAGTGAAAGACTTAGCTACTCTGATCAAGAAAATGATCAAAGATAGATGCAGAGGACCCATGATGAAAAATGCTATCCACCTCCAGAGAAAGAACTGATGAACTCTGGAGGTTGAAAAATATTTTTTTCACTTTCTTTATTTTTATTTTTGTGTGTTTTCTTTTGCAATACAGCTAACATGAAAATAGGTTATGTATGACTTCACATGTATAATCAATATTATATTATTTGACATCTCTAGGGGTAGGGGATAGGCAGGAGAAAGGAAGGAGTTTGGAATTCAAAATTTAAAAAATAAATGTTAAAATGTAATAATCGGGAAATGTTTAACAAAATAAATAAAAATGTATTACAAATAAAATTTAAAAAAAACACAAAGGCTGTCTTGTAGCTGAGAGGAAAGATGGCACAGTCCCCTTGAAATTAGTCATGTCCTTACTACACATGCCTTTACACCTCCTTCCCCACTCTCACTCAATATTCTCCCCTAAGTCCTTCTCCAGGAATTAACTCTTTGTAACTGAAGTTATGTGGAGTTGAGCTATAATCTTGGCAACTCTTTAATGATTTGTCAGATGGTCAACTCTTTTGTGGTTGACACTGTATTCCAAACAGGAGTTTAGAGTCATAAATTTAATACTGGAGAATAAGGAATGGTAACTGTTTGGTTTTTTTTCTAATTCAACACTTTGAGGAAGTGTACAATAGCATTTCCAATTTCTTGGCCACAAGAATTTTCAATAGAAACTACTTTATTTCAATTCAGAATTTTGGGGATTTTTTTTAAAGTGAGGCAATTGGGGTTAAGTGACTTGCCCAAGGTCACACAGCTAGTAAGTGTTAAGTGTCTGAGGCCGGATTTGAACCCAGGTACTCCTGACTCCAGGGCCAGTGCTCTGCACCACCTAGCTGCCCTGAGAATTGTTGGGATTTTTAAAAAATGTTTTGAACAGATTCCTTTTGCCAAGTGTTTGATAATTAGCCCCACTTAAAAACAGTCATTAATAAATAAAAATATACACAGAGGCAAGACAAACATCCTTAACTTGTTGTGTGTGGTGGGCCCATTTAGCAGTATGGTGAAGCCTATAGACCCTTTCTTGGAATATGTTTTTAATGCATAAAATGCATACTACTAATTACTTTTGTAGTTATATCAAAATAAAGATGTGATTTGTTTCCCATCCAAGTTCATATACTCTTCAGGAGCCTGTGAACTCCAGTTTCTATCTCCCAAATCTATCTCTCAGAGTTTTCATAAGGATCAAATAAGATAATATTTGTAAAGTGCCTTACTGACTACTACACTAACTAGCTACTGTGCTTCACTGGAAATTATATATACATATACATGTGTGTGTGTGTGTGTGTGTGTGTATGTGTGTGTAGTATTGTTCATATCATATCATATATTTTTCCAGTGAAGTACAGTAGTTAGTTAGTATACATACATATATATATATATATATATATATATATATATTAGAATAGTTCACATTTATATAACACTTCCCCATGTACAAAGTATTTTACAGTACAATAAGCATTTATTACGCAGCTACTATGCCAGGCACTGGGCTAAGAGTATTTTCCCAATAAAACATCCTTTGTGATGGGTCACATAGGTATTAGCCCATTTTACAGAGAAAAAAATAAGGCTCAGAAGTGCTAAATTTCTTTCTCCTGGTCCCAAGTCTAAAAATGCACAGAACCAAGACTCAAATCAATGTCTTTTATACGCTCTCCTCTCTTCCATACAGTCTCCATTTGGTCTGTACCTTCTTGCGAGAGAGTGAGATTGAGACCATATATGAAAAGTTCATAGGGAGAAAAGTAGTATAGACTGCTATTCTAATACTCCAATAATAGTCTAACTATTGGAGGGTTATTATAATGAATTCCATTTCTCCAAGCTCTCCTGCAATATGTACCATGAAGGTTTGGGGCCTTACTGAAACCCCCTAGTGCTTTAATGTGCTACCTATAAATAGCACATATCTAAAGGTGTATCCAATTTAGCCACAGGCTCTCTATTTAAAAGTAAGGAACATTGTCTGCTTTATTCCAGAAAAAAATATAGCCAATAACAAAAGAAAATAAAAATTTATATTTCATACTATCTAAAAAAGGAAAAGAAAATGATGCTATGAATGATATGTACAAACATGTATAAGAGGACATTGTTTTCCCCATCTTTACTAATCACCATTATTTATATATGATGGTCTTAGAATTCTATACCTTTATCTAGGCGATCTGCTAGTCCTAGGATGCCTTTGTCTTCATCTAATAAATGCCACCTACCTATTAAAACGCAATTCAAGGGGCACCCTTCATGTTCTTCATGTGGTATCAAGCTTCCCCAGAAGAACCCTTTGATAGATAGATAGATAGATAGATAGATAGATAGATAGATAGATAGATAGATAGATAGATAGATAGATCAGACAGAGACAGAGACAGATAATAGATAAATTGAAGTACTTACTGTATATTGGTATTGTACTAAGCACAGAAGTTGCAAATACTTCAAGACAGTCCTTGCCCTCAAGGAACTTATATTCTTAAGGATGGAAGGAAACAAATACACAAAGGGAGGTTGGCAAAGGGAGGGAGGGCAGAGGGAGCATGGTTCCTGGCTTGATAAAGTGAAAGTCCATCTAGCAGAATGAGGAACCATAGATGGCAGAACCCAAGGTTCAGGTGTGAGGAAGATGAGAATGATGACTAATGTAGAGGTAGCATGATTTGGAGATGCTCCAGAAGTGTTGTGGATACCCAGGTTGGGGGCAAGATAAAGCAAAAGCTCACCTAGGAGAGTCCAAAGTATGAGGAGGTAGAGTCCACAGAGAACTTATAAATAAATCTTTAATATCCTTGTCAAGGAACACTATTATACCTACTTGTCTTTATGCCTTACCCTACTACTGGAGTCCAAGGTTCCTGTGGGAACCATGATTTTTTGAAAACTTTTTTTTAATCTGTTTTGTTTTGAATCTTTATTTGTTTGTTTGTTTGTTTATTTTTTGGATTTTGAATCTTTGCAGTGCCTGGTATAGTGCTCTGCATCCAGTAAGTACTTTATAAATGTTGGTTGTAAAAATGCCATTGAATCCTGATAAATTTTAGTAAGCAATCTTAGAACAGGAGAACTAACAAGGAAATAAAATACATTTTCCTCCTCTAAGTAGAGAGATGGAGACCACGATGTGGAATGTAGCCACTGCTAGATACACTTTGTTGGTCAGCTTTCTATAAATGTTCTCCCTTCTTACAAGGGTCAGTTCATTGTTGGGACAGGCTAAAGGGAAATGTTGATGCTGTACAAGTAGAAGGCTGCAAGAAAACTTTTTTTTATATGTAATGGGAAAAATTATTTCATCTGTGGTATCTTTCTAATGAATGACTATTTATATATTAATTTGAAAAATGGCATGACCTTCTGGAAGGAATGCTGGGCCTGGGGTCAGGAAGGCTGACTTTAAAAATCTACCTCTTGGGGCAGCTAGGTGGCGCAGTGGATAGAGCACTGGCTCTGGATTCAGGAGTACCTGAGTTCAAATCCGACCTCAGACGCTTAACACTTACTAGCTGTGTGACCCTGGGCAAGTCACTTAACCCCAATTGCCTCACTAAAAAAAAAATCTACCTCTTGGGGCAACTAGTTGGCACAGTGGATAAAGCACCAGCCCTGGATTCAGGAGGACCTAAGTTCAAATACAGCTCAGACACCTGAAACTTACTAGCTGTGTGACCTCAGGCAAGTCACTTAACCCTCATTGCCCACCCCCCCCCCCAATCTATCTCTAGAGCTTTGCACCTGGGGATGCTGGGTAAATTACTTCGCCTTTTGTCTGCTTGGTTTTCTCACTTGTAAAATGGGAATCATCATTCTGATTCCTACTTCACAGAGTTGTTTTTGAGATGCAAATAAAACAACATGAATGGAGATGTAATGCGGGAAATGGAGTATGGGTTTTGGGTTAGGGGTTGGGGTTCTTAGGAATTCCTCTTTAAAGAATTACACCTTCTTGCACACAAAAGTAGTTAGAATAAGGTGGTAGTTTATTTAGGGCCAAGGGAAGGGAAGGAGTGGGGGAAACCATGAAAGAAATCCTTGGACTTCTCATGGGGAGATAGGCACAAAGCACATGGCTCAGAGGTACCAATCTCCTCGAACAGGAGACTGGAAGGTACTTTTATAGAGGACTGATGGGGATGGACCATCTGCCTGTGAAAAGTTCCTTTAGTGAGGGAGGACCATCCCCCACTGGGGGTAGCTGGGGGAATTGGGTGAGGAGTGGAGGACCATCCCCCACTGGTAGTGACTAGAGGAATTCAGTGAGGCTTGACTCTCTCTTCAGGACACAAAGGCCACAGCCACACCCAAGGGAGACCAGAACGAAGGGTGGGAATCTGAAGCTAGCTCAGTCCGATTTGGTTCTGCTTATCTCTCTAGGCATTATCTGTCCTCTGGTTTAGTTTCTCAAGGAGAAGGTTCCTTGATGTGCCCCAGAGAACTTCTGGGGTGCTCTGCACCTCATGACAGAAAATTGCTTTGCAAATGCTATATCTAGAAAGGTCCATTTTAGTTAAGGATTTTTAAAATGTTATTTTATTTTATTTTAGGGAAGGTGGCTCTTAGCATCCCACTTCTATTAATATTTTTTATTTTAAAGAGTCCTTGAATTCTGGATCCAAAAGTAAAAATTCCACCAATAATCTCCAAAATTCAAGTTATTTTCTCCCACTTAGACTCTTAGGTTTTCCCTTTAGATCATATAACTCTAAATTTCAAGAGACAGAATCAAAAGAATGTTAGCACTGCAGGGTGCCTAGAAACAGGTGATCTAATTCCCCCATTCTACAAATAGGGACACTGAAGCTGAGAGGGAAGCAACTTGCCTGAGATCACACAACACTAGGGTTGACAGAGAACTCAGGTTCCCTGAACCCTACCTTGTCTAGGGTGTACTCTCCTATGCCATGCTATCAAATTGCCCATTGTGCATTCTGTATACAAGGGCCTGTTTTCAGAGAAGTGGTTTTGCTTCACTCTCTGCTTTACCCTTTTGCTCAAAAAGGGCCACCATGCATCAGAAAGGTACACCACCTCCAGGCAGATCCACCTGCCCCTGGTTTTTCCTAGCAATTCACGACCACTCACAACTCCAAAGTTGTTGTTCAGTTGTTTCAGTTGTGTCAGACTCTAGGAGACTTCATTTGGGGTTTTCTTGCCATTTCCTTTTCCAGCTCATTTTACAGAATAGGAAACTGTGGCAAACAGGGTTAAGTGACTTGCCTAGGGTCATAGTAAGCTAGCAAGTGTCTGAGGCCAGATTTAACATCACTAAGATGAGTCTTCCTTGACTCCAGGCCCAGAATTCTATCTACTGTGCCACCTAAATGCCCTTGAAACACAATGTATCATTATTTGAAACTGTATTCCCCTACATACTAAAGTTATTTTTTTTACTATCTACCCTGTTCATAGGTTGACTCCTTTCAGCTTCTCATATAGTATTTAATTGGCTGATCTCTTCGGGATCACCTCAGGGAAGTTGTGTTTCCCTGGGCAGCGCTTCAGTGCCAGGAGCCCAGCTGCATTTCAGGAACTTACTGGAGAGAATATCCTCCTTGTCCTGGCATTAAATGGAAGTCATCTCTCAGTGCTACTTTCTGGAATGTCTCCTGACAGGCTCCTCCTGACTGAGGAGAGGCTTTTACTGAGGATTAAGTGACAACATAAAGGCATCAAGTCTCCATTTTCCACAGCTTAATCTACCCATGACACTTGTACTGGCTATTCTCTGAAGCATGCCTGTCAACATCTCTATACTTCTGGGAAAATACCCAATGATCATATGCATCTCTCCCACAGGGTTGCATAGCAAACTAGGAATATTGTTCCCTATAATTATTTATATCCACAGGCTAGCTCCATTCCTAACACTATCTTCTTACTCTCCTCCTTTTGGCTCATACATATAATATGAATAATTTAACAGCATGCAAGCAATTCTCAACATTTCACCATTTCATGAGATGGATCCCTCTTGCCTATGGGTAGGAAGGAAGAGAAATAGGGAAGTGACTATGAAATTGTTGAAATACCTTGGTTGTTTTTACTGTCCACCCCTAGCTCTATCTCAGGGGAAAGAGCTCCTCTACTAGCCTCTCTCTTTCATTCCAACATCATTGATGCCAAAGAGGTATCTGATGTCTGGGACAAGTTCAAAGCAGCAGCCTTTTTAAAGGACCATAAAGGTCAGCAACTTTTCATATGATGTGGAGCCTGATACTTGTTAACCTGGAAATTAAGGAAACAATCAATATAGGAGAAAATAAGGTCTTTAATCAGAACAGAGGAACTATAGCTCATGGTATCACATAGCTTGGAAACTAGGAATACCCAAAGATGGGAAACAAGGACCGGGTTTTTATGAGGTAACAGAACAGAGGGAGCTATGAAACTACCCTTGGGAAAGGTAAGTTTCTCACAGGCAGAAACTATTTAATGTAAATGAATCTTTTTACTTAATAACCTAAAGTCCAGGAAGTAAGCTTGGGAATCTTTGGGAGGGGATAGTTTGCTTGGGGGAGATCCATAAGTGGTCAAGAGTCTGGAAATGACAAAGACTGGTCAGCCCAAGGCAATTCATTTGGGGGGGGGGGAGGGAACTGGGTGGGGAATCAGTTCTCAGTAAATTCTGTAGTTCTCATACTCTTGTGGCACCTGGCTCTGAGTGCTGGGCATCTCAGCATCACAAAAGGCATGCGAATCTTCTTAAGCCAACCTCTGCTTCTTAAATATTCAATTTACCCTTGTCTATTTGCTACATGGGGACATTGTGCTACACTGGTGTACAGAGTGTTCAGGGATGACTAACACATCGGGTGTGAGAGCTTGCCAAGCCCTTCTCAGGGCTTTCCATCCACCTTTGGTGTCTACTTGTCACCTAACTCTCACCTGTGGTTCCAAAAAGCCACACCCTAGCAAAACTGTGTCAGCAGATGGGCTAAAAAAGCTTGAAGGTAACCAACAGTCCTCAAATCCATTGGTGGGATTTCTACCCCAGGCATATGAAGATTTCCGTTGGATGAGAACAATTTGTTCCAATGGCCACAAAGGCTGCTGAATCAGGCATTGTAGATTACTTAGAGCTTGGTCAGATATCAAAGATGCCAATGCCATCCACTGCATCTTGGGGCCATAGCCAGTCATCTTGACTTTTGTCTTGCCAATGTATTTTTTTCTTTTTTTGCCAATGGATTTTTATGACTCTGCAGGAGAGAGTGAGGCTGATGACTTAGCACAGGTCGGCCTCACTTAAATCCATTTTTCGCACAAGTCAAAACATCACCCTCATGATGTCATTGGTGCTCTTTGAGAAGGAAAGACAAACAACAACAACACAACAACAATAACGGTTAAATATAAATTTTTTCTGGGCAGAATTTTGGGATGGGCCAAAAGAGACATTCATGTAACACCTATGTCTCTCCACCTTCTGTCCTACAGTGACCCCATGTAAACTCCCTTGTCAAACCCACTCTGCTGAGAGAAGATGCAGGACATTCTGAACAAAATATTTTTAGCACAAATCACCTGGTTATAAATCAGTCAACACATCACAAGGGCAGACATGTGATTCTCACATCTAGAGTCTGAATTTCTAGAATGGAAAGGCACAAATAAATCCATCTCCTTTTCAAAGTTCTTGATTTTTAAAATAGCAGATCACGTGGGAGACCTTTTCTCTGTGACCATGAAACATTCCAATGATGCAAACCCCAATTGCAGCCTCTGAATTATTCTGTACCTTTGCAACACGGTGTTATGGAACAGGTCCAAAATTCAGCTTTATATAATACACAGTCTCTAAAAGCTTCCTCTTAACACTCATTGGTTATAACAAGGACATTCAAACACATTTCCTTCCAGAGAATTTATTTTAAGATAGACACTTCAATTTATTATTTATTATATCACAGCAAAAATGCCACCTTCTGAAAGAAATCTTTCTCAATCCTTAATTCTGGTGATTTCCCTCTGTTTATTGTCTAAATATCTTCTCTCCATCTTGTTTGTGCATAATCCTTTCCTTGCTTGGCATCTCCTGCATTTGATTGCTGACTCCTTGAGGGCAGGACTATCTCTGGCCTTTGTACCCCCAGCACTCACCACAGCACCTGGAATATAATAGGTACTTAATTAACATTTATGGACTGTTTCACATATTTTATCAGAAGAGACCCTGGAAAGAAGCAGGAACAATAAGAGCTGTCAGGAGAAATGCCATGAATCCATTGAAAGACTCAACTAAAAACAGTGATTGAGAATCATAAAGCAAATCACATGGATGAGTTATTTGTCCCCTTGATTTTTTTTTCTACAGAGGAACTAGTTATGGTACATAATACTATATACTAAGGACGATATGGTGACAAAGTAAAATTTCACTTTCTTTATGCACATCCATGCTCCATGAGTTTGTGTTGACTTATTTCTGGGCTGTTAGTGCTGCTCTTAACCCCTGATACAATCAAAATTCGAAAATTTTATATAAAAGATGTCCCAAAAGTCTTAGTGCAATTTAAAATTTATTAAAGATCAAATTGTACTAAGACTTTTGGGACAGACAGATAGATAGAAACATGGATAGATAGAAAAATGTGTGTACACATGTATGTGTATACATACATTATATATATGCATGTATAATACATATACATTTTTTAAAAAACTGTCTCCACATGAGGTGTTGACAAAGACAGTACACCTTGGAGGGTTTTCAAATTTTTCCAAAGCCATCTGGAGTCTTTTAAAATTTAGATTGTTTTTTAAAAAATCTGTTAGCTATATGAGAGAGCATCTTTTCTTCGGATATGTATGTATGTGTGTCTATATACATATATACTTATTTATTATATATGCACATACATACATATACATATACATATACATATGCTTGAGTTTATCATTGCCTCCCACCATCTCTTCTAAAGGATGACAAAATTAGTATTCCTAAATAAATAGATAGATAGGTAGATAGATAGATAAATAAATAAATAAATAAAACATAACAAATAAACAAAATTAGCATTCTTATTAGTGTTGAATCTGATCTCTGTTTCTTACCTTCTTTGAACATTTATTTATCCTTTTGAACTCTAGTTCCTAAACTCCACCATTTTAGCAAAATCACAGGACTATAGAATCAGAGTTGGAAAGGACCTTAGAAACCATTTGATCCAGCCCCCTTATGTGACAGACAAGGAAACGGAGGCATAGAGAGGTTAAGTGACTTGCCCAATGTCACAAAGATACTAAACATCAGAGTCAGAATCTGAACTTAGTTCTTCTAACTGTCATGGGATGCAGAGCACCCCAGAAGTTCTCTGGGGCACATCAAGGAACTTTCTCCTTGAGAAACTAAACCAGAGGACAGATAACACCTAGAGAGATAAACTGAACCAAATCCTACAGAGCTAGCTTCGGATTCCTACCCTTCATTCTGGTCTCCCTTACCCTGGGGAGATAAATTTGGGTGTGGCTGCCGCTTTTGTGTACTGAAGAGAGGTCTGTAGCCACCCCTCACCCAATTCCTTTAGTCACTACCAGTGGGGGATGGTCCTCAACTCCTCACCCAATTCCCCCAGCTACCACCAGTGGGGGATGGTCCTCCCTCACTAAAGGAACTTTTCACGAGCAGATGGTCCACCCCCATAAAAGTAAAAATGTTCATGATTTTTAGTAACAATAATATCAGTGTATTGTTGAAAATAGTCAAATCATTCACAGTTCTTCTCAATAATACAATGATCCAAGACAATCCCAAAGGACTATTGATGAAACATAAACATAAAGTAAAAATGAGGCTGTGTGGGCCTATCATCAATTGTACCAAGCAAGATGATGCTCATCATAATTAGCAAGTTTCTACAAATGAATGGATGAAATAAGCAATCTCATAACCAGTTCACCCTGGGAAAGGAAGATGGGGTCAATTCTTTTTCAGAAATTGGGAAGCTCTATATTTAGCTTCTGCTGCTATCTATTCACAGTGTGATTATAATAAATATGACTTTGAATGAAACGAACTCTATCACTTCACCCATAGTAATCAAGGAGATCTAAATATTATTCCCTAGGTTTTTTTTTTCTTAAGAAAAAGTCCAGTTTACTATTCTGTAACAGTGTAATATGTTTTGTTCCTGGATAGATTCTCAGAGTTCAATCAAGGATGAGTGAAATTTACAAATAAAGAAATATTATTTTTGTGATTTTCTTGTGAAATTATTCATGAAATGGGTTGCCTAAAATGACGAACATCACATTATAGAAAAAAGATTGATAAAATTAGTATTATCCATGGGGCAGCTAGGTGGTAAAGTGGATAAAGCACTGGTCCTGGATTCAGGAGGACCTGAGTTCAAATCCAGCCTCACTCCCTTGACACTTACTAGCTGTGTGACCCTGGGCAAGTCACTTAACCCTCATTGCCCTGCAAGTGATTTTTCCTATCATATAACATCTTCCTTTCTTTTAGATAGCTTCAGAATAAACCTTCCATTGTCTTTAGAACTGTTACCACCAGAATATGCATAGCTCCCTCAAGTAGGACTGTGGGGAGGCTCAAATCAGATAATGGATGTACCATGTAAACCTAAAGGCAAAATATACATGTCTATTATTATTATTGTTATTACTATCATCATCATCACCACCACCACCACCACCACCATCATCCAGTCACTATGCTTCCAATCTAGTGATAATGTAATTCTCTGAGCCTTATACTACACTCTTGCTGTACTCAAGCATTGTTTATAGAGAGTACGGGGTTGTGTTGGTAAATGTTTATCAACTGTGCGATAAAATGGAGTGGGGGGATAAATGGATTCAAATAAATTCTTTAATTTAACCTGGATTATTAATACTTTCTTAAATCCAAACAATCAACACAATAGCAATTGCCAATTCCAGAGGTACAAATGCTCACATTAAAAGTATAACAATTGGGACAGCTAGGTGGCCCTGGATTCAGGAGGACCTGAATTCAAATCTGGCCTCAGACACTTGACACTTACTAGCTGTGTGACCTTGGCAAGTCACTTAACCCTCATTGCCCCACAAAAAAAAAAAAGAAAGAAAAAAAGAAAAGAAAATAGAAAAAGAAAAAAAGAAAAAAAAGAGAAAAAAGAAAATGGAAAAAAAAAGTGTAACAATTAGCTTGGGAAAGCTGGCTAGAACTGGCTCCAGCAAGGGTAGAGCCAAGATGGCAGAGGAAAGACATTAAACGCACAGGGTCCCTGATACAATCACCCCCAAAATAGCAATAAAAGAACCCTTGGGGCAGAAAAACACACAAAAATAAGAGATGAGAGTTTTTTCCAGCTATAAATAGATTTCAGGGGGCCATGCTGGGCCACGAATAAAGCCTAACCCCACAATCCAGGCTGACACACCAGACACCCACAGAAGGAATTTGCCCCATTGCCCCTGAATCGGCTGCAGCACCAGTGTCTTCTGGAACCGAGCGTGTGGTTGGGGGGGTGGGTGTAAGTGCAGGGGTACCAGTGGACTGGGGGGAAGGATTCAACTGTCCCACCCCAGTAGGCAACCAGGAAGAAATCCTTAGTGGCTGAAGGCACAGGTGGGGGAGGGGAGCAGGGGAGCAGGCTCATCTGAAGCTGAGAACCACACCACAGAAAGCTTTGCTGGTTGGTTGCTTAGTAAGTAGGCCTGAGGTTATCTCCAGACCTGAGAACAGGCCTGGGGAGATTAAAACCTGCCCCCCCAAAACAAAACCCCTGGGACCCTCTGAAGCTGAGAACAGGAGCAGAGCCAAGAAGCAGCCCCACCCCACAGTGGAGAGTTTAAAATCAAATGAAAGCAAGGCCAGGCAGGCTGAGAAGAAGCCCAACCATCCCCCGGGCCATGCTGTAGCTT
Organism: Dromiciops gliroides; assembly: GCF_019393635.1. Lineage (NCBI taxonomy): Eukaryota > Metazoa > Chordata > Mammalia > Microbiotheria > Microbiotheriidae > Dromiciops > Dromiciops gliroides. The sequence goes on along the minus strand of NC_057861.1, from coordinate 425,495,120 downwards.
GAATAGTGTGTCCTGGAAGCAGCGCCACACTTTAAGAAGAGGTAAAAGCCAAGAAATAGTAAGCCAGGATGAGTAGGCAGAGAAAGCAGAAGACCATCGAAAACTTCTTTGGGGGTAAGGTAGACCACAATACAACCTCAGAAGAAGATAATAACAGGGTCAAAGCTCCAACATCCAAAGCTCCCAAGAAAAATATGAACTGGTCTCAGGCCATGGAAGCTCTCAAAAGGGACTTTGAAGAGAAAGTAGGAGAAATAGAAAGAAGATGTAAAAAAGGGAAATGAGAGCAATGCAGGAGGATCATGAGAAAAAAGTCAACAGTTTGAAAAGGCAAATGGAAAAGGACATTTAAAAACTCTCTGATGAAAATAACTGCCTAAGAATTAGGATTGAACAAATGGAAGCTAGTGACTTTATGAGAAACCAAGACACAGTAAAGCAAATGCAATTGAATGAAAAAGTAGAGGGGAATGTGAAATACCTCCTTGGAAAAAACAGCTGACCTGGTAAATAAATCTAGGAGAGATAATTTGAAAATCATTGGACTATCTGAAAACCATGACCAAAATAAGAGGTTAGACAGCATCTTCCAAGAGATTGTCAGGGAAAATTGCCTTGATATTCTAGAAGCAGAAGCTAAAATAGAAATTGAAAGAATTCACCAATCACCTCTTGAAAGAGATCCCAAAAGGAAAACCTCCAGGAATATTATAGCCAAATTCCAGAACTCCCAGGTGAAAGAGAAAATACTGCAAGCAGCTAGAAAAAAGGAATTCAAATACTGTGGAACTCCAATAAGGATAAAGCAAGATCTAGCAGCTTCTACATTAAAGGACCAAAGGGCATGGAATATGATATTCCAGAGGGCAAAGGAATTGAGACTACAGCCACGTCCCCAGAAAAACTGAGTATAATCTTTCAGAGGCAAAAATGGTACTTCAATGAGAAAGAGGTCTTTCAAGCATTTGTAATGAAAAGATCTGACCTGAATAGAAATTTTGACTTTCAAATACAAGACCTTGGAGAAGCATAAAAAGGTAAACAGGAAAAAGACTTCATGAGGGATATTAAAAGATCAAACTGTTTATATTCCTACATGGGAAGATAATACTTCAAAATCATAAGAACTATCTCAGTAAGGAGTTCACAGAAGACACAGGTCTGAACTGAATATGAAGGGATGATATCTGTAAAGCATTTATGTTTTGTTCTTCGAGGGGCAGACAGGGTGGGGTGTCTCATGTCTGGGGCTGGATTTGGGCTTGGGGCCACCTGGGTCCAGGGCTGGTGCTTTTTCCCCTGTGCCACCTAACTAATCCATGATGACATCATTAAGATAGGGTTGAGGTGTAGGAGGAATAAACTGGGGGAAGGATAAGGGGAGAGATGGTCTGGGGAGAGGTAGTTCACATGAAGGAAATAAGAAAAAAGTTTATGGAGGAGAGCATAAGAGGGGGAAGGAGTTGGGGAGTGAGTGAACCTTAATATCATCAGAATTGGCTCAAAGAAGGACTAACATACATACTCAAGTAGGCATAGTAATATATTTTTGCCCTGAGGGAGGAGAGGGAGAAAAAGGGAGGGGGGAAGAAGGGAAGGAAGAAAGGGCAGATTGGGGGAGAGAGCAGTAAAAAGCAAAACACTTTCAAGGAAGATGAAGATGTTCTGCATTACTGCACAAGTATGACATATTGAATTGCTTGAACTCATAGGGTTGAGGAGGGAGGGAGGAAGAAAAATTTAGAACACAGAATTAGCTCAGGGAGCCTTATCTCATTGGATTGGGCTCATGGAGGGAATAGCTTTCATACCCAATTGGGAGGAGTAATCTATTTAACTCTACATGAAAGTAGGAGGGGAAGAGGATAAGGAAGGAAGGGTAAAAAAAGGGAGCGCAGAGAGGAGAGGATAGTCAGAAGTAAAACACTTTTGAGGAGGAATAGGTAAAAAGAAGATAAAGTAAATGTCGTGGGAAGGGAGTGGAATGGAGGGAAATAGTTATGATGATTGATTATAATGGCAAAATATATGGTATCTACTTTGCTGGGCTTTTATGAAGAAAATTCTCCGTCAAGCTTAAGGTACTGTATACAGGTTATAATGAACAGGATACTATCAGTAAAACCTGGAAAGACCTACATGAACTGAAGCAGAGTGAAATGTACCGTATACAAAATAATAGCAATAGTGGGGGATGATCTGCTGGGAAGCATGTAGTTATTTTCAGCAAGGCAATGATCCAACATACCTCTGAAGGACTTATGAATATTGCAGCCCATCTGCAGAGAAAGAACTGATAGTATCTGAAAACAGATGGAAACACATTTTTTAAAAAAATTTTCGGGGCAGCTAGGTGGTGCAGTGGATAGAGCTCCGGCCTTGGAGTCAGGAGGACCTGAGTTCAAATCCAGCCTCAGACACTTAACACTTACCAGCTGTGTGACCCTGGGCAAGTCACTTAACCCCAATTGCCTCACCAAAAAAAAAAAAAAAAATTTTTTTTCTTTTTCTTTTCCTCTTTGACATTTCCTAATCTGAAGTTTTGGGGGTTTTCTTTTGACTGTTTTCTCTCACAACTAGCCAATATGGGAATTTTTCCATGACTACTCATGTATAACTTATTTTGAATTGCTTGAGTTCTTGTAGGTGGGGGGTGGGTATGGAGGGGGGAAGAGAAGTTGGAACACAAAGTTTTAAAAAGTTGATGTTAAAATTTTGTTTTTACATATATTTTGGAAAATAAAATTCTATTCAAAAAAAAAAAAAGAACTGGTTCCAACACACTCCTACCTCAAAGTCAAGTTTAGTTTAGTTAAGTTGCTTATCTTACCTTTTAATTTACTTTTAGTTCTCTTATCTTTAGTTTCTATGAACTGTTTAGTTGTTTCTTCTCTTGCCTTTCTTTTTTAGTGTTATTTCTATTTTATTATGGAGTAATTTGGGAGTTTGATGTTATTGGTGACATGACATTGAAAGAGAGAAAAAGTTTTTGGTTTGTTGTTTTTTTTTTAATAGTATTCTTGATAGAATTTTTAATTTTTGTCCACTTATTTTCCTTTTAGTATCATCATTAAGTGCTCTTGAGTTGATCTGGCTTAATTTGTTTTCTTCTTATCTTTGTGTCAATTGTTTTTCCTTCCAATGTTTCTTACAATTTATGAGGCGCCATGATACTAATACTTTTCTACTATATTGTTCTTTATCATTTTTAAAGTGAGATTATGCTAAACTGGTTTTATTCTTTGGCTACTATCTCCCAGCTTGGTAAGTCAAGTGTTCTCAGGCTAAAATGATATTGAGGATAAAATGATATTGACTGACATATAGCAGTTAAGCTTCTTTATGCAATGGTGACACTCTCTATTGATGTCTGTTCTTTTATCTCTTTCCTCTTTACAACATCAATCATTTTAGTTCAGGTTAGACTTGTTTTAATTATGTGCTATATCTTTTTTTTTATTCTTTCACTTAATTTGATATTACTTTAACAGGTCAGTATCCTAATTGTACACAGAAAATTAGCTTTAAGAAAATGACTCATGAATCAATCATTTCCTGTTCAAACAAAAAGTTAGTTGACTTGCCCAGGGTCACACAGCTAGTATGTGTCAAGTGTCTGAATCTGTATTTGCACTGAGGTCCTCCTGAATCCAAGGCCAGTGCTTTATCCACTGCGCCACCTAGCTGTCCCCAGGGGAACTCCCAATGTAAAGATTTCTTTACCAATGCAGATTGCCAAAAATAATGTACAACTTATTTGTTTAGAGAGTTGTCTGAGGCACTAAAAATCTAAATGATTTGCCCATTGTCACATAGTTAATAGATGTTAGCCATGGAGTCAATAAGTGTTTATTAAGTACTTACTTTGTGTCAGTGTACTAAGTACTGGGGATACAAAGAAAAGCAAAAAACTTAAAAATAAAAGACCCTGCTCTCAAAGAGTTCACAATCTAATGGAGGAGACAGTAGTGTGACCTTGGACAAGTTACTGTATCATCACCAGGAAAATGGGACTTTGGGGGGCAATTTCAGGGGCAGGGGCAGGCACTAAGATTAAGGAAGGCTGGAAAAAACTCACAAAATGGAAGACTTGAGCTGAGATTAGGAGGAATCTAAGAAAGCTGGGGGTAAAGATGAGAAGGAAGAAATGTCTAGGCATGAGGAACAGTCAATGAAAATAGTTTAGGGATGTAATGTTACATAAGAGGAATAGCAGGGAAACCAATGTCACTAGATCTCAGGGTATGTGGGAAGGAAGGAATATGGTGTAAGAAGAGAGGACAGGTAGGAAAGGGCCAGATTATGAAGGAATCTGAATGTCAAACAGAAATGCTAGAGGTGATAGGGAGCCAAGGAAGTTTATTGAATAGAGAAAGTAACATGGTCAGACCTGGATTTAAGGAAGATCAGTTGGACAGCTGAAGGAAAGACAAGTTGGGAGAGACTTGGGGCAGGCAGACCAAACAGCAGGCTGTTATAGTAGTCCAGGCATGAGAGGAGAAGGCCTGCCCCAGAGCAACAGCAGAGTGAAGATTTGGTTTTGTCATTTTTTCAAAGGCAACAAGAAAAATCTTTTTAAAAGGCTATATTCATTCATTCATACATTCATTCATTCATTCATCTATTTATTTAGTTAGTTCATTATTTATTTATTTATTCATTCATCTGTTTATTTATTTAGTGTTAAATGGTTTACTGTTAAAATGGTAATTGTCATGTCTATTTCCTACCATCTCTCTTCTTCATGTCTTCATACTTTTCTATATAGATGTAAGGCTTTTATACAGTCTAAAAGCCTTGGGCCTTACCAATGCTCAGTCTTAAGCTTTATTTCCCAATTTGTTTTTACTGTTCTGTTGTGTGTGTGTTTGTGTGTGTTTATGTGAAAGAGAGAGAGAGAGAGAGAGAGAGAGAGAGAGACTCTAACCACATCATACAAATAAATAAAGAGACAAACTGTTCCTAAAAGAAAGTCACAAAAATAATAATATATAAGAGTACTGGCTCAAATTATGTTAATATGTGTACCCATTGCTCCCCTTAAAATGAAAGAACACAACATGATTAGAATAATAATGAACAATCTGATGCCCTTGATTGGTTTTCTCAGAAAAAAAGAGATCATCTCCCAGCACAAAATACATACACTCATTGAATTTCAGAGCAGAAACCTTGGAGATCATTAAGTACAACTCCTCATTTAATAAGTGAAATAATTAGGAAAATGAGTCCAAGAGAGTTTAAGTGACTTGCCCAAAGTCACACACAAATCACTGGGCAGCTTGTTTCTGTATCCAGTTCAGTGTAGCTAGAAAGTGAATTATTTAATATCTTCTATTCCAGTTGCATAGTGGAGACTCCATTGGGGTAGGAATATAACATTTGGAGCACTGTGACAAAGTTGAGAAAATGGCTGTGGAAAAAAAAAATGGGGCAGGATTTCTCTTTTTCCCTGGCCTTGCTGCAAGAGATGTCATCTCCTAAACTTGAGGCCACACATCTAGTTGAAAGAACCAAGAGATGTGAGAGGTGCAAAGATGAAGACCAAGACCCCAAACTGAAAGAAATTGGGGCTAGGGAGAAAATAAAACCAAGGATGGTAAGAAAAGCTACAGAGAGCACTATGGGTGAGAAGAGCAAGAAGACTTCCTCTCCCAAAACTTCTGTTCTATTTGCCCAGAACCTCCCTTTCTCAGAAACACAATCCAAGATATAATTGAGAAGAGAGGGACAAGTACCAAGGAAAAGGGATGAGATAGTATTACCCAGCCTCCTTTCTTCCTTTTCTATCCCTTCTCTTATTCAGTTAAATATTTTGAGGGGACATATGTATCCTCCCTTCCCAAACTGCCTTATATTAATTCCATATGTATCTTATATAGTCTTAAGTGTTTTGTCTCCTATTAGGTTGTAAGCTCCTTAAGGGGAGGGGTATCACTTCTGTAGGCATCTAACTGGTATAGTGACAAGACGGATAAATAGACAGATATTCAGAGGCTCAAGGGTACAGAGACAGAGAGACACAGAAACAAAGGGAAAGGCAGAGAAACACAGAGAGGGAGAGAGAAAGACATGGTAGAGAGGAGAGAGAAAGGGAAGAAGAGGGGAAACAAGGAACGAGTGGAAGAGAGAGAAACAGAGACAGAGGAGGAGGAAAGAGAGATGGAGAGGGGGGAGGGGAAGGGGAAGAAAGCAGAGAGGATAGGGAAAAGGGAAGAAAAAGAGGAAGGAGGGAGGTGATGAAAGGAGAGGCAGAGGAGGAGGAAAACAGGAAGAAGAGGAAGAGGAGGAGAAGGAGAGAGAGAGACAGAGAAACAGAGAGACAGAGAAAAACAAAGAGTATAGACCTGAAGTCAGGAAGACTTGAATTCAAACCTTGTCTCAGACACTTCCTAGCTGTGTGACCTTGGGCAAGTCACTTCTTGTCTCTTAGCTGAGGTTTTCTTATTTGTAAAATGGGGATAATAACAGTGTCCACAACAGAGGGTTCTTGTAAGGATCAAATTAAATGTGTGCATATATATGTGCTTGTGAATGTATATACACATATGTATATATATGCATGTATGTATGCACATACGTATGTAAAGCATTTTATCAACTTTAAAGTTCTATACAAGTGTTAGCTACTATGATTATTTTGTCTTTGTAGGTCTAGCATAGTCCCTGGCACCTAATAGGCATTTAATAAATATTTTTAGATTGATTGATTGATTGTGACCTTTTACTGGCCACCTTTGAACCAAATTTCCTTTAGACCAGAAGGTATTGAAAGGGATTAAGAATATGAAGTTGGTGAGAAAAATCAGATTCTTTTCTTTTTTTTCCCTTCTTGGAGCTGAGCCCTTTGAGTTACAGGCTTTCCATGCAGTTCTCAGATCTTTCCCGGGGGCAATGCAGCTGCATGCCTGGAGTTTCTTCTAGCCTCTTGATCTAGGTGTCTATGCAGCCCATGGGGACTCTTGGAAAGAGTCTTTCATACTTTTCTACATATTCTCTCTTTCAAGATGGCTGTTTGGTACATGACTGAAGGTTAGAATGTTTATATTAGAATTAAAATTCCTCATGCAAAGCAGTTTCTTGGTAGAATGGCATAGTTTCTTTTGAGCTAACATTTTCTAAAGTAATCCAGGTGCTTTATCTTGGCAGGGGTCCCCGTGTACTCACAACCTTGTTTCATATAGGTGGTTTCCCAGGGTGAATGGACAATGGGCTGGTCTGTTACTAGCTTTACCACTGAAGAGAGGAAAGATGAATGTCTGGGCAGCAGAAAAGGAGAGGAAGAACTTTTTCTTGAAGGGTTAAAGAGAACAAGAGTCACTATCTTCAAATGAATGGGGCTAGGTAAAAGGCTGATTTTTACTACCAAATATTTTCAGCAAGAAACAAAAATAACCATGCAAAATTCCAACACCACATTTAAAGGATACTTCATTTTAACTGTTGGGATGCTTGTTATTTCAGTTATGACATTTCTTAGGATAGCAGTAGGGCCTGGACCTGTGATTTCACTTGTATTAGGGAACTCCTAGGTGAGGAAGGGAAAGGAAGAAAGGGAAGAGGATAAGTGTTTATATAGAGTCTGCAATGTGCCAGGCACTGTGCTATAGTGCTTTTTTGTTATTGTGGTTTTGTTTTTTGTTTGTTGGGTTTTTGTGGGGCAATGAGGTATAAGTGACTTGTCCAGGGTCACAGAGCTAGTAAGTGTCAACTGTCTGAAGCCGGATTTGAATTCAGGTCCTCCTGAATCCAGGACTGGTGCTTTATCCACTGCACCACCTAGCTGCCCCTGCTATGTGCTTTTAATAAACATTTTATTTGATCCTCACAAAAAATCCTGTAAGGTAGCTACTATTATTATCCCTATTTTATAGTTGAGGACACTTGGGCAAACAGACTTGCCCACAGCTAATAAGCATCTGAGGCTGGATTTGAACCCACATTTTCCTGAATACTGGCCTGGTGCTGTATCCACTGGGCCCCCAGGTTTTTTTTGGACTGCAATACAATGCCTCAGCCGCAGTCTTACCTCAGAACCTCTCTCAGTGTCCAGGACCTCCTCATCTGGGAACATTCATCCCCTCATGCAAACTTCTTACTCTGTAGCACCCAGCGGCTTCTCTAGGATTCTCATTCTGGAACATCCTCCACTGTTGGCCTTGTCACCCTGGAATATCCTTCTGCCATGCTGGGCCCCTTTTCCTCTGGGGAAATTCCTCCCATGCCCCTTCTGCTCTTCAAGAATAAAGCACAAAAAGCACCAATCATGTCCTGAGTGAAATCTTACCTGCTAAATCCAAGGCCCTCAACCTGGATGCCAGCATTAGACTCTTTCAAAGTAGCAATTCTCCATTCTCCTTCATCTGTAATTCTCCATAGCACCTAAAATAGTAGGTTCTCAATAGATTTTTCAACTGACAGTTTTTTTCAACCTATACCATAATGCTTCTTTTCATTCTGATGATAAAACTATCAGTGAAATGAATTACATTTCTTTTCCTTTGACTTATTTTTTTTTTCAATTAATAAGTACCTTTTTGTGGGGCAATGAGGATTAAGTGACTTGACCAGGATAACACAGCTTAGTATGGCTGGATTTGAACTCAGGTCATCCTGAATCCAGGGTCAGTGCTTTATCTACTGCATCACCTAGCTGCCCCCATAATTACCTATCTTGTCTCACTTCCCCACACCAGTTGGGGGAAAGAAGAGAGAAGAGAAGAAAAGAGAAGAGAAGAGGAAAGGAGAGGAGAGGAGAAGAGAGAGGAGGACAGGGGAGGGGAAGAGAGGGGAGGGGAGGGGAGGGGAGAGAAAAAAGAAAAGAAAAGAAAAAAACAAAAAGAACAAAAAGAAAAGCCTTTGTAATATTCCCATAGCTCAGTTTGTCTTTGCTGAGGTGCTTTTTAGGGCTTCACAAAAAACTTCAGTCTCTTTCAAAAAGACTTATAGTCAGAAATACAGGGTAATAGAAGACAGAGAGTGGGATAATTTCCACCTATCCCCACAAAGAAGGTCAAAGGTATACCAGATTTACAGTTAATCCTCTGGTACAACCCATCCTTCCTCAGTTTAACGCCCTTGTGTCACTAAGCAGAAAAGTAATGACCCCTCCACAGTTCCCAGCAGGCCAGGAGTTCAGCCAGAGAAGTCTGGCAAGGTGTGCCAGATGTTATTGTGATTCCCCCCAAGTGGAGGTGCCAGATTCAAACATATTTATCCCAGTGGTTTGGGGTTGTTTTTTTAAGTATATCTCCTAGGACTATTTGCTCCTTTCAAAGTCATTGACTTTCCCTGGCCCTTGTATATTCCTTCTCTGTTTCCTTGAGAGTATTCATTCCTGTAACCTTTGAGAGACAAGTCTAGGGCAAGTCTTTGACTGGAGCCAAGTACTGAATCAAAGGTAACCTTAATTTACTGCAACATGAAGAAACAGGTCAGCAATGCCTATTCACTAGGAGGTCCCCCTGTTAATTACCCTGACTGCTTTCAGGGCAGTTGGCATCATTTCCTACTTTGATATCACATTAATTAAGTTAGTGTACTAATCAATAGACTCAAAGAAATGGCCTACAGGATAAGCCTAGTGGAAACTTCTAGCTTCTCTGAGTTACAAAAGCCATTTGCCTGAGGAGATGTTTTTATCTGTTTTCAAGCTAGCTAAGGAGAAGGGGGGGAGGTGGTGAGAATATTTTAGGGACAGAAAGAGGCCACATCCAACCCAATGTTCTGGCTCATTTTCGAGTACATTTTATTTAATCCCACTTTCCTGAATTTTTCACCAGACTCCTCACAGCCTTTTGGAAAGGGTGGTGTGATTATATAACCAGGACCGCGCCTAAAAACAATCCTTTTTAACTCCCAGAATTCCAAAGTGTTGTTTCTCTCTGGCTGTAGTTTGAGTCTTTCCATTGGAAACCATGGAGGGCCAAAGGACTCAAACAGTATACCAAGGCATGATGCTTTCTGTAAGAACCACTTTTGTCTTCTCTTTTTGGATAGACTCAATTGCCCCAAATCAAAGTATATCTAACCCAGGAAGTTTTTGGATCTAGAAGTCAACTATTTCATACTTCCTTGAAGTATATATTGGGACAAATTATACACTCAAACTTATTTTAGCAGGGGTTCTTAACCTGGAGTCCACAGATTTATTTTTTCAAAAGTATTTTTCTTTCTTTTTCTTTTTTTCTTTTTTTTTTTTTGCGGGGCAATGAGGGTTAAGTGACTTGCCTATGATCACACAGCTAGTAAGTGTCAAGTGTCTGAGGACAGATTTGAACTCAGGTCCTCCTGAATCCAAGGCTGGTGCTTTATCCACTGCGACACCTAGCTGCCCTCAAAAATAATGATTTCAGATACATCAATTTCCATTGTAAGTCTATGTATTTTATTTTATGCACTTAAGCAATATTATTTTGAGAAGGAGTCCATAGGCTTCACCAGAATGACAAAAGGGTCTATGACTCAGAAAAATGTCAAGGACCTCTGCTATAGGGAAAAGAACTTGAAAAAAGGCATGTTCCATACAATGGGATTGTTGCATAGTCAAGGGTGAAGAGCCAATCTTCAAGATAGAAAGGTCTGGGTTCAATTCCTCACACGTAGTGGTTATTAAACCCTGGAACAAGTCCTGTGCTCTCAGTACTCTGTAGAGCCCAAGCTGATTTGTATTGGTAAAAAGAGCTTCTTCATGGTGAATTTCCTATAACAATAAAGTCACAGGTCCAGTCAAAAAAAAGAAAAGGTTTGCACAGTTAGAATGAACTTATAGGACCCTAAGGGGATCTACAAACACTTTCATGTGATATAATTAGGTTCTTCCTTAATTTCATCACATAGTATTCCTGGCTTTAAGTCAGCCATTTCCTGTCTCAAATCAAGGCAGTTTTCTAGAGCTTATCTTCTCCATTTTTTCTACAATCTACATGGTAATGATAACAATCTCTGACATTCAAAATGCAGGCCTAGATTGCTCATTTCAGACTGAGTTAATTCCCAAATCAAGATGTAAGAAAGAGGTGCCCTTGACCAAGAAGTATTTCTACAGGGCTTTTCTCAGTGTGCTTTGACAGTATATGGAGAGGTCTTCTCCCATAGGACACTGAGCTTAGAAAGAGTCAGGCTAGCATACATGAATGACAGCACATTCATCCCCTATAACAATCCTATAACTGAGACTTATACCACACATCACCCAGCTAAAAAGAGGCTTTGAAGTGCAGCCAATCCCAAGCCTCAGAGACCATGTACTATGCAAAGGGAAACTATGCTTAGCCAAATTACAGGTGATAAGTAGTCTATCAGAGCAGCTGCTGTAATGTTGATGATTACTGGGGAATGCTCCTTTGCATGACACTAGGAGAGGAGATGGGTTGTAGGGAGGATGGGGCTTGAGTCACAGAGTTTTCACTGAGTCATGGTGTTTTCCACATACTGTTGTTGACTGCTCTATTCATTAAAATGCTATTTTCTACACATATGCATGTGTGTGCATACACACACACACATTGAACGGTGGGACTGTATTTCAAACATGATGAGTAGTGATGGTCAGAAGAGACTGGCTGTGATCCTTCCTACAGATGAAACATTTTAAATAATCTTTCTGGTTTTTGTTTTATCATTTTTGACAGGCTGTTAAAGTATATAGCCAGAAAAGTTGATCATAATTTAAGACTAAGAGACTAGGGGTTTTTATAGAGAGAGGGAAATAAACAACAGCTTATGAAAATAAGGTTTCTCCAGTTTATTGAATAAGCAATATTTAATCAACTGTGTAAGGAATTCAGAGCTCATTAATTAATTAATTAATATGAAGAAGGTTTCAATATTAGTCTCTAATGAGGAGATATCCAAACTTATCCAACTGGATTACCTCAGAACTCAAGATTATGAGAATGAACTAGTAATGGGTAGAAAGAGGGGTGATCATCCCACCTAAGTAACATTTAAATATTGATAAACCCTAAGAACCTATCATTCTTACATGTTGTCTCTCCCCTTAAATCTAAGCTCCTTGAGAGCAAGACATTTAAAAAAAATTAAATCTTCAGCACCTAGTACAATGCCTGACAAATAAATACTGGATGTTTAATAAATGTTTGTTGACTAACGGATTCAATGATACAACAAAAAAGTACATAGATCCTAACAGAAGCACATCATTGGCTTTACTTAGCAAATCATGATATTTATTTCATGCACTAATTATTCAAAGATTTTTATTTAAATTCATGAAACAAATTTCTATTTCCCATTATGTCAATTAGTTTGTTGTTCTTATAATCAAATCAGGTGCTACATTTATGTATATATATATATGTGTATGTATGTATGTATGTATGTGTATATATATGTATATATGTGTGTATATATATAACACCAACACATACATATATATATGCTATATATAAACACACACATGTACACATATATAAAAATGCAATATCTGATCACATATATGTATATATATGTATATATACATATATAATATATAAATTTACATACATATATGCATATGTGTATATATATATTTAATAAATGAATTCAAACCCACTATAACTCTTTAATTGAATTATTTTTAAATAGTCTAGAAAATTATTTTTTCAAGTTTTTTCAAGTAGCCAGATATCAGAGTACTTACAGGTGACACATTTATAATATTTTCACCATCCCAAAGAAGAAAAGGTCAATGTCTAAGAGAAGAGGGACAAGGCCAGCTGATTTTTCCATTAAGAGAATACAGGTAATTTTTAATAGAGCAGTTTCAGTTAGGACTTGAACTTAGGTCTTATCTCCAAAGGCAGTAGTCAATCCACTATACCATGCTTCACCTCCTTATTCTGGCACCCTTGACAGAAACAAGGTGTATCTGGAGAGAAAATATAATAAAGATCTGCAATATGGATAACAACCTATCCATGTCTGTTCATCTTTGCAGTACATTATGTACCAGTGAAAATGAAAAGGGAGAATAGTATTTTTAGAGATTTTATTAATGGGAATAAAATACACAGCAAAGGTGAAATTAATAAAGTCAAGGATAAGGGAATATAGAAATAGGAAAATGGATAATCTCCCTGGCTCTAGCAAAGGCTGTCTCAAAACCCAAACTCATTTTCAGCTTAGCTAATTCAAAGAGCTGGATTTTATTAACTCACCACCAGGGGTCCATAATTTCTATGGCAGCCAGTCTCCAGTCCACTCTGAAAGCTCCTCTAAAGCCAGAGAGAGAGCTATTTCCTGTTGGGGTCCCTTTTTCTACTTTTTTCTCCCTACCTCAAAAGGGGAGGTCCTTCAAGTTGTGTGGCTGAGACTGGTCCTCTGTTGATTATGCAGTCCACATCCTCTGAGGACACTCCTTCTCAGAGATGGCCAAGTTAGACTAGGTTTAACAGAGCTGACCAGGTGTGGCTCAAAATCTAATCACCTTAGGTGGGTACTTAGTAGTTTCTCATTCATACCCAATTCAAACACTACTAAATCAATCAATTCGGACCCCTGGGCATCTGCCAAATTCCATTATTTTATCACATTCTCCCCTTTTTTTCTTTGAGGAACATAGAGTGTTTCCTTGATGAAACAGTAAAAAATAACAGAATGTAATACCCTATGCTAACAAGCAATATGTTAATAACAATATAGGAAAGAAAGAAAGGGGAAATTTTGTCCAGAGGAGCAGTCCCTCATGAACCCACCCTTTGACAATGTCTACAGAGGGAGGGCTTCTGCAGAGAATACATATTACAGATGGTGCATATAATAACAGAAGGGAAAAAAAATAAAACTGTTCATTTAAAGTCTTTGAAATCTTGTATTCTTTGGGAGTTGAGATGTCATAAGGGAAACTGGACTCTTGTCTGGACTCTGGTTGTCTCTGGACTCTCTTACTTCTTTAGCTGTTGAACTGCTGGATTTTCACTAATACTTAGTAGAGCATTGTCAATGATCAAATTAAACAGTGAGAGTTTTTCAAAATATAACTCATTTGGGGGTGGCTAGGTGGCACAGTGGATAAAGCACTGGCCCTGGATTCAGGAGTTCCTGAGTTCAAATCCGGCCTCAGACACTTGACACTTACTAGCTGTGTGACCTTGGGCAAGTCACTTAACCCCCATTGCCCCACCAAAAAAAAAAAAAAAAATATATATATATATATATATATATATATATATATATATATATATATATATATATATATATATACATATATATATATAATTTAAACTTGATATATACAGCATATTACATCCCCCCCTTTTAAAGGATACTTATACCCATATGCAATACAGAGTTGAGGCAGTTATACAATCTATAATACTTCTTACCACCATGTGTCTGGATCAAGGGAAAATTTAGTAATGACACCTGAAAATATTATGGAAAGGTTACCATACCACATCTCGTGATTCCAAGACATCCAGTAATTGTGCTAGGCCACAGGTGGATGGATTCTGACCATGCCATCAGACTAAGTAAAAGAAAAAAAAAACAAGTTAAGTTAAACCAGGTGCATGTGTTGGAGCTTCCATGATACCAGGCCATTTCTGGAGGGAGAGAAGAAGATACTGGACTATGTCAAGCAATTGTGGTCTACATAGTTGCCATCATAAGCAAACTATGGACATCCTGAATGTATTTGGCTGTTCTTTCAGCCTCCATCAGAGGATCTTACGTGTACCTGTCTCTCCTCCTATTGTACATATATTCTCTCCAGGGCCTGCATCATGGAGTTGAACCATCTCCATCAAGCTCATTGTAAGAGCAATTAGTCTCTGAAATGATGTTTCCATAATTCATAAATCTGATATTAATTTCACCAAAGACCACATGATGGTAAAAATGCATGTTATGCTGCATAACTTAAAATATACTCGAAATATATACAATAATTCTAAACCAAACCCAGAGTATACATAGTCACAATGACGTATAAATGATAAATGAATGTAAATGGCTGATAATATTAAACATTATTACATAATCTTCTTTGATCAAGTAAACCACATCACCTTGTGCATGAATTCTATATCTAGTATAACAATAACAGATACTTGAAGTGATAATCAATTTATCAAAAAGAAATAAAGCCTCAATCAGGAAGACTCAATATGTTCATTGGTTGCTTTACAAACTAAGCAGTAGGGTTCAATAAGCCTTTAAAAAAAAACATAATCCCATAAACAAACTCATTAAACCTATGGTTCTTTCAAAAAAAAATTGTGATAGCTCCAGCTTCTGAGGACCAATGGCCCCACCTATATCCTCAGCCCAGTCAAGGTAATAGATTTTTGAAACCATCAGAGCTGAATGGTATATACTAGAAATGTCTTTGATATTCATTCACTTTACAAAATAGAGTTAAGAAAGCAAAAGAAACAAAAGTCAAAAACAAAACAAAAACAAAAAATGAAAAGGTTTACTAAGTACTCTTTTGTGTTCATGAGGAAACTTAAGTATGTAGTGAATTCTGGGCCTTTTCAATGCCTTTCAAAAAACTAAAAATAGATGGCCTTAAGGGACAAGGGTTAAGTAGGGGAAAGGGAAGGGGTGGGGGAGGTTGAGATAGGCCAGAAAGCAGGGCCATGTGCTCTTAGTGGAGGAGTTTTTTTACCTGTAGGAGGAAAAGCTTGTTAAAGGTAAGAGTTTATATTGCTAGAGTTAGGGTACACCAATTTTTTTAACTGGTTCCCCAATTCTCTGCATGCCAAAGCAACAGGGGTTTCTGACTTATCATTGATTTTTCTAATGCTGTCATAATGTTCTTTATGGTAGAAAATATGGAGTTTTCGCATTGGCTTTGTCTGTACCATGAATTTGCCATAGGGGTTTATTCAACTGATGAATGATTACATTCAGGTGGTTATGTTTTGCAAAGGCTACAATCATATCATTGTCCTCATAGGTATCAGGTTTTTTTTAAGTTGACAACATATTTTTCAAAGGGAATATTGTCCTCTCTAAAAGGCTCAAAGTCTTTTTTATTATTGAGCTTATAATCAGTAGTTTCTCTTCTCTGTTTGAGATGGTTTCTCGAATGACCTTCTAACTGGTCTTCTAGGGCTCTGAAAAGACTATTTCCATCTCCTGATACCTTGCGGAGTTGGAGTTTTAGTCCCAGGGCTTGCAATTGAGTGGCAGGGTTTGCAAATTTGAACTGCCTATTGCCTCAGGGCTCAGGGTTTTTTGCTCTTTAGCAGCTAGTTGAGTTTTATTTGAAATTTCTTTACCTACAAATAGTGCAGGTTTTACATGAGAACAATGAATCCAAGATTCTTTTTCTCCAATTTTAATAGCATTAGGAGTTGTCAATAGTACCTGAAAAGGTCCCTCCCAAGCAGGTTGGGTCCCACTGGTCAGCTGAAAATTCTTAATATATACATTGTCTCCAGGCCTTAAATCATGCAAGGAAAAATCTAAAGGACCAACTTATATAGCAACTCCTGCCTCATGAAGTTCACATAGCCTAGTTTGTAATTCCTGTATATAGGAGGTAAACTCCTTGGAAGTCAAACTCTGTACCACCAAGGGGTACCTGCCATAGCCACGAAATGTTGTTGGGGGCAAGGGCTGAGTATGCCAGGGGAGAAGAGGATTTTCCTAGTGTCCAGATTGCAGTCCACCCTGAGGGGCTGAAGCTTAGCACAGAAAGGAAGAGGTTTGGAGTTCACAGAGCCAATGGAGGTCAGCTGTTGTGGGGAGAGTGGGAATGTATTGTGTGATCATTGGTAAGGAGATGGAGTAGTTATATTAAAGACTATCCTCATGATTGGGTATAATAATAAATGAGGATATGGCATATATTTCTGCTATCCTCTTGGTTACCCTAGGTTATGCTACAGCTTTTTTGGAGGGAGAGGTTGTTCCATTGTCCCTCTCATGTTATTGCCATGTTTCACTGGGAATATTCAGCCCCCATTTCCGAGACTACAGATCTAGTTCAAACACTTCATTTTATATGATAAAGAAACTGAGTCCCAAAGTTGGTAAGTATCCTAAGTCATTTAACTTGCTAGCTTACTAAAAACATCTACAACTACTTCTTTTTTTGTTTTGTTTTTTTCATTGTTTAGAATTTTATTTTCCAAATTACATGAAAAAGCAAATTTTGACATCAATTGTTTAAAACTTTGTGTCCCAACTTCTCTTCCTCCCTCACTTCACACCTCCACCCCAAGAACTCCAGCAATTCAATGTAAGTTATACATGAGTAGTAATGGAAACATCTCCACATTAGCTAGGCTGTGAGAGAAAACAGATAAAAACAAGACTTCAGATTAAGGAGTTGTCAAAAAAAAAATGTGTTTCAGTCTGTTTACAGATACTATCAGTTTTTCTCTGTAGATGGGTTGCAATTTTCATAAGTCCTTCAGAGTTATATTGGATCATTGCCTTGCTGAAAATAACCACATGCTTCCCAGCACGTCATCTTACACTATTGCTGTAATTTTGAATACAGTACATTTCTCTCTGTTTCAGTTCATATGGGTCTTTCCAGGTTTTTCTGATAGCATCCTGTTCATCATAACTTTTATATAGTACCTTAAACTTGACAAAGAATTTTCTTCACAATAGCCCAACAGAGTAGGTACCATACGTTTTGCCATTGTAGTCAATCATCTTAAGGATTTACCTCCATCCTATTCCCTTCCAATGATATTTATTCTATTTTCTGCCTTATTTTGCCTTATTCCTCCTCAAAAGTGTTTTGCTACTGACTGCCCCCTCCCCCACTCTACCATCCCTTCATTAACCTTTCCCTCCTTATCCTCTTACCCTCCTACTTTCCTTTAGGGTTAAATAGATTACTCCTCCCAATTGGCTGTGCATGTTATTCCCTCCTTGAGCCATCTCTGATGAAGTTAAGGTCTTTGAGCTAGTTCTGTTTTCTTAAATTTTTCTTCCTCCCTCCCTCCTCAACTATTCCTATGAAATCAAGAAATTCAATATATGTCATACATGTGCTGTTATGCAAAACATCTTCACCTGCCTCTAAAGTGTTTGGTTTTTTACAGCTCCTTCCCCCAAATTTCCCTTCCCTCCTTCCCCTCTTCTCCCACCTCGCCCTTATCTCCTTCTCCACCCACTTTTCCACAGGGCAAAAATATATTACCATACCCACTTGAGTATGTATGTTTTTCCCTCTTTGAGCCAATTCTGATGACAGTAAGGTTCACTCACTGCCCTATTCCTTCCCCCTCTTCCCCTCCCCTCCATAAGCTTTTTTCTTGTTTCCTTCATGTGGGCTACCTCTCCCCAGTCCACCTCTCCCCTTCCCCTTCTACCAGTCTATTCCTCCTACTACCCCTCAACCCTATTTTAAAGATGTCATCAAGGGTTAGCTAGGTGCCACTTTGGATAAAGCACCAGCCCTGGAACCAGGAGGCCCAGAGCCCAAATCCTGCCCCAGACATAAGACACTGTGAGATTAAAAATTGGATATTAGATCACAAATCTCCCCTACTTAACCTTTCCCTTAATTTATCTCCCAGACTAGTAAATGGAAGAAGCTTCTGGTTTTCTAGTTAGAGCTTTTATTGTATGGTAGTCACAAGGTGATGTTGATTAGAAGGATAGGAAAGTAGAAATACAATACAAATCGTCTTAAGTCTAGGCTTAGTCTATATTCCGTATAAAACTCACCAAAAGCCGAAGCCACCTTTGGGGAGAGAGAGAGACCGTGTCAAGCACGTGCTGCTGCTAACTGCGAGCCGGGCCCAGTCGAACTCTCGTCAGCAATCAGCCTGTGCAGCGCAATCAGGAGACCAGTGGAGCAGGGAAAAAAGGCCCCGCTTCCGTTCTCTCCTTGCCTTTTAAGCTTGCACCCCGGAAGTTGATTGCTCAGCAGGCAATCTGGCATGTGTCACAGGCGGACTGGTGTGCGTAGCTCATGCTGTTGGTCTCCTCCCCAAAACGGTGGTCCTAAAAAAAAACTGGCGTCTCTCCATTATCTAACTGACTGTTAAAACTTTTTACCACATTCCCCCCTTTTGTTCCTCAAGAAACAAAATATTTCCTTGACGGAACAACACCCCACCGTGTCTGCAACTCAAAGAATATAACATAAATGCTTTACAGTATCATCCCTTCTTACTCAGTTCAGACCTGTTTCCTCTGTGTATTCCTTACTGAGAAAGTTCTTATGAGTTGGAAGTATTATCTTCTCATGTAAGAATATAAACAATTTAACCTTTTAATGTCCTTCATGGTTTCTTTTTCCTGTTTACCAATTTATGCTTCTCCTGGGTCTTGTAATCGAAAGTCAAATTTTATATTCAGTTCGGATCTTTTCATCACAAATGCCTGAAAGTCCTCTTCTTCATTAAAATCCCATTTTTTCCTCTGAAAGATTATACTCAGTTTTGCTGGGTATGTGATTCTTAGCTGCAGTCCCAGTTCCTTTGCCTTCCAGAATATCATAGTCCATGCCCTCTGGTCTTTTAATGTAGATGCTGCTACATTTTGTTTTATCCTTATTGGAGCTCCACAATATTTGAATTCCTTTTTTTTCTAGCTGCTTGCAATATTTTCTTCTTGACCTGGGAGTTTTGGAATTTGGCTATGACATTCCAGGAGGTTTTCCTTTTGGGATCTTTTTCAGGAGGTGATTGGTGGATTCTTTTAATTTCTATTTTGCTTTCTGCTTCTAGAATACCAAGGCCATTTTCCCTGACAATCTCTTGGAAGATACTGTCTAACCTCTTATTTTGGTCATGGTTTTCAGGTAGTCCAATGATTTTCAAATTATCTCTCCTAGATTTATTTACCAGGTCAGCTGTTTTTCCAAGGAGGCATTTCACATTTCCCTCTATTTTTTTCATTCAATTGGATTTGCTTTACTGTGTCTTGGTTTCTCATAAAGTCACTAGCCTACATTTGTTCAATCCTATTTCTTAGGCAATTATTGTCTTCACACAGCTTTTTTAATCTCCTTTTCCATTTGACTTTTCAAGTTGTTGACATTTTTCTCATGACTTTCCTCTATTGCTCTCATTTCTCTTTCCATTCTTTCCATCATCTCTCTAAATCTTCCTTCCATCTCTCCTACTTTCTCTTCAAAGTCCCTTTTGAGAGATTCCATGGCCTGAGACCACTTCATATTTTTCTTGGAAGCTTTGGATGTAGAGGCTATGAGGATGTTATCCTCTTCTGAGGGTACACCTTGATCTTCCTTGTTGCCGAAGAAACTTTCTATAATTCCAAACTTTGCTTGCTCATCTTGCCCTCTTTTACTTGACTTTAAACTCCCTACTGGGGGGCCCTGCTTCTAGGCTACACTACTGTCCCCAACTTCAGAGGGTCTCAGGTGTTTTGGTTTGAGGGAGGACAGGTTTTTCTCTCGCCTGGCCTGTTCTCTGGTCCAAAGTTAACCTCAAGCCAACTTACTAAATCACCAACCAGCAAAGAGCAAAGCTTTTTGTGGTGTGGTTCTTAGCTTCAATAAGCCTGCACCCCTCCCCCACCTGGGCCTCCCGCCACTCAGGATTTCTTCCTGGTTCCCCGCTGGAATTCTTCCCTAGGTCCCGCTGATACCCCTGCATTCCCCCCCCCCCCCCGGCCAGCTGTTCTGCCCTCTCACCTGACCACAAGCTCAGTTCCAGAAGGTGTTGGTGCTGTAGCTGATTCTGAGGCTCAGGGGTTAAGTTCCTCTGGTGCAGCATGCCTGGGGTCTCTGTCAGTATGATCGCAGGGTTGGACTTTATCGGTAGCTCAGTATGGCTCCTTTTAATCTGTTTATGGCTGGAAAATAATCTCAGCCCATATTTTTGTGGGTTTTTCTTCTCCAAGCATTCTTTTATTGCTGTTTTTTGGGGTAATTATATGAGGAGCTCTGTGTGTTTAATATCTTTCCTCTGCCATCTTGGCTCCACCTCCTCAAGAGGTACAACTACATCTTTTATTCAACTTACAACCAAGGTCACACAGACAGCTAATAGAAGAGTTGAGATTTGAACTTAGATTCTGTGAGTCTAGGTTCAGAGTCTTTTCTCCACTGTCCCTTTTCACCTATTATGGTTATTGTCTCCACATATGATACTTTGTGTGCTTAATAATTGTATTATTTATAGATAACTGAGTGAGACTCACTGCCTATAGTGGTTAGTAGAGCTATAATGAGGCAGATAGAGCTCTGGGCCTGACATTAGGAAGACCTAAATTCAAATCCAGCCTCAGACACTTACTAGCTATATGAACCAGGGCAAGTTACTTAACATCTGTTTGCCCTAATCCACTAGAGAAAGAAATGGCAAACCAGTCCAGTTTCCTTGCTAAGGAAACTCCAAAGACAGTATGGTCCATGGGGCCACAAAGAGTTGGACATGACTGAGAAACAACAACTGTACATAACTTTTTGGAGAAGGAAATAGCAAACCACTTGAGTATCTTTGCCATGAAAACCCCAAATAGCATCATAAAGAATCAGACAAATTAAACAACTGAACAACAACAATAACAAAGACCTATAGTGGGTCTAGAGCAAAGATTCTTAAACTGTGGGCCATGACCCCATTTGGATCACAATAAATTTCACAACAGTAAAATATTATGAATATTTATTTTATATACCTATATATCCAGGGTCACATAAAAATTTCTCAGGGGAAAAGGGGGAAAAGTTTAAGAAGCCTTGCTCTAGAGCATCTAGTTTCTCCTCTTGAGCTCTTCAAATAACCCCTATTTCTCCAAACGTAACCCTCAGTTGGAAGAGTATATTTATTTGCAGTTATTATTGGGGGTAATGATTTCTAATATCATGTGAACATGTAAGGGAAAAATATCTAAATAGCTAGAACATTAGACCACAAAGGCTTGTTTAAAAGGATGAGGATTATTTCACTTGAGAAAGAAAGCCAAGGGACAACTGACTAATGATAATTATTATGTGAATGATGACCCACTATTCTACAACTCTGAGGTTAGACCCAAATGGAATGGATTTCTTTTCTTTTTTCTTTTTTTTGCAGGGTAATGAGGGTTAAGTGACTTGCCCAGGGTCACACAGCTAGTAAGTGTCAAGTGTCTGGGGTCAGAATTGAACTCAGGTCCAGCACTTTATCCACTGCACCACCTAGGTGCTCTGTGGAATGGATTTCAATCAATGGCTTTCTGTTAGCTATCAGTAAGAATTTCCTTGTAGTGAGGAATAGGAAATTCCAGAATTGTCATGGTTCAGCAAAAAGAACACTGGATTTGATTTTAAATCTTGACTGCTTATTACTAGTTTTAGGACCTTGACAAATCACATAAACTCTCAGTTTATTTCCTCATCCAGAAAATGGGGATAATAATATTTATAGTAGATATCTGACAGGTTTGTCCTAAGGATCAGAGGGTGAGAATGGCATGATAAGTAGAATACTTGGATTCAGAAAGACTTAGCTTCAAATCCTACCCATTGGGGAACACAGACCAAATTTCCTTTGACTCTGGCCTCACAAAATGCATAGAGATTTCTGGAAACAGAAACAAGAACTTTCTTCAGTTCACTGTGCACTGTTGGGTGAGCCAGACTTAGCCTGTCTGTTCCATTGCTCTTCTGCTGACTCCTGGTTCTTTATTCTGGCAGCATCCATGTGAAAGTTAGAAAAAGAGAGGAGGGGCGGCTAGGTGGCGCAGTGGATGGAGCGCCGGCCCTGGAGTCAGGAGGACCTGAGTTCGGATCCGGCCTCAGACACCTAACACTTACTGGCTGTGTGACCCTGGGCAAGTCACTTGACCCCAATTGCCTCACTTTATTAAAAAAAAAAAAAAAGAAAAAGAGAGGAAATTTGCTTTACTCTTGCAGAAGAATGTCAGTCATGGCTAGGATGTCCCTTGACCCTTGTGCTTAACTACTCATTGGATAACTAGCATCTTCCTACATTCCTTCTGCTGATTGTGACTTTATAATCTAAATCTTGGGTTGATGACAAAAAAGAAAGGTCCAGTAGATATCAGAATATTTATAGCAGCACTTTTTGTGGTAAGCAAGGGCTGGCACTAAAGTAGATGCCTATTGATTGGGGAATGGCTAAATAAGTCATGGTGTGTGAACATAATACAATACTACTTTGCTGTAAGAAATGATGACAAAGAAACATGGAAAGATGCATTAGCTAATGCCAAAAAAAGTTAGAAAAATCAGGAAAATAATATACACAGTGGCTCTAGTAATGTGTAGAAAAGAAAAAGAAGAAACAATTTGAAGCTGAATGGTGTGAAATTATAGTGACCAAGCTTGTCCCCAAACAAGAAATTTGAGGAGGTACCTCCCTCTCTTTTTCCTAGAGGAGAATACTGGTTATGTAACACTACATATACTGTAGGGCTGGGTAGATTAATGGTTAGTTTTGCCAAACTTCTTTTTTTTTTCTTTTTTTTTTCTTTTCTTTTTCTTTTTCAAGGGAATGAATCAGGGGATGGAGGAGAAAAGGAGAAACAATGGAAAAATGAAAGTGATACAAAACAAAATATATCCATTTTTTAAATTATAATTTATTTATTTTTAACATTTAAAAAATTTTTGAGTTACAAATACCTGCTCCTTCCAGCCGCTCCTCCCCATTGACAAGGCAAAAAATATGATAACAATTTTTTTAAAAAAAATCTGATTCTTGGTATTGACATTTGATAGCTTTTTAACCCTAGGCAATTCACTTAACCTCTACATGCCTCAGTTTATGCAACTGTAAAAGGGGAATAATTATAGCACCTACCTCTGAGGGTCGGCATGAAGATGAAATGAGAAAATATTTGCAAAGCACTTAGTACAGTGCCTGGGACATGGTGACACTGAATAAATGCTCATTCTCTTCTAGCCACCCTCATCCTTTACCTCTCTTCTGGCTGTTCAGGATATGATGGGTGCCCTTGCTGTTGCCTACACCTTACTGATGATAGTCTTAGGTCACATGGAGCCGTGGCTGCAATATTTCATTCATTCAGCAAATATTTATTAAATTCCCACTAAGAATAATCCATACATAAACTTTAGGCCTTTACTAATGTCTTCCTCATCATGGTTCAGAGGTTACCTGGTTTGAGTAATAATATCATGTCTCCAAGGTCCCATCATTATGGGAAGTCTTTAATTATAGGCCCAGCATTGGACTGTTGCTCTATAATTCAAGTACTACACTAATTAAATATAGAGATGCTCAGCATCAGGGTAGGGGAGATAAATGAATCCCTTATGCCAGTTAAATATTTCCTCTCCAACTCCTAATCTCATACTAGGGGTCTTGAACATACCTATTGATACTTCCCCAAACACCCTAAACTCACAGTTCCTCAATTTACTTATTCCCCATGATGTACGCTTCCACCCCACCTCAGATATACACAGCTGCAAACAAGGCTCATACCTTTGATGTTGTCATCATCCACAAATGCACCACTTTGATGCTCGTGAATTCTGAAATTTCCTTATCTGATCTCAACCTTTCACCATTTTGTCTCCCCTTTGCTTTGCAACCCCAAGCTCTGTTCATCCTACAGTCTATCCGCCCCTCATTTCTTTCATAAGACATTACCCCTCCATTCTCTTCCCTTCTCCATCTTGACCCCCTTAGTGAACCAGTTCAACTCTACACTCTCCTCTTGTCTTCAATTCCCTGTCTCCTTGTCCTATTGATGACCTTGCCCTTCTAAGACTTAGCCTTGGATTACTTTCCACATCCATTGCCTTTGGTCTTACTCACTTGCTACTGAATGAAGTTGGATGAAATTACAAAATCATGCTGACTGGGTCCACCACAAATTGGTGTTACATAATCTCAACTGGGCCCTCAGTGAGGGAAGGAAATCCATTTACACCTCTAATTGATTCACTACTGCACTTGTCATTGCAGCTTTTCCCAACTTTTTCATCCCTTTTTAAATCTATGTTTTTTTCCTCTTCCCACTCTTAGTTAAAACCCTTACCTCATGTTTTACTGGAAAAATTAAGGGCACTCACTGAGAGCCCCCTCTTCTTCCCTTCTCCATCTCACATGACTCAGATGCCCTATGCCACTATCTTCTCCATCACCCTGTGAAGGTGACCCTTATCTTTGCTAAGTCAGGGAACCTTTACTTGCACAAGTGATTCCACTCCGTCCCATCTGCTCCGGAACATTGCCCTCTCCATCACCCCCACTCTCTCACTAATCCTCAGTCTATTCCAGTCTACTGGCTTCTTCCTTAATATCTACAAGAATTTCATGCCTCCCAAACCTCAAAAACCCCTCACTTGTTCTATCCATAAACACCACCAATCATCCTATTTCTTTTTCTCTCCACCCCTCTTCATCACTGAGAAGGCTAACTACTTTAGATGCCTCCACTGCCTTTCCTCTCACTCTCTTTTAACTCACTGGAGCTTTGTTTCCAACCTGATCGTTTGAAACTGCTCTCCCCAAAATTGCCAATGATTTCTTAAATGGGAAATCTCATAGGTTTTTTTCCCTCTCATTCCTAATCTTTTTTGATTTCTCTGGGGCCCTTGTCATTCTTTATCACCCTCTACTTGATACTCTCTTCTTTGGGGTTTTTTGTGACATGGCTCTTTCCTAGTTTTCCTTTTTTTTTTTTTTTTAGTGAGGCAGTTGGGGTTAAGTGACTTGCCCAGGGTCACACAGCTAGTAAGTGTTAAGTGTCTGAGGCCGGATTTGAACTCAGGTACTCCTGACTCCAGGGCCGGTGCTCTATCCACTGCACCACCTAGCTGCTCCCCTAGTTTTCTTAATACATATTGGAACACTTTTCAGAGTCTCCTTTGCTAGATTTTCATCAAGGTTATAATAGCTAACAGTGAGTGTTGCACAGTACTTTTTCCTATGCTCCCTTCCCTTCCCTTCCCTTCCCTTCCCTTCCCTTCCCTTCCCTTCCCTTCCCTTCCCTTCCCTTCCCTTCCCTTCCCTTCCCTTCCCTTCCCTTCCCTTCCCTTCCCTTCCCTTCCCTTCCCTTCCCTTCCCTTCCCTTCCCTTCCCTTCCCTTCCCTTCCCTTCCCTTCCCTTCCCTTCCCTTCCCTTCCCTTCCCTTCCCTTCCCTTCCCTTCCCTTCCCTTCCCTTCCTTCCCTTCCCTTCCCTTCCCTTCCCTTCCCTTCCCTTCCCTTCCCTTCCCTTCCCTTCCCTTCCCTTCCCTTCCCTTCCCTTCCCTTCCCTTCCCTTCCCTTCCCTTCCCTTCCCTTCCCTTCCCTTCCCTTCCCTTCCCTTCCCTTCCCTTCCCTTCCCTTCCCTTCCCTTCCCTTCCCTTCCCTTCCCTTCCCTTCCCTTCCCTTCCCTTCCCTTCCCTTCCCTTCCCTTCCCTTCCCTTCCCTTCCCTTCCCTTCCCTTCCCTTCCCTTCCCTTCCCTTCCCTTCCCTTCCCTTCCCTTCCCTTCCCTTCCCTTCCCTTCCCTTCCCTTCCCTTCCCTTCCCTTCCCTTCCCTTCCCTTCCCTTCCCTTCCCTTCCCTTCCCTTCCCTTCCCTTCCCTTCCCTTCCCTTCCCTTCCCTTCCCTTCCCTTCCCTTCCCTTCCCTTCCCTTCCCTTCCCTTCCCTTCCCTTCCCTTCCCTTCCCTTCCCTTCCCTTCCCTTCCCTTCCCTTCCCTTCCCTTCCCTTCCCTTCCCTTCCCTTCCCTTCCCTTCCCTTCCCTTCCCTTCCCTTCCCTTCCCTTCCCTTCCCTTCCCACGCATATTTTTTTTCTTGGTGATCTCATAGGCTCTCATGAATTCAATTGTCTCCTTATTCAGCTCTAACCAATCTCCTTCCCTTAAGAACCCCCACCTCCAATTGTTTATTAAACATTTCAAACTAGATGCCTCATAGACATTTTAAACTCAAAATTTTCCAAACTGACCTTCTTATATTTCCCTACAAATTTTCCTGCCTCCTCAACTTCCCTATTATTATTATTATTATTATTATTATTATTTTTTTGGTGAGGCTATTGGTGTTAAGTGACTTGCCCAGGGTCACACAGCTAGTAACTGTCAAGTGTCTGAGGCTGTATTTGAACTCAGGTCCTCCTGACTCCAGGGACGGTGCTCTATCTACCGCGCTACCTAGCTGCCCCTTCCCTATTATTATTGAAGGCATCTCCATGTTCCCAGTCACCCAGGTGTGCAACCTCAATATCACTCTCAATTCCCCACTCCCCCCCTCCATATCCAGTCTGTTGCAGTCTATTCTATCAATTTTACCTTTGCGAAATTTCTCATACATTCCCTTTTCTTTCCTCTAACATTACTTTCACTATGATACACACCTGAACCATTGAAATACTGTGGTCTTCCTAACCCCACCTCTCTCCACTCCAGCATCTCCTTTACTCAATTGTCAAAGTCATTTTCCTAAAGTGCAAGTCTAAACACATTCCCTTCCATCAAGTCTAGCATTCTCAATTTAGAAATGAGAAAACTGAGGCCCAAGCAGGTTAAATTACTTATCCAAGATTATACAACTATTATATGCCCTAGGTGGGATTTGAAGCCAGGTCTTCTGACTCCAAAGCAGTCCTGTTTCTACCACTTCCTAATCTTTGAGAAGCTAGGTGGCACATTGAATAGAATGTTGGCCCTGGAGTTAGAAGGACTAAGTAAAATCTGGCCTCAGACAAAGGTCACTAGCTTTGTGACCCAGGGTAAGTCACCTGACCCTATTTTCCTTGGTTTCTTTATCTGTAAAATGAGCTGGAGAAGAAAATGGCAAATCACTCCAGAACCTTTGGCAAGAAAATCCCACATGGGTTTGTGAAGAATTAGACATGACTAATCAACAAAACAACAACAAAATTCTCCGGCGAATCCCTGGGAAAAAAAAAAAGTCTCATATGCTAGACTTAAAAACCTAGAATCATAGAATGTTAGCCCTAGAAAGGATCCTAACAAGAATCTAGTCCAATTCCTTTATGTTACAGTGGGGAAAACAGGGACCCAGAAAGGTTGTAACTTGCAAATCTAAGATTCTATTACTGCAGAAGGTTTAAATGTAGAATGACTCCTCAAGGTCACTGACATTATATTCTCATTTGTGTGGCCAGTTATAAAACTGAAATTTACGATTGCTTCTAAAGCAGAAGATGGTCTCTGACCAAACACAAGCCCTACTCTCCCCACCTCTTCCCCAAAATGAAGAGATGAAATATCAATTAATGTTAAAAGTCACTGGACTGGATTTTAAAGGTTTCATGGCATGAAATGAATACTCTATCAAGGATTTTCATTTTCTTTCTCCTCTCACCTCTCAACCATTTTCTCCACGGCATATTTTTCATTCATGTAATCAATGTTTTCTCCTTTCAAAACCTCTCCTATATTATCTGATTTTCCTACCTCTCCATGTAGGTTGACTTAAATTGCATCCAGATACTTGTGCATGCAGCAATGGCACTGATGTATTGTAAAGTGAAATCCTTCAGGGAGTCATTGTTTAAACTTGAATATGTGGTTGGAAAGGGAGGGGGGTGGAAGATCCATGTGTGAGAATTTATGCCAGGACAAACAATTTCCTTTTCCTGTAGGATAAATCAATGCTATGAGGCCAGTAGGCGCATGCGCGTGCGCGCGCACGCACACACACACACACACACAAACACACACACACACAGCCAGCATCTCATAAACCAAAGTCAATTGAATTTATAGTTAATACTGATATAGCTATTTAGGAAATCAGCATATTAGGACACTGAAATTGTTAACCAAAGAGAGCAAATCACTGACTTTTTTAAGCCCTTAGGGTAACTGGGATATTGCTGCAGAAAGCTTTTTAGGGTATAAATATTCTCATCAATGTTCTCATTTATACATGCCATAAAGTGTGTTTGGAATTGCCCAGATGACAAGGAGGAAAAGGGGGAGAAGTGCTGAGTCAGACCTTTCCTCAAGGACAAGGCAACAGGAAAGAAAAACGATTCAGCCCAGGATTGGGTGTCCTTGGCAGAGCTGACTGAAGTTTCTGTGTCTTTTGTAGCTAAACAAAGTTTCTTTCAGTTTTTCTTTTTAAAGGGAGTCTGAATATCATAATCCTTTGAACACAGCTTCTTGTATAATAAAGGCAGTCTGTTCCACACATTTTCAGACTCACTAGAGAAATGGAAGTGTGGCTACATCTTAATTATTCCAAAGCATGGCACGCCAGATGGACACTGAGAGCGGTTTCCATCTATTAGGTAAACAATACTTTCCAACCCCTTTGTTACTCCTGGGGTGACAAAATGGGGGGTGCAGAAGCATTGGAAATACATTTTTTAGTTATTTTTCTTTAGATTTTAAATTCTCAAGAAAACGGCTCAGTATGAAAGGAAACCAGGTTTACAAAAATTCACTATGGGGGGTCTGGCATCAGGTTCCCTCTTGTCTAGTCATGGCAAAAACAGAGCTTCTGAAACTTGAGAAATTAAAGCAAAAGAGACAACAACTCTTGCAATGTAACAAAAGCAGAAATGTGTATCTTCATCCAAACAACATTATCATAAGCCCCCACCCCAAAGTCAACCCAATTAATATTAAAATCATCATACATCTAGAGGAGAAAAGGACCTTAGTGGCCATCTGAGAGAGAGGCAGAGAGACAGAGAGACAAAGACAGAAGAGAGACAGAAAAAGAGACAGACTGAGAGAGCCAGAGAGACAGAGACAGAGAAACAGAGAGACAGAAACAGAGACAAAGAAACTGAGACAGAGACAGGAATAGATAGAGATACTGAGCCAAAGACAACTTAAAAATTTGAACTCAGGAGCTCATTGATTTGGAGCTGTATGGGACCTCAGAGGTTATTTATTCTAAATTCTTCATTTTACAATGAAAGAAACTGAGGCCTAGAAGGAAATGACTTGCCTACAATCCCACAGGCAAAACAGAGCAGAGTTGGAATTCAAACTGTCCTGTGATTCCAGTCCAAAGCATGGAACACTTTATTACTCTGTGGTTATTTAAAGACACTTCTTGTTGTTCTTGTTTGTCTTTTGTTCTTGAAGAGGACCACAACATTGGAAGGTGATGTCATGACTTGCAGTGAATTCGATTTAAGTGAGGAAGGGTCACCAGCCTCATTCTTTCCTCCAGAGCCATCTGGGTCCACTAGCAAGATATACATCAGAATGACTAGAGAAGGCCCCAGATGTTTTAAGGAAATTGGGGTTAAGCGACTTGCCCAGGGTCACACAGCTAGTATCTGAGGTGAGATTTGAACTCAGGTCCCCCTGACTCCAGGGCCAGTATTTTACCTACTGTGCCACCAAGCTGCCCCTTAAGGGCACTGAAGTTAGGCAAAGGGAACTAGAATTGTTATTGTTTGTCCTTCCTTTTTTTGTGGGGCAATGAGGTTGATTTGCCCAGGGTCACACAGGTAGTAAGTGTCAAGTGTCTGAGGTCAGATTTGAACACTCAGGTCCTCCTGAATCCAGGGTTGGTGCTTTATCTACTTTGTCACCTAGCTGCCCCGGTCCATTTTCAAGAGGAATAATAACATCATGGTGTTTGGATCAGGAATGGTGTCTTGACTCCTGAGTCAATAGAATTTAAGTGAAACAGAATAGCACAAAGTCATCAGTCCTACTCTCTCTTCCAGAGTCTTCAAAGTCCAGCTGAAGGACAAAAATCAGTACCACCGGCAATATCCCAGGATTTAGTGGATCATCCTGGTGTCTTCTATGTCTTACCAAACTCTAAGCATGCCACAGTGCTTGCTTCAGCCACCTTTTTGACCATTAGAACAAATTGTTCTCCATCCATTCTACCAGGAGGAATCTTCACATGCTTGGGGTAGACACCCCCGCCCAAATCACTGATGGGTTTGAAACCTGTTAGTTATCCTCAGCCTGGTTTAGTCTCCCTGCCAAGACAATTTTGCCAAGGTGAGGCCACTGTGCATGCTATAGCTTCTTGGAGCCACAGGTGAGAGTTGGGTGAGATATAGACACCACAGGTGGCTGAGCAGCCCTCAAAAGGGCTCAGCAGGCCCTCACGCCAGAGGTGCTAGTCCTTCCTGAACACCCCATACACGCCAAAGTGTACAGACTAGAATAATGACTTCAAAGGCCACACTCCCATGTTATTTTTATCTATAAAACTGGGATAGAATAATCAGTGGCTATTTGCCTTCCCTGCTCTGGACACTCACCTCAAAAGAACATCTTTTTTCTAGAACTCTAGCTCAGAACCTGCCCCTGGTTCAGAGTCCTGATTTTGGGTCTGCAGGGTACTGTGCTAAAATAGCAATTCACTATGACCCATTTACTTCTTTAATTCCCAACCTCACTATGGTGTGATGAGGGTTAATTATCTCATCCCCCTTGACACTGAGCATCTTTGAGTTCCTTGTGGCAAAGTGCTATATAAATTAAAATGGAGACACAAATATCAGCTTGTCTCTCCCTTTGGTGGCAGTTAGCCCCGATGACACTAGTGAGGCTGCATTTGAGAATTGTTAATGAAATTCTCTGAAAAAATATTCCTCCATTCTGTAGGAAAGTCCAACAACCTTGCCTTTTCAGAAATAAGGAAGGGGAAGCAGATTTTTTAAGAGTGAAGGTGTGTATGTGTGCTTATTTAAAAGAAAATATTCAAAGAAGGAAAATGGGGTTTTTTTGTTGTTTCAGAAGGAAAATGACAGGCTTTAAAGGATCAGAGATGTGAGAAACAGTGACAGAAATGTCTGAAGTATTTTGTCAGTACCTTTTCCCCCCTCTGCCACTGACAATGTGACATCCTTTTATGTGACTGTGTTTGTTTATAGGGGGTGGGGCAGTTCTTCCAGGACATCATTAATCCAAGGACAAAATGTGTTTCTTCTAGGAATCATCAACTGTTCAGGTTTCCATGGTTATAATGAGGCATAGACTTAAGGTAAAATAGCCAGATAATTGAAGGAGATAATACTTCTTGAGCATCTCCAAGTGTCCACTTGGATTAATCCAGGAAGCCTAGACTAATGAGATTTTAGACTGCAGTGAGAGAGGTATGATGTCCAGACTGGAAAATGTCATGATCCCATTGTATTGGACCCTGGTCCATCAATCAATTAATAATCACTTATTAAGCCAGACAGTGACTGTGATAGACACTGTGTTACATGCTAAAGATATAAAGACCAAAATGAAAAAAAAATGGACAAAATGAATATAGAGTATTGTGTTCGGAGCTATTCACAACATTTTAAAGGAGAACATTGACAATCTAGAATAAACACAAAGGGATGTAACCATTAAGAGACTCAAGGTTATGCTATTTGAGACTTTTGGAGTTTTTTTGGAATCTACTCGGCCAGGGTCTGGGCAGCCAGCCTGGATCTGTGTCAGCAAGACTGCAGGGTTGGGTTCCACTCCCACCCTGGTCCAGAAGACCCCTTCTGCTGACATTCTAAGCTGCCTTTGGCTGGAAAAATGATCTCAGCCCATCCTTTTGTGGGTTCTGCTGCTCCAGGAATTCTCTTATGGCATTATTTGGAGTTTTTTGAAGTGATTTGTGTCAGGAGCTCAGAGAAATTACTGCCTTTCCTCTGCCATCTTGGCTCTGCCCCTATTTGAGAATTTTCAGAAGAAAATGGGGAGAAGAAAAGATCTGTGTGGGGTTTTCAGTTGGGGAATGGGACATAATAGCTTATTCAAGCATAGGAAGAGCTTTCAGGAGAAAGAGGCAATGGAATTGTTCAATTTGGCCCCAGGCAGTCAAACTAGGAACAATGGGCGGAAATCATGAAGATGGAGATTTAAGTTTGACATGAGGGGTGGCTGGGTGGCACAGTAGATAGAGTAGCAGTCCTGAGATCAGGAGGACCTGAATTTAAATCCAGCCTCAGCCAATTGCTACCCATGTGACTGTGGGCAAGTCACTTAACCCTGATTGCCTCCATAAAGAAAGAAAGAAAAAAAGTTTGACATAAGGAAAAATGTCCTCAAAATTAAAACTCTAAAAATGAAATGGGTTGTTAAAGGGAATGAGGGGGGTCTCCTCCGTAGGTGGTTTTCAAGCAGATCCTGGGAAAATAAATAGTTTGGGGAGAGGTTTTATGTAGAGGACCTTCCTATTTAGATACATCTTAGATGAGATGTTTTCTGAGGTTCCTTTCTAGACAGATTCTGTGATTCTGATGGAAGTGAGGACTGGATGTGTGAGCCTATAGTTCTCTCTCTTGGAATCTAAGCCTGCACTATCAACTGCTTTGGAGACAGTTCTGCTTGGCTATCATAGTCAGATCAATATGTCCAGAATGGAACTCATTCCTCCTCTAAAGTTCCTATTTCTGTTTAAAGTAGTACTCCCTTTCCAGTCACCCAGGGAGAGTTTCCTTCTCCTTAAAACCCCTTATCCAAGCAAGTTATCCATCTTACTTCCACAACATCTCTCACCAGTGTCCACTTTTCTCCACTCAGCCTTTACCCTAGTTCATGTCCTTATCACTTTTCACTTGGGTTATTGGAAGGTATTGATCTCCCTGCCTTTAGTCTCTCCCTCTCTCAGATTCATCCTCCACACAGATGCCAAATTTATATTCCTAAAACATAGGCCTGACCATGTTATCTTCCTACTCAAAATTACACAGTGGTTCCTCCATACTTCTGGTACAGAATACAAACTCCTGAACCTGACATTTAAAATCCTCCCTTATCCCACCCTCACCTCTTATTCTAATCTTTACATGACTCCCCTTTCCACATTATATGGACTGCTGTTCTCCATATACAACATTACTCTGAAATGTACTCCCTTCTCATCCCTGCCTCAAAGAACGCCTAGCTTCTTTATTTTTTTGTATTTGTTTTTTATTTTGTTTTGTTTTGTTTTGAAGGGCAATGAAGGTTAATTGACTTGCCCAGGGTCACACAGCTAGTAAGTGTCAAGTGCTTGAGCCCAGATTTGAATTCAGGTCCTCCTGAATCCAGGGTCGGTGTTTTATCCACTGTACCACCTATGCCTAGCTTCTTTAAAGGCAAAACTCAGGTGAAATCTCCTATGGAATGACTTTCCCAATTTCCTTATATTCTCTATGCTCTCTCCTTTCCTCTCCTCTCCTCTCCTCTCCTCTCCTCTCCTCTCCTCTCCTCTCCTCTCCTCTCCTCTCCACTCCTCTCCTGCTCTCCTCTTCTCTTCTGTCTTTGTCTCTCTCTGCCTCTCAGTCTCTCCTCTCTCTTTCTCACCTGTCTCTTTGTCTGTCTGCCTCTCTCTGTCTTAGTCTGTCTCGGCCTCTGTCTCTGTCTTTATCTCTCTCTCTCTCTCTCTCTCTCTCTCTGTGGTCTCTGTCTCTCTCTGTCCCTTTTCTCTGTCTCTGTCTTTCTCTGTCTCTCTTATCTTGTATTGTTTTATATAACAATGGGGACTAGGGATAAGACCTGTGCTTTCATTGGCACCTTCTCTGTAATTCTATGATGATAAATTATTTTCCTAGTCACCAGGTGTCAGAAACAGGACTTGAACCTAAGTCTTTTTTTTTTTTTTGTGGTATCAAGACCAGCAACCTATCGACCATACAATGTAGCTTCTCTGCTTTATAGATTTTGAAATTATGAGGCCGCTCTTTATATTTGCTGAGACATTCATAGTTGAGTCTAAAATGTTAGTCCATACGTTCCCTTTGTCCTTCACCTTTGGGAAGCTTCCCCCACCTCCCAGAAAACAGTGATTAGAATACAGTAAAAATCAGCTTTTCTTTATCTGGAGACAAAATCTATTATAAAAGAACATGCCATGATTAAGTTTAGAGAGAGCAGGAAACTACTAAGGGTGATATTTGTTGCCAGTTCCTCAGGCAGTGATGAGCCAGGGAAGGGGAAGGAAGTACAGAGGGGATTCATTCACCATGTTCTAGTAGCAGCAGAAGTCAAGGAGACCAAATAATCCCCTCCAGATCACCCTTTAAGTATATCAGTGAGCTAGACAAGACTCCTAATTCTCTGAAATATATTCAATTTAAAGTACCAGAGCCCTCCATTTGCAATTAGGTGACCATTCTCTCTGAGTATCTCAAAAGTTCTCTGACTTCCCCCATCCCATCTGGCTTCATCTCACATTACCTTTTAGTCTCCCCTTCCAGCTGAGAAAAGCCATACTTCTCACCAGTCCTTTTGTCAATAAGGGACTACACTTAAACAAATTGTTTCCTTCCAGTAGAATATAAACTACTTGAAGGCAGAGATGGTTTAGTTTTTGTCTTTGTATACCTAATGCTTAGAATGAGACCTTGAATACAGCAAATGTCTGTTGAATTGGAATTTTATTTTTGATGAAGGTGGAACTATATAAAACCACCACGGTAGAAAAAGTAAGAGAGAAAAGGACTGAAAAAAGTAACATGGTAATACAGTTAAAAACCCTCCAGAGATTTACACTCCTTTATTACCAATCTGCTGGAATAAAAAGTCTTAATATAACAGTGAAATACAGCAACACTTCATTATACAACAGTAATGTTCTTATTCAACTATCCATGTTCAAAACCAGTATCAGAAATACTTCTCTAGGCCCTCAGTTTCCTCATTGGTAAAATGAAGGTCCTTTTCAGATCTAAGGGTCTATGATTTTCTGATGTATACGATGGAAGACTTTACCAGTCTTCACTTGAGTTTCTGTTCCTGAAAACTAAGAAAGCTTAGGATTAGGCTAAATTTGACCAGAAAGTTGGAAGGATTTTTACCAAACACTCACTGTGATGGAAATTCAAGCAGAGCTAAGACTCAGTGTTTTTGAGCCTTAGGCACAGTTGAAAATTCCCCTCCCTCCTCCTCATCACATATATCATTATCCCATTCCTGCTTTGAACCTTTACAGTAACATATGACTAGATTTTACCATGGAATAAAAACCCGTGTGTCATGTGTTAGAAGTATGAGCCTTTTAAAAACCAATATTCAAGGGGCAGCTAGATGGCGCAGTGGATAGAGCACCGGCCCTGGAGTCAGGAGTACCTGAGTTCAAATCCGGCCTCAGACACTTAACACTTACTAGCTCTGTGACCCTGGGCAAGTCACTTAACCCCAATTGCCTCACTAAAAATAAATAAATAAATAAATAAAAAACAAAAAAACAAAAACAAAAACAAAACAATATTCACTATTGCATTGTTCTAAACCCTCTGTTCCCTCTCCTTATTGAGTCTTAGGTGGCCATTCAATTTTCTTGCAGTTCTAGCCCTAGGCTTTGGTGATGATTCCAAATTTGTATCATTTGAAGGAAGAATTAAGAGTGAGGGCAGAGACAGAGAGCTGAAGTATTTTCTTGCTCTTCCACCTTTTGACCTCCCTTCACTCCCCACCCTCCAAGGGGTGGACTGCTCTGCAGACCAGTGAGACAGTGTCCACGGGCCCTCTGGGATCATGTAATCCTCACAAAACCAAAATGCTAGAAAATCCTTTGCAAGTGGAACATTTTCTGCAAATGCAAATGCTCTAATTGGTTCAACTCTGCAAGATTGGATCTAATTTGGAGACTACCCACTGAACAATACACCACAGAACAGTACAGTAGATTTAGGGTAGGTATAATTAAACTGCCATCCAGTTCCAGTATTGTCTCCTTTCCATCCCACCCTTACCACCCACAGAAGGATTGTGTGCACTGACAAAGAAACAGCTGTAGGATCTGCCTGTCCCCATCTGTGGACTCCACTTGCACTCAAGGAGAGTGAATTTGGCAAAGGAAAACAAGTTGCATAATTGAATTAGTATTTTTCTTCTATCTCCCATTTACAAAACACAATGGCTTAAAAATCACCACCAGGCTTTTCTTCCAAATGAACACTTCTACAAAGAGGTTTCAAGCATGACCACCATTTTTTAAAGGTAACCTTTGCTCCTCTAATGAAAGCTATTATTTGGACACTATTCAAAAGTGATATGGAGTGGGGGGTTGGGGAATGAGAACTACTTGTATCACTTGAATAGATGAATTTAGGGTATTCAATGAGTGATGGGTTGTGGGGGAGGAGTGACAACCCTTTCTAACACTTGAGTGGAAGATAAATACAGGATACTGAATAAGCAACCAACTAATATAATATATTATTATTGGCGTAACTCAGTAGACAGAAAAGTGAAGGATGCATGGTAAAATGACAATGTTAGAGCATATAGGATAATGGAACAGTAGCTTTAAAACTTTTTTTAGACATCCTTTTCTACCCAAATTCAATTATTAGTCTTCTTTCAAACACACATAAGTAATATCTCACTAGGACTATTAGTATTTACTGGTTATTCTACATGAGAGTAAAAAAATGAGATTTAGTCATTTTCAGTGGACTAGGTGCCCAGGTATTTTCTGATATACTCATATGACCAGTCTTTTTCACTGAACTGGGTACTAAAGGATTCACCCACTCTCTGGTATAAATAATAAAAGCACTACACCAGAAGATAGAAAACTTGTTCTGCTAACAGTTAAGAAGTCTCATGTAACTTTTCCTATTAATGATTGTCTTATCTGTAAAGTGAAAGGATTCTGATGGTTCCTTCCAACTTTAAAACTTAATGGTTTT
The DNA here is from genome assembly GCF_019393635.1 of Dromiciops gliroides. Lineage (NCBI taxonomy): Eukaryota > Metazoa > Chordata > Mammalia > Microbiotheria > Microbiotheriidae > Dromiciops > Dromiciops gliroides. The sequence goes on along the minus strand of NC_057861.1, from coordinate 425,457,708 downwards.
AATATATTGTTCATCCTTGGCACCCCAGCTTGGAGACTGGGGATTTCTAGAAGTTGGAGACATTTTTTATTCTGGTCAGATAGTCCACAGTTGAGTGATGCTTTCACCTTGGTAACCTCAGCATCTCTATGGATTCAATTAACATCTCTATTTTTAACAACTCCATATCTATCTATCTATCTATCTATCTATCTATCTATCTATCTATCTATCTATCTATCTATCTATCTGTCTGTCTGTCTGTCTGTCTGTCTGTCTGTCTGTCTGTCTGTCTATCTATCATCTAGCTAGCTATCATCTATCATCTATCTATTGTGATAAAATAATGGAATTTGGCAGATGCCCAGGGGTCACACCTGATTGATTTAGTTTTGTTTGAATTGGGTGAGAATGAGAAACTGACTAAGTACTACCTACTTAAGGATGATTGGATGTAGACCACACCTGCCTGGCCCTAAGTGTTGTTCTCAGAGGCGGAGTACTACTGACATCAGCAAGAGACCACTCTCAACCAATCTGCTTAAAGGACCTTCTCTTTCAGGGAGGGAGAGAGGAACTAGGAAGCAGAGTTTAGCAGGCTGCCTGAGCCTCTTTTTGGTGATGAATAGGAGTGTGGCAGCAGCAGAACAGGAGGGCCCTTTGTCATTTGAGACATCAGCTTAGTAGAGAAATTTCAAGTGGGCTGCTAGGAAAGGAAAGATTTCTGTCTCTCTGGCTATACTGAATAGATCCAAGCTTTAAATAAATCTTTAAAAGCCTAAACTCTTGCTGAATTTATTAGTGATTTTAGCCAGTTCCCCCCCGCCCCACCCCAAGACTGGGGGAGCAGATTAGAACCCACAATTTAGGTTTTAAACAACACACCCTCCATCATCTATTATCTATCATCTATCTATCTATCTATCTATCTATCTATCTATCTATCTATCTATCTATCTATCTATCTATCTATCATATATATCCATCCCTAATATTTAGCTTCCTGAACTCCATATTGCCATATGACCAACTTCCTAAAGGACGATTCCCCCTGGCTATCCCAAGGCATCCCAAACTCAACATGTCCACACCAGACTCATTATATTTCTTTTTTTTTTTTTTGGCCGGGCAGTGGGGGTTAAGTGACTTGCCCAAGGTCACACAGCTAGTAAGTGTCAAGTGTCTGAAGCCAGATTTGAACTCAGGAACTCCTGAATCCAGGGCTGGTGCTTTATCCACTGCGCCACCTAGCCGCCCCACCAGACTCATTATATTTCACCCCACAGACACATCCCACCTCCCTTTTCCTCTTAAGGACACCACCAACCTTGTAGTCACTCTGGTTCACAACCTTAGAGCCATCAATGACTCCTTCCTCTCCTCAAAATTCACATCGATAGGTGGTCAAATGTTGTTTATCCTATCTCCATTATATCTCTGTCAGCTGCCTCCTCCTCTAACTCATATGATCTCTATCCTAGTTCAGAACTTCATCACCTCTTGCCCAAACTCCTTCAATAGCCTACTCATTGATCTGCCTTTCTCCACTCTTTCTAACTATCCTCCATAGTGATACAACCTGACCATGTCACTTCTCTACACAAAAATCCTCTAGCATAAAATACAAACCCCTCAGCCTGACATTTAAAACCCTCTCCAGTGTAATTTGATATTACTCTCTTTTATGAATGCTTCCTTCCAGGTTTGCTGTTCCCTATACACTTTCCATTTCCCACCTCCCTGACTTTGCATGGGTGGTGGTCCACTTCTGTAATGTCTTCCTTGCTCCCTTGTGTTTCATAGACTCCCCAGCTTCTTTCAAAGCAAAGTACACATACCGCCTCTTACAAAAGGACTTTCTTGGTCCTTTCAGTTGTTAAAATTTCATATAAACTTATTTTTATGCATGGTGTACAGTAAAATGTAAACTTCATGAAGTCAGGTACATTTTTTTTGTTTTGTTTTTGCCTTTGCATCCTCAGTATCTAATACAAAGCCTTGTGTGTAGTAGGCACTCATTGAATTTTTGTTAAACTGAACTGAGTCCAATGTTTAGCCCAGCACCTGGCATGTACTAAGTGCTTAATAAATGTTTATTGACTGAATGAATGAATTATCAAATAGCTATTTGAAGCAATGCAATTTCATACTCCACATTTTGGAAACAGCTTTGGTGGGAGGTTTAAATTATCTTAGAACTTCTCTGACATTAATTAGTTCCTCTGTGACACAAAAAAGTCACCCAAGCAGGATCTCAGCAGCATAATAAAATTCAGAGTAATTTCAACTCCATTCAATTTGATTCAAGAAACGTGTGCAAGATATATGACCCAGCACAGTTGTGATTACAGCTTTCATTGCTGTGTGTTCCCTCTGTTGATTATCTCCAATTTATCCTGTCTACTATATCTTGTTGATGCACAATTGTTTACACATTGTCCCTCCCATTAGACTGTGAGCTCCTTGAGAACAAGGACTATCTTTTGCCTTACTTTGTATCCCAGTGCTTGGCACGGTGCCTGGCACACCAGAGGTGTTTAATAAATACTAGGTTTAATAATGTTAATTTTTATTTTTCTATTAAATTTAAATTTTATTTTAATATTAAATGTTATTTAATATTAAATATTAAATCAAATGATTATTTAATGGTAAATTAAATAAATGAGCAACTGAGTGTTGCTGTTGTTGCTTTTGTTGTTGTTAAATGAACAGTGAATGGTCCTGGGGATTCCAAGACAAAGACAAAACAGATGTTGCTCTCAATGAGTTCACATGCTACAGGGGAGAATAAATCATTTACATGTACACTAACGTGTTATACTATTGGAGAATGTAATGCTTACATGCTCACCAATGAGTCCATTCCAGGTAATTTATAGAGGTTATGAGTACTAAAAACCTGAATTATTAGAAAAGACTTCATAGAGGAGGTGGCACCTGAATTATGTCTGGCAGAAAGATGAGGATTCAGAGGGACAATTGAGGATAGAAGATCATCTAGGTGTGGGATCAGCTTGTGTGGACTATCTGTGCACAGATGCAGAAGATGGAAGCTGGAATTCTCAGATCTGGCTTGGCTGCATTTCACGGTGTGTGAAAGAGAAGGTGTAAATATGTACATAGCACATTCTCAAATATCCCTGTCAATGAGGATCAAAAAGATCACAGGAAGAGATGGATTCCAACAGTGGAATCATAGAACTTTAGAGCTGAAAGGGACCATTGAGCTTCCCTATTTGCATTCCCTTATTTTATAGATGAGACCATTGAATTATAGACAACTGAAAAGAGTAACATATTGATAAATTAGTAGCAATTTAACCTCGACCTCCCAACTGTTCATCCAATGCAGCTATGGGGTATGATGGATAGAGCACTTGCCTGGAGTCAGGAAAACCTGAGATCAAATCCTGCCTCAGACACTTAGTAGCTGTGTGACCTTGGGCAAGTCACTTAACCTCTGCCTTAATATCCTCAACTATAAAGGAAGTAATAATAATACTTATATCCCAGGGTTATGGTGAGGATCAAATGATAGAATATTTGTAAAGCACTTAGCACAGTACCTTGCATATAACAGTCAACTAATAAATGTCTGTTTCCTTCCTTCCATCCTAGGTTTTTCTTAATATGTCACTCCACTCTGCATCTGTTGCCCTGTTTTTTTTCAATTCTACAGAACAAGATGCCCCCACCTGGGTACCCACTGTTTTCATGTGCTTCTCAGTTTCCTGCCTCCTTTTGTGTGTTGTCTCTACCCCCATTAGATTGCAAGCCCTTTGAGGGTAAGAGCTATCTTTCTTTTTATTCATTGTAACCCCAGTACTTAGTACTGGCACTTAATAGGCACTTAATGAATGTGGACTGATTGGATCAGATTGGATATCACACTCTCTGAAACCAGTAGCCACTCATTTCTACCTCCTTCTCCTCCAAACCTGTTAATCAGAACTCCAGACAAGGAGTTGAATGGAGTGATTACAGTTACACCTTCTCTCCTAGTCCCTATCCTATTTACTCTCTTAAAAGACTCATTACTTTAGAAAAAAAATATCCAAAGACAGGAAATGAAAGAGGTAGAAAGAAGAGGGGAAGATAAAAGGCGTTTCTCTGGATAATTAGCATCTGACAACTGAAAATGTATTTTATCCTTATCACAATCCACCTAGAAGAGTAAGTTTCTCCAGCTCATTTCCCACTTCTGTCTCCCAGCTAGGTTTTGTGGGAGTATTGTCTCAGAAGCCAATACATTCCCTACTCAATAAATGGGGTTTGGCTCATGAGGCCTGCCTGACACAAAAGCTATGTATGGCTAAGGGACGGGAGACATCTCAGTGAACTAGCTGATTTCTAACATTAACAAACTGTCTTTTGTTTAAACCAATGGAGATAAAATATTGTCTTTGTCCCTAAAGTATTCTGGTTACAGGAAACATGCCAAAAGACTGTGATGTATTATCGAAAAATCTGGATCAATTTCTGCATTTACACCAATGCCTTGGAAATATTCCTTTGTTCCATGTTACTTTCCCAAATGACAAAATAAATATCAGTTTTTCAGGTCCAGTTTTTAAACTGAAATTACCCTTAAGGTTTCATTGCAGAATTTAGATCATATGAATACCAGAAACTCTTTCCCTGCACTTCTTTCAGTTGGCCAGAAGGGAAAAAAGGAAGATTTTTGTGGCTTTCATGGTGACCTGGTGCCTTTTATTTTTATCATGGAGACAGGTGACTAAGTCAGAAAGAACTGAACCCAACTCTAACGTGTACCTGCTATATTACCCTAAGCAATTCACTTAGTTCTCAAAGACTATGAGTTGTAGAACTCCATTAGTTGAGAGGTTCCATTACTGGGGGTTCCTGACACTAATGAAACAAATCTCTGGTCCAGTCACATCACCACTCCTCCTTTTTTAAAACACCAATTCATAGTTTATTCCTCCCTTTGTTGCCTATCCTTTTTTTTTTTTTTTAGGCATTTGGGGTAATTGATTTGCCCAAGGTCACACAGCTAGTAAGTATCTGAGGCCATATTTGAACTCAGGTCCTCTTGACTTCAGGGCAGATGCACCACCTAGCTGCCCCTCTGTAACAGAGTCTAACCAGTCTCAAAGCTAGTATTCTATGAGATCCCTATGACATCTTTGAGGTATAGAATCTGAAAATAGAAAAAGAACCTCATAGAGACAAGTGTTTGGTTGGAACAACTTTGTTCTCTCTGATATAATGTCATAAGAATCATAGAAAATATCATTAGCTTGATTTTTTGGTGAGCCATCTGGAAATTCCTTCCCCAGAGATGTATCAGGCAGCCACTGTCTTTAACCCAGAATGGATAAATAGTCAAGAAAATGCTTCACTGAAGGTAGCTCACTGAACCTGGGCCAACATGCCTCTGGCTTATACTGGTCACTTCACAGAGGAATGAGAAATAGGACTCTATGATTCATTTTCAGCTAATTAGTTTCCTGGAAAGGTTGCCAGTTGAGCCGTGAGCTGAAGTAACTTGAAGCATATCCTGTCTTATAGGAATGATAAACTCATTTAAAATTTATATGGATGCTATTCTAAAAAAACAACATCAACAACAACAAAAAACCCCTAAACTAAATATACTTCGAATTTAGCAGGGCTTGTCTGAACATATGGTGAGATATCTACAGGAAAACTTAAAGCGAAAGCTAATTAACAAGAACCTTTAATTAACGACAGTTTTCTAAGCACTTCACTTTGAGGACAAAGGAAAATTAATGGAAGGAAAGTTGATGTTAGGGATTTTGTTAGAAAAGAAAAACAACCAAAACCTACCCAAAAGGCCCAAGGGATATTTGAGTTCAGAATTCTTCAGCCATTTTTATACCTTCCTTCTGCATCTACATCTACAGAAAGAACACTAGCTTAGAGTTAACAAAAAGGCTTGAATTCTAGTCTCAACCATAATTCCTATGGCAAGAATGGGAGCTGATCCATTTCAGAAAGTTTTCAACAAAATCAAAACACTTTTTCATTTTGCTTTCAATTACTTAGAATACTCTATCCCTTTTTTAATTAAATGAGCATGAACAATATCATCTTATAAAAGAGAGAAGGCAGTAGAGGGTAAAAATCATGTGGCTTTTCTTTGGCGTCAGGAAGTGACGTTTGCTTGTGGGAGGAATAGGGGGCGAGGCTGGCAGCCAAAGAAAAGCCACATGTCCATGTCCCTTCCAATCATTACAAAAGACAGCTTCACAAAGCATCCTATCTGTTTGACCTTGCGTAAAATGTTGTAATCTTACTGGGCTTTATTGGGCCTTATTTATAAAATGGGAGAGTTGGACCAGTTGACCTCAGAGGACTCTTCTCCACTATAAATCTATAATACTATTATCCTAAAGTCATCTCAAGGACATTTAAAGATAAAAAATTAAAGGACAATAGAAATAATAAAATGGTAAAGATCTGTAGCAATTAAAGCAAATTGTTGTTTGCATCACAGAGAGTGGTTGTACCTACCACATCTGGACCTGAACATCACAGACCTAGATTTATTCATAGGGGCTATAGAAATGACATTAAAGAGAATAAAAATAGGAAGGGCAAGTGAATTGGATGAAGTTTATAAAGAAGAAATTTGTGCTGTCAGCAGCACAGTTGTTAGAACAAGAAGGATTTTATAGAAAAGTATCTGAAGGAGAAGCTAGCAGTTACGAGGGGGAAGACCTTCTTAATATTGAAAAAGGGCAATAAAGGAAACATCAATAATTATTGAACTACATGTCTACCCTCCATCTATACTAAACCTTTTTGTAATTCATCTATATAAGAATTGAAGGCATTTTAGATGCAAGAGCGAGCAACCAATATTTTTAAATGGATCATTCTTTCATTTCACAACTGACTAAAACACATTGAAAATAGGAGATAACACTGTGATTATTGTTTGTTAATTGTGAAAAAGGGTATGATTTGTGGAGGAAAGTGCTTTTAGGTTCACTTCCAGCAAGGTATCTCCCATCTTTACATCCAAGTCACCCAAGTCATTCCTTGAAAGATACAATAACAATTAACCCCATTTAATGACCTTCTCACCATAGACCTCCAGTGAGGCATAGATCAAGATGTATGGATGCCAAATGTGTTCAACACAGTGATGAAATGATCCAGAGAAAATTCCAAGTTAAAGAAGGACTCCTTGTAGATGGTGAGGCACTTCAGATTCTCCTCTTTGCAGATGACATTAGGTTGATTGAATCAAGCCTCAGAACACTGTGATGCCTCCTAAATGAGATCTTTAGTCACTCAAAGGAGTTTGGCCTAACAATACACATAGGAAAGATCAAGTGGATGAAGAATGTGTATTACCCAGATTAGCCCAGTAAACCTATACATTCCATTATGGTCTGAAATTCTGTAAGGTTAAAATTTTAGATTATGCAAATGAATCAGCACTCCCTTCTCCTAGACTGGGTTTCTTAAACGTTTTCCTCCCTTTTTGCCTGAGAAATTTTTATGTGACCCCAGGTATATAGGTATACAGCAAAATAGATATACATAACCTTTTACTGTTGCCACATTTTTCATGACCCCCACATTCAGTTATACAACCCCAGATGAGGTCACAACCCACAGTTTAAGAAGCTTTTTCCTAGATCAGTTTAGTTGGCTTGGAATTTAAAATGGAATCACTCAATTTCTCTTGAGTTCAGAATCATTGTTGATGGGATTCTAGACTCAGAGATGGAAGGGTCATCAGGAATCATCTAATGCAACCCTATGATTTTCTAGATGAGGAACCTGAGGCCAGGGTGGAACAATGATTGGCTCCCATGACTATTGTTCTACCTAGAGACAGAGAAGTCTACCTAGGCTCTATATTTATAGTTCAATTATTATCCATTTTAGGGGCAGCTAGATGGCGCAGTGTATAGAGCACCGGCCCTGGATTCAGGAGTACCTGAGTTCAAATCTGACCTCAGACACTTAACACTTACTAGTTATGTGACCCTGGGCAAGTCACTTAACCCCAATTTCCTCACACATACACACACACACACACACACACACACAAATTTTTAAAAATGTTTAAATCATTATCCATTTCACAATATTTGCTTTAATAAAAGAATTTTAGATATAATTTTTGAAATACCATAGTTCTTTAATAGTGAGTATGCAACAAATACCGCCTGCTTCTAACCTTCTTCTCACCCCACAGCAAGTACATAATTTACCAAACCACAATATTCATGATATTTATATTATACTTAAGAAGTCCTGTCTTTCAAAACTGAACAAAACTTTGGGGGGCATACCATATATGGATATATTTAACTATAGTTTAAAATCCTTCCCACTCTAGACCCTTCCTAACCTTTCCAGTCTTTTTGTATTTTACTCTCTTCTACATATCTATGGTATATCTACACTGGTTTCCTTGCTGTTACTCACCCAGGGCACTCCACCTAATGACTTGATACCTTTTCACTGAATGTCCCTCATGCCTGGAATTCTCTTCCCCCTCAATTTTGTTTCCCAGGCTCCGCTCAAATCCCAAATTCTGAAAAAAGGCCTTTCCTGGTCTTTCCCACTCCAAGTTAAATAATGACTAGCATAAAGTAAGTATTTAATAAATCTTTATTGATTAAAATGGCTATATATCTCCCTATATAAACATATGTACGTATAGATATCTATGTAGATTTAATATATAATCCATAAGGCTATGTGTTGTGTTTTACTCTTTTTTGTGGGGCAATGAGGGTTAAGTGACTTGCCCAAGGTCACACAACTAGTAAGTATCAAGTGTCTGAGGCTAGGTTTGAACTCAGATCTTCCTGAATCCAAGGCCAGTGCTTTATCCACTGAACTACCTAGCTGCCCCCAAGCTATGTGTTGTTTTGCTTTTCCTGAAGCTTTGTAAAGAGAAAGATGAATTTCCTTTTTTATTGTTTATATAGAGCTTCCCTTTTAGCTGTGTTGTGACAGGATGATATTAACACCCATTATCAAACAATATCAATAATTATTCCCCTGTATTTAGCACTATGTACCAACAACCTGCTAAAGAGGTCTAGTCATTTATTCATTCAATGAGAATCCAATAAGTACATTCCTGGTACCAAGCACTGTGCTAGATTTCTGAAATACAAAGACAAGAAAAAACAGCAGGATTTACCCCCAAGGATCTTAAATCCCATTAGGAAAAAAGAATATACACAGAGAAAAGTTAAAAACAAAACCTATACAAAGGACTGACAAGGGACAGGAGTTGGGAGCATATTGGGATGAGAATAGAGGCTAGACCTGGTGTGAGCCTTAAGAGAAGCCAGAGATTCCATGAGATAAATGTAAGAGAGGAGAATATTCCAGACATGGAGATCTGTGGGGGTAAATGCATTGAGACAGGAGACAGAATGTAATGGACAGGGAATAGCAAATGGGCCAATGTAAAAGGAAGACAGAGAATGTGAAGGAAAGCAACCTGCACTGATCCTGGAAAAGTCATTTGAAGCTAGACTGTAAAAGGTTTGAAAAGTCAGAAGAGTCTCTTTACTTCCTTTGAACATCCTGGAGGTTAGGAATCATGAGATATAGGAAAAGGCCGCAGGGTGTTCTTCCCTTTAAGACCCTATAGCCTCAAGAAAAAGGTCATGGGGGGGGGCAGCGAGGTTGTGCAGTGGATAGAGCACTGGCCCTGGATGTAGGAGGACCTGAGTTCAAATCTGGCCTCAGACACTTGACATTTACTAGCTGTGTGACCCTGGGCAAGTCACTTAACCCCAATTGCCTTACCGAAAAAAGAAAAGAAAGAAAAAAGCCTTCGTCTTTGGCCTTTTCATTTGTTCTTTTCCATTCTGGATGAATTGAGTGGGGTCTTTGACTTTGGGAGCTTCAAAGGGAGGAAGAAAGCCAGTTGCAATCTAAGCCAGGTTTTGGAGCCAATGCAAAATTGATACCCAGAGGGTCAAAATTCCATCTTTGGGACTGACCTTGTTAACCTCTGCCCAGAAAGAAAATTTATCAGGAAATCGATTATATTTGAACATAAAATTGATGAGACAAATTCTATGTAGGAATTGAGTCTATTCCACCAGAAATTGAGGCTATCTAGAAATATTATGTAACCAAGGCGTTGGGGAAAATGTTTGGTTTACTCTTGATATACCTTAAAAGTAAAGATCCTTTTGTAAAAAATTTTTAAAAGTTCGAGTTTGTATCTTAATCTAGAGGGAATCAGCAAGTATTTCTTAAGCACTCACTATGTCCCAGACACTGTGCTAAGCTCTGGGCATATAAGTGCAAGGAATGAAAAAAGAAAATCCATGTTTGTGAATTGCTTACATTCCAACAGGGGAAGACAATGAGCATTATTCTCTTTCTCTCCTCTCTGTCTCTGTGTATGTCTGTCTGACTGTTTCTCTGTGTCTCTGTCCCTCTCCCTTCTCTATCTCCCTTTCTCTCCATTTCCTTCCTCCTCCTTCCTCCTTTATATGAATATATAAATTTAATAAATGTATTCATATGTATGTATATGTTAAATACTTGGTACTGCAGCAGAGTAAGGCAGCAGCAACTTAGGGGATCTGCAAAGACTCCAAACAGAAGACAGTACTTGAGTTACATCTTGAGAGAGAAACTATGAGCTTTAGGTAAGGATGGAGTGCTTTCTAGACATGAGATGGTCAGTGCAAAGGGGTGCCAATTATTATTTAATAATAATAAAATTATTCTTAAAGCTTTGAGAGCTGATAAAGATCAAAGACAGAAACTTGAAGAACATCTATAATGAAGGACATTATAAGGACTATGAGCCAGAAAATGAAACTGAGAATGAGTAGCCCAACAAGTAAGAGGTAAAAAAAACCAGGAGAGAGCAACCAGGGGGAGAAGGTGGTCAGCAGTGTCAAATGGAGTAGAAAGGTTCAATAAAGATTAGAAGTGAGAAAGAACTATCAGATTTGGCAATTAAGAAGTCATGGGTAACTTGGGAGAGAGAAGCTTCATTTGAGTAATGAGACAGGACAAATCCAAATAGTAAAAGGATGAGGAGAAAGCAGGGAGGAAATAGAGGTTCCAAGGAGAGACTACCTTTCCAAAGAGTTTAGCTGAGAAAGGAAAAGAGCTTTTGGAGTATAGCTTAAAGGCATGGTAGGGTCTGTAGGGAAGATAGAACCACTAGAACTTCTTGGACAGGAAAGGTCATGTCAGGCCTGATTTTAGGAATCTCAATTTGGCAGCAGTGTAGAGCATAAAATAAAGAGAGAAGAGCCTGGATGTAGGGAAACCAAACAGAAGGCTAATGCTGGTGAGAGGTAATAAGACCAGAAGCAGGTTGAAATTGGAGAGGTGACAGATATAGGTACATTGTGAAAGTGGAATCAACAAGACTCTCCTGACCTCTGTGAGGTTTTGTATTAGCATGTACGAAAATTGACTTTTTAAATTGTATGTCTTTACTTAAAAAAAAAAAAAAACAAGAGTTATCATTTGGATTAAAATGTTAGATTTTATTGTATCCCTTTGACATTAAAAACAATCATTAGTTTTAGCACTTTCTTTTTGTCTGGAAATTAAAGTCAGCTTTATAAAATATGTGGATACACACACATATAGTGTCAGATCTACAAACGTAAGATCAAAGAAAATACCTACAAGGCATTTTCCAACAATAAAATATGTTTGGTCTTCAACCTCCACCCTTTTTCTCTTTCAAGATTGAGAGATGAGGTGTTACCAACTGACAGCCAATCAAGAGACGTTTGTACAAAAATGCAGAACACAGAACATCATTTGATGTTGTTACAGAGGGTAGAATTATATCTACTTAGAAAAATAACCACCCCATTTCAAACCTTTATCCTCGACTTCTTGCTTGCTACATATCCACTCATTTTCAAGTCAAAACTCTGATCTCCCCAATCACATGACTTACTAGTTGGAGACCTCAGAAATACATACACAATTATACTTAATTCCATTGAGTCCATACAAATACAGAGTAGTCATGTGCTTATATTATTTTTTATTCAGACAGAACTGTGACTAAGCAGTCCTCACAGTTGAGTCTCTAACCTGTTCCTCATTGAAAAGAAAATGTTAAAGTGAGAATTCAGTCTTTTTCCTATACATCACCTTATTCCTCCAAATCACCACCATTTTTTTTCTCTCCAATTAAGCATCATGGTTGAGATCATGAGTAATTGCTTCATTAAACTTAGTTCATTAAACTTCCCCAGTGTAAAGCTGAGAAAACTGGAGGATCCTAATTGAAGATTCCCACCAAGAAGAGCACAAAGAGGAAGTCTATAATGGGGTGCTTGAAGAATATAATCAAGTTAACAAAACAAGGGTGGAAAAAGAACAGTGAATGAAGGGGCAACAACAATGGAGCACCACCCCTCCCAAAACAATCAGGAAGAAAAAACTAACAATGAGGCATCCTAAAGCACATGTCAGCTATGTACACATAACACTTCATGTGCCTCCTAAACTGGGTTAAGATGCATCTATTCCAGTCCAGAATAGTCAATTATGTAAATCTGAGCTCTCAACTGAGCATGTGACTAAGACAGGATGAGAGTGAGCAGATGGAGGAACCCCTTGAGAAAGATGGTGCACAGAAAATTTCCCCATGCAGAAAGGGCTCCTTTTACTCAAGAGAATGATCCAGGCTTCACCCTAGAATAATTTCCTCTTTGTGTGAAGCTAAACAATATAATGATGAATATAATACAAATGCGCAGTAATAATGAATTGGGTCTATAAGGATAGTTCATCTTCTAAAAATATGCACAGACAATGCTGCTAATGATTTTGTGTGGCTGATAGTTTCGGAGAAAGATCCTAGTTGCAGTGGGCCAGAATCTATCCACTGTGTGCATCTCTACATAGAGTTTCATTCACTTGACATCTCATAGGCAAAAAGGATTCAGCCTTCTTCTATTGCTAGTCATTTTATTTTTTTATTTTTATTTTTTTCTGTGGGGTAATGAGGGTTAAGTGGCTTACCCAGGGTCACAAAGCTAGTAAGCATCAAATGTCTGAGGTCGGATTTGAATTCAGGTCCTCCTGAATCTAGGTGAAGTGCTTTATTCACTACACCACGTAACTGAACCCTGCTAGTCACTTTAACCAATTGGATTAGTGGATATCAGTGTAGTTTTCATTCAGAAGAGACTATTTATCCCATTGCTAGAATTCCTACCATCAGCAGCAGTGGTATTACCTTGCGCCCATCAGCCTCACTCTCTCTGTTTCCTTGGGTCACAGTAACTGAGTGGCACTAACAAAAACATTTTCATACATTGTACTTTTGACAGATGTTGGGATCATAATATAGAACAAGAAGACACAATATTTGAGTTAAGTTTTTTGCTTTAACCTTTCAATATGAGCTATCAAAAGAGAAATGAATTTGCCTTTGCAGGAGGGAATTCAGAGTAGAGTATGGCGTGGAAGAGGTTATCAATTTCTACACACGACAAGTCACTTAACCCTTAGAACCACAGGAAATGAGGGTGGAGCCAACATGGTGGAGGAAGGACATTATAAGCACAAGGTTCCTGACACAATTACCCTCCCCCCCCCCGACCCAAAAGCAATAAAACAAGCCCTGGATTGGCAAAACCCAGAAAAAGAAGGCTGAGATTATTTTCCAGTGTAAAGGGGGCCATACTGGGCTTTAAGCAGAGTCAAACCCCAAGATCGCACCAACATAGTCTCCAAACACACTGCACCAGAGAAACTTACCCCCAGCCTCCAAATCAGCTACAGTACCAGCGTCTTCTAGAACTAGCTTACCATCAGGTGAGAGGGATGAATGGCTGGCCTTGGGGGTGGAAAATAGGGGGGTATCTGTTGGACCTGAGGAGGAATTCATCTATCCCACCCTAGCAGGGAACCAGGAAGAAATTTTGAGCAGAGGGAGGCACAGGTGGGAGAAGGGCACAGGCTTGTCGAAGCTAAGAACCACCTTAGCACTCTGCTGTCTGGTTAACTAGCAAGTTGGCTCAAGGTTGCCTTCAGACCAAAGAATAGGCCAGGCAAGAGAAAAACCTTCCCTCCCTCAAAACAAAACACCTGGGACCCTCTGAAGCTTGGGAGAGTGTAGATTGGAAGTAGGGCTCCACTGTAAGAGGGAGTTAAAAGTGTAGTAAAAAATGGCAAGATGAACAATCAAAGAAAGTTGAGAATAATAGAAAGTGTCTTTAGTGACAAGGAAGATCAAGGTGTACCCTCTGAAGAGGATAACAACCTCAGGACCCCTACATCCAAAGCTTCCAAGAAAAATATGAATTGGTCTCAGGCCATTGAATTGCTCAAAAGGGACTTTGAAGAGAAAGTAGGATAGATAGAAGGAAAATTTAGAGAGGTGGAGAAAAGAAATGAAAGGGAAATGAGAGCAATGCAGGAGAGCTATGAGGAAAAAGTGAACAGCTTGAAAAGCCAAATGGAAAAGGAGATAGAAAAGCTGTCTGAGGAAAATTATTGCCTAAGAACTAGGATTGGACAAATGGAAGCTAGTGACTTTATGAGAAACCAAGACACAGTAAAGAAAATGCAAATTAATTTTAAAAATAGAGGGCAATATGAAATATCTCCTTGGAAAAACAACTGACCTGGAAAATAGATCCAGGAGAGATAATTTGAAAACCACTGGACTACCTGAAAACCATGACCAAAATAAGAATTTAGACAGCATCTTCCAAGAAATTGGCTAGGAAAATTGCCCTGATATCCCAGAAGCAGAAGGCAAAATAGAAATTGAAAGAACCACTAATCACCTCCTGAAAGAGATCCCAAAAGGAAAACCTCCAGGAATATTATAGCCAAATTTCAGAGCTCCAAGGTCAAGGAGAAAATATTGCAAGCAGCTAGAAAAAAAAAGGAATTCAAATACTATGGAGCTACAATAAGGATAAAACAAGATGTAGCAGCATCTACATTAAAAGACCAGAGGGCATGGACTATGATATTCTGGAGGGCAAAGGAATTGGGACTACAGCCAAGAATCATGTACCAGCAAAACTGTGTATAATCTTTCAGAGGAAAAAAAATGGGACTTCAATGAAAAATAGGACTTTCAGACATTTTGATGAAAAGACCTGAAATGAACAGAAAATTTGACTTTCAAATACAAGACCCAGGAGAAGCATAAAAAGTTAAACAGGAAAAAGAATTCATGAGGGATATTAAAAGATTAAACTGTTTACATTCCTACATGGGAAGATAATACTTCAAATTCATAAGAACTTTCTCAGTAAGGAATTTACAGAGGACACAAGACTGAACTGAATATGAAGGGATGATATCTGTAAAGCATTTATGTTTTGTTCTTTGTCAGGAAAACAGGGTGACGTGTCTTATGTCTGGGGTCAGGTTTTGGATCAGGGCCTCCTGGGTCCAGGGCTGGTGCTTTGTCCACTCTGCCACCTAGCTAACCCATGATGACATCTTTAAAATAGGGTTGAGGAGTAGGAACAATAGACTGGGGGAGGGGGAAAGGGAGATATGGACTGGGGAACGGTAGTTCATGTGAAGGAAACAAGAAAAAAAGCTTATGGAGGGGAGGGGAAGAGGGGGAAGAAGTTGTAGAGTGAACCTTACTATCATCAGAAGTGACTCAAAGAGGGAATAACATATATACTCAAGTGGGTATAATAATGTATTTTTGCCCTGAGGGAAAGTAGAAGGGGAGAGAGATAAGGAGGGGGGGGAGGAGAAGAGGGGATGGAGGGAAGGGCAGATTGGAGGAGAGAGCAGTAAAAAGCAAAACACTTTCCAGGAAGGTGCAGATGTTGTATATGACATATCAAATTGCTTGATTTCATAGGGAGAGTTGAGGAGGGAGGTAGGAAGAAAAGTTTAGAACAAAGAATTAGCTCAAAGACCTTAATCTTATCAGAGTAGGCTCAAGGAGGGAAGTAGGAGGGGAAAAGGTTAAGGAGGGAAGGGTGAAAGAAGGGAGTGCGGAGTGGGGGAGGGGACGATCAGAAGTAAAACACTTTTGAGGAGGAATAGGGTAAAAGAAGGTAGAAAATAGAGTAAATATGGGAAAGGAATAGGATGGAGGGAAATAGTTATGGTGATTGACTATAATGGCAAAATGTATGGTACCTCCTTTGCTGGGCTATTGTGAAGAAAATTCTTTGTCAAGTTTAAGGTATTATATAAAAGTTATGATGAACAGGATGCTATCAGAAAAGCCTGAGAAGACCTACATCAACTCAAGCGGAGTGAAATGTACTGCATACAAAATAACAGCAATAGTATAAGATAACCTGCTGGGAAGCTTGTGGTTATTTTCAGAAAGACAATGGTCCAATATAACCCCAAAGGACTTATGAAAATTGCAACCCATCTACAGAGATAGAACTGATGGTATCTGAAAATAGATTGAAACACATTTTTTTTACTATTCCTTAATCTGAAGTTTTGTTTTTTAACTGTTTTCTCTTACAACCTAGTTAATGTGGGGATATTTTGCATGACTACTCATGTATAACTTATATTGAATTGCTTGAGTTCTTGGGGGTGGGGGTGGGAAGGGAGGGGGAAGAGAAGTTGGAACACAAAGTTTTAAAAAATTGATGTCAAAATTTGTTTTTACATATATTTTGGAAAATAAAATTCTAAAAAAATAGAACCCCAGGAATCTTTGTAGGACTAAACCACTGAGCAGGTATGGATCTGCATTGGTAGAGGGAATTTCCTCATGAAATTATTTCTATATCAATGTTTTTACAAGTTCAGTCTGAAAAATAATAGTTGTGGTTACTGAACTTATTTGAATAGCCAAACCTTTCATGATATTACTCCCTTTTGAAATAGCATTTCTCCCAATTACATATAAAGACAATATATAACATTCATTTTTGATAATAAACATTTTTATTTAAAGTTTTGAGTTTGAAATTGTATTCCTCCTTTCCTTCCTCCCCTCCCCTGTCCCTGAGGTGGTAAGCAATCAGATATAGGTTATACATGTGCAATTAATAACATTTATTTTTTTTTTAATTTTGAGTTCCAAATTTTCTCCCTCCCTTCCCTCCCCAAAGACAGTAAGCAATTTGATATAGGTTACATATGTACAATGATGTAAGTCATATTTCCCTGATAGCAGGACAATACTTCTTTTTTATTTGTAATAAAGTATTTTATTTTTTCCTATTACATGTAAAGATAGTACAAACTTTTGTTTATACGACCTTTGCAATTTCAGATTTTTCTCCCTCCTTCCCCTCCCTCCCCCCTCCCCTAGACGGCAGGTAATCTGATATAGGTTATATACATACATACATACATACATACATACATACATACATACATACATAACATTAAACATATTTCTGCATTAGTCATGTTCTAAGAGAAAAATCAGAGCAATGATGAAAAACCTCAAAATAGAAAAACAACAGCACCAAAGACAAAATAAATAGTATGGTTCATTCAGCATCTATACTCCACAGTTCTTTTTTTTCCTTGGATTTGGAGATCCTCTTCTATCATGAGTTCCCTGGAATCCTTCTGTACCATTGCATTGGTGAGAAGAATATAGTCCATCACAGTAGATCAACACACAATGTTGATGATACTGTGTACAATGTTCTTCTGGTTCTGCTTATCTCACTCATCATCAGCTCACGCAAGACCCTCCAGGTTTCTCTGAACTCCTGCTCATCATTTCTTACAGCACAATAGTATTCCATTACATTCATATACCACAACTTGTCCATCCATTCCCCAATTGATGGGCATCCCCTCAACTTCCAATTCCTTGCCACCACAAAAAGAGCAGCTATAAATATTTTTGTACATGTGGGTCCCTCTACCCTTTCCATGATCTCTTTGGGAAAAAGACCCAAAAGTGGCATTGCTGGGCCAAAGGGTATGCACAGCTTTATAGCCCTTTGGGCATAATTCCAAATTGCTCTCTAGAATGGTTGGATCAGTTCACAGCTCCACCAACAATGCATTAGTGTTCCAATTTTTCCACAGCTTCTCCAACATTTATTATTTTCCTTTTTTGTCATTTTAGCCAATCTGATAAGTGTCAACTGGTACCTCAGAGTTGTTTTAATTTGCATCTCTCTAATCATTAGAGATTTAGAGCATTTTATCATATGGGAATAGATAGCTTTGGTTTCTTCATCAGAAAACTGCCTGTTCATATCTTTTGACCATTTCTCAATTGGGGAATGACTTGGATTCTTATAAATTTGATTTAGTTCCCTATATATTTTAGAAAAGAGGCCTTTATCAGAAGTACTGGCCACAAAATTGTTTCCCAGCTTTCTGCCTCCCTTCTAATTTTGGATACATTGCTTCTGTTTGTACAAAAATTTTTTAATTTAATGTAATCAAAATCATCCATTTTGCATTTTATAATATTCTCTATCTCTTGTTTGGTCATAAACTGTTCTCCTTTCCAAAGATCTGAAAGGTAGACTATTCCTTTCTCTCCTAATTTACCTATGGTATCATCTCTTATGTCTAAAAACCATGTATCCATTTTGACCTTATTTTAGTATAAGGTGTCAGATGTTGGTCTATGCCTAATTTCTGCCATACTATCTTCCAGTTTTCCCAGCAGTTTTTGTCAAATACTGAATTCCTATCCTAGAAGCTGGAGTCTTTGGGTTTATCAAACACTACATTACTAGTGTCATTTACTACTCTGTTTCCTGTGCCTAGTCTATTTCATTGATCCTCCACTCTATTTCTTAGCCAGTACCAGATAGTTTTGATGACTGCTGCTTTATAGTAAAGCTCCAGATTTGGTACCACTAACCCACCTTCCTGTGAATTTTTTTTTTCATTATTTCCCTGGATATTCTTGATTTTTTGTTTTTCCAGATGAATTTTGTTATTTTTTTTCTAGCTCTATAAAATAATTTTAGGTAGTCTGATTGGTATGACACAGAATAAGTAAATTAATTTAGGTAGTATTGTCATTTTTAGTATATTAGCTCTGCCTATCCATGAGCATTTGATACCTTTCCAATTATTTAGATCTGATTTGATTTGTGTGAAGTGTGTTTGGTAGTTGTGTTCATAGAGTTCCTAGGTTTCTCTTGGCAAATAGACTCCCAAGTATTTTACATTATCTACTGTTACTTTAAATGGAATTTCTCTTTCTATCTCTTGCTGCTGGACTTTGTTGGTCATGTATAGAAATGCTGATGATTTATGTGCATTTATTTTATATCCTGCTACTTTGCTAAAGTTGTTAATTGTTTCAAGTAATTTTTGAGTTGATTCTCTAGGATTCTTTAAGTATACCATCATATCCTCTGCAAAGAGTGATAGTTTTGTTTCCTCCTTGCCTATTCTAATTCCTTTAATTCCTTTTTCTTCTCTGATTGCTAAAGGTAACCCTTCTAGTACAATATTAAATAATAGGGGTAATAATGGACATCCCTGTTTCACACCTGATCTTATTGGGAAGGCCTCTAATTTATCTCCATTGCATATAATGCTTGCTGATGGTTTTAGGTAGATACTCTTTATTATTTTAAGGGAAGCTCCACCTATTCCTAAACTCTCTAGTGTTTTTATTAGGAATGGGTGCTGTACTTTGTCAAAAGCTTTCTCTGCATCTATTGAGATAATCATATGATTTTGGCTGGTTTTCTTATTGATGTGGTTGATTATGTTAATAGTTTTCCTAATGTTGAACCAGCCCTGCATTCCTGGTATAAATCCCACCTGGTCATAGTGTATTATCCTGGTGATCACTTGCTGTAATCTCCTTGCTAATATCTTATTTAAGATTTTAGCATCAATATTCATTAGGGAAATTGGTCTATAATTTGCTTTCTCTGTTTTTGCTTTGCCTGGTTTTGGTATCACCACCATATTTGTGTCATAAAACGAATTTGGTAGAACTCCTTCTTCACCTATTTTTCCAATAATTTGTATAATATTGCAATTAATTGTTCTTTAAATGTTTGGCAAAATTCACCCGTAAATGCATCTGGCCCTGGGGATTTTTTCTTAGGGAGTTCATTAATGGCTTGTTCAATTTCTTTTTCTAATATGGGTTTATTTAAGGATTTTATTTCCTCTTCAGTTAACCTGGGCAGTTTGCATTTTTATAAATATTTATCCATTTCATTTAGATTGTCAAATTTATTGGCATACAGTTGGGCAAAATAATTCCTAATTATCGATTTAATTTCCACTTAATTGGTGGTAACATCGTCCTTTTAATTTTTGTTACTGGTAATTTGGTTTTCTTCTTTTTTTTAAATAAAATTAACCAATATTTTATCTATTTTATTGTTTTTTTCATAAAACCAGCTCTTAGTTTCATTGATTAATTCTATAGTTTTTTTTGCTTTCAATCTTATTAATTTCTCCTTTAATTTTCAGGATCTCTAGTTTAGTATCTAATTGGGGATTTCTAATTTGTTCTTTTTCTAGCTTTTTAAGTTGCATGCCCAATTCATTAATCTCCTCTTTCCCTTTTTTATTCATGTAAGCATTTAGAGCTATAAATTTTCCCCTAAGCACTGCTTTGGCTGTATCCCATAGGTTTTGATATGTTGTCTCATTATTGTCATTCTCTTGGATATAGTTATTGATTGTTTCTATGATTTATTGTTTGACCCATTCATTCTTTAGAATGAAATTATTTAGTTTCCAATTGATTTTCATTCTATTTTTCCCTGGCTTATTCTTACATGTAATTTTTATTGCATCATGATCTGAGAAGGATGCATTTACTATTTCTGCCTTTCTACATTTGACTATGATGTTTTTGTGCACTAATACATGGTCAATTTTTGAAAATGTGCCATGTACTTCTGAGAAAAAGATATATTCATTTCTATCCCCACTCAATTTTCTCCAGACATCTATCATGTCTAACTTTTCTAGTAATCTATTCACCTCTTTCACTTCTTTCTTATTTATTTTTTGGCGAGATTTATCTAATCCTGAGAGGGGGTGATTCAGATCCCCCACTAGTATAGTATTACTGTCTAATTCCTCTTGTAACTCATTTAACTTCTCCTCTAAGAATTTGGATGCTATACCACTTGGCACATACATATTTAATATTGATATTACTTCATTATCTATAGTACCTTTTAGCAAGATATAGTTTCCTTCCTTATCTCTTTTAATGAGATCTATTTTTGCCTGTGCTTTGTCTGAGATAAGGATTGCTACCCCTGCTTTTTTCACTTTAGCTGAAGCATAATATATTCTGCTCCAGCCTTTGACCTTTACTCTGTGTATATCTCTCTGCTTCCAATGTGTTTCTTGTAAACAGCATATTGTAGGATTCTGTTTTTTAATCCACTCTGCAATTCGCTTAGGACAATACTTCTAAAGATCTAATAAACAACATTAAGAAAAGTACATAGGGGCAGCTAGGTGGTACAGTGGATAAAGCACCAGCCCTGGATTCAGGAGGATCTGAGTTCCAATCCAGCCTCAGACACTTGACACTTACTAGTTGTGTGACCCTGGGCAAGTCACTTCATACTACTCATTGCCCTGTAAAACAAAACAAAAGAGAGAGAGAGAGAGAGAGAGAGAGAGAGAGAGAGAGAGAGAGAGAGAGAGAGAGAGAGAGAAAAGAAAAGTATATAGGGCTCTGAGTCCTCATTTCATATTTATCTTCTTTCTTCCCTCATCCTCTACTCTTGCCTAAATATCCATGCTGCAGATGGACATCCATTCAATGTTAGCATCAAGAAAAAGCTGATATAATCGGGTTGCCCTGTGACCTACAGGAATTCTAGGGGGCTCTTTGGAACCAGGGAAAGTTAGATCCATGAATAAGATTCCCTACTATAAGGGGTTATTTCTGGATCTTTGGGGACACAGAAAGAAGACTCTGTGGATTAAACATTTTCTGCATCATACAACCCCAGATATAAAGCTGCCAGGGATCTCTGCAGCTATCTAGTGCAGCCCCTTCATTTTACAAATGAGAAAACACTGGTATAGAAATGGTAAGTGACTCGCTAGCAGTGCTATAGGCACATTGATGTCAGAGGTAAAATTTGAATCCGGGTCACCTGATCTTAAAATGATTCATTGCCTTTCCCTCCACACCACATGGCAGTTATGAGCATCCTAGGATGACACGCACAGCTATTGCCAAAGTGTCTACCTTCAAGCCCACTCATCAGGGAAGTTCAGCAACAGAAAGGAAAACCACTCAGAGCCAAGGTTCAAGCGACAATGAACAACACAGCTTAAAACTACATGCGAAAAAAATCCTCTTCTTTGATACTATTTTATACTGCCTTTTTTTCACCCATTTTCAGCTTCTCTTGGGTTTCACTTCATCTATTTGGCCAAACTAAGATGCCCCGATTCCTTCACCTTCTCCCTTTCTCCCCCTTTTCTAACCACAGTAACTTACCCAGGAGCCAATCCCCCTACCTAAAAAATAAAGAATAATTTATGATGGCTCACATTTTAAAATAAAATGGTTTGGGGCAAGGGGGAAGGAGGGAGGGAAGCTGGGAGGTCAGAAGTTTATCCCAGAGAATGGTATGTTAGCGGTTGTCTCTTCAAGGCTGGCCCACAGGGATTATCACATTATGTGGATTGTCTCTGCCAGACCAAGGAACAATGCCACACTGATTCCATTCAGCTCCTTCCTGTACTAGGTGGAGAAGATAGAACTGAGTAGTTCATTCTCTAAATTCCCTGGCATTCTTTAAGGTCTTGTTTTTCACCAGTAGGATGTTTATTGAAAAAGTAAGCAATCCAGTTGCCTCAGTGAAGAGAAGCCATCTTGGTCAGCTGAATGATGCTGGAGCCCATCAGGAGGCTCAGCTGAAGGCAATAGACCAGAGAAAGCACAGGTTGTAAGCAGGTCTGGGCCCTACCGGCTCAGTGCAAAAAAAGTGACTTGTTAGATGCCAGACAAAAATGCCAGTTGTTTCATTTCCACATTCAGGTGATAAATAGGATCAAACATACCATGATTCCAAACTCTTAAGGTCTGTTGTCAGATTTGAACCTAGACCTATCCTTATCACCTGGACTGCTAATTCAGTATTACTTAATAATGTTTAGCTTTAAAGAGACAGATGCATATGTAAATTCAGTAAGAAGAGAAAGCTGAGGTGGAGATTCTGATCATCTCTCCCCAGAGTGTGGCATAATGGAAAGTTTTAGATTCTGAATAAATTGTGTTATTTTTTTCTAATTCAGTAAAATAGGTTTTGGTAATTTAATTTGGAATAGTGTTGAATATATAAATTAGTTTACGTAATATTGTCGTTTTTATTATATTGGCTCTACCTACCCATAAAACAATTAGTATTTCTCCAATTATTTACATCTGATTTTATTTGTATAAAAAGTTCTTTATAAAAAAAGTTGTCCATTATAGATTTGCAGTTTCATGTGCAATCATTGTTTGTTATATTGTGTTATGGAAACGCTTGTTTTATCTGATAAAACAAAAATTAAATAAATAAAATTTAAGAAAAAAAAATCCTAGCTCTACCATATGTTATGTGTTTGGCCCAAAACAAGTCTTTTTAACTTAAGTCAGTAAAAATGATTTCAAGCCACTATTTTTCTTGTATAGGATTACTGTGAGTGTTGTTTTTATGACTTGTCTTTCTTATTCTATAGAGACATTAATTGTATATATGCATATGGATTTTAAGTTTGTGTTACCTAAAATGTTTTATTATTGCTAGAAAGAAAATTCCAATAAGAATCATGATTATTTGGTAATATTTGTGCATCTGTTTTTAAATAATTAAAATTACTTGGATAAATGAAAACATATCTATATGACCCTGGATTAGTCACTTGACCTCAGTAAGTTTATTAACATACATTTATTAGGCACTTAGTTTGTGGCAGGCACTGTGTGAAATGCTAAGGATACAAAGCAAGGAAAAATATGGCACCCACCCACAAGAAGTTCATATTCTAGTAGGGGAGACAAACAATTATGTGTACCTGTGTATATTTACTTGTGTGTATGTGTGTGTGTTTGTGTGTGTGTGTGTGTGTGAGAGAGAGAGACAGACAGACAGACAGACAGAGAGAATGAAAGTAATCTCAGAAGGGAAGACATTAGCAGTACAAGAGACTAAGAAAGGTCTCTTGAAGAAGGTGGGATCTGAGCTGAGTCTTGAAGGAATCAGAGATGAAGAAGAGAAACAATCAAGGCACAGGGGTAGCCAATGAAAAGTTATGGCAGCAGAAGGTCTTAGCGTCCTCATCTGTTGAATGACAAGGTGAGACTAGATGACTTGTTGGATCAAAGATCAAAATCAATCAAGGCACCTCGCTGACCAAGAAGTGTAGGACTATAGGCATATAACACTGTATATGTTTTAAGGTATGGCCAATTCATCAGTTGGTTTGTGGAATTTCTTTTTTGTTTTCTTTTAAAATGTTTGTTACAAGGGGGAAGCTCATTGGATAGAGGAAGTTGAGAGAAAAAAAACTATAAATGAATGTGATGGAATAACTAACAGCATCAATAAAACTTTTTAAAAATACAATTTTTTTGGATCTAAAATGAAAATAGATATGCTGTACAATTAAAATCATGCCAATTGCTCTATGTAAATGAGTTGTTGAAGTAAAAAAATAGAAAATGGATGGAAGAAAGGACATCAATATGGGTTATGGTACTTTTATACATTACATTTAACCATTAGAAATAAATTGCTAGGGAAAGCTAGGTGACGCAGTGGATAGAGCACCAGCCCTGGAGTCAGGAGAACCTGAGTTCAAATCCGGCCTCAGACACTTAACACTTACTGGCTGTGTGATCCTGGGCAAGTCACTTTACCCCAATTGCCTCACAAAAAAAAAGAAAAAGAAATAAATTGCTGCACCAAAAAGAGCAAAAAAAAGCCTAAAATCTTCCTTATTCATCCAAATTAAACTCAGTTTCTGAGTGAGTATAGGGCAGGGCTAGTTGAATCCAGAATTCTATAGAATCAAGTATTTTCATCATAGTGCCTGGTGTTTTGGGTACAAGTAAATTCTAGAATTTCACTTCTAGTATTTCAAACTCTAGAATTTCACTTCTTTTTCCATGAGGGAGATTCAGACTTCAGGGCAGAAAGAAAATACCTGTGTATATAGATTGATTTAGATCTCATAGGGAGTAGCTACCGTGAGTAGTTGAGTTATCCAGAAGTTCACAGGAGACAAAATCCAAGAAAGGAGCTTTTAGTAAAACCCATTATTTCTCACATCTATATTCAAATGCCTGAAGGTAATATAACAAACAAGAACAACTAGAAATACAAATGAAAGGAGGTAAATTTGTCATCATAATGATCACTGAGATTGGAATATATCTCTAGATGATCATACTTTATTCAAAAGAAACAATATAGATATAAGGTGTAGGGGAAAGGTAGCATTGTATTTTAAGGTAGTATGCTCATAAAAAAGGGGGGCAGCTAGGTGGCGCAGTGGATAAAGCACCGGCCCTGGATTCAGGAGGACCTGAGTTCAAACGTGGCCTCAAGCACTTGACACTTCTTAGCTGTGTGACCCTGGGCAACTCACTTAACCTTCAATGACGTCCCCCTCCCCCCAAAAAAGATAGTATGCTCATGTGAGGAAATGCAGTAACCAGAGAAGGGAAGAATAGTGAATGATATCTGGGAAAAGATCAAGAAATGGGAAAAAAAGAGAAAAGATCAAGAAAGGGAGAAAGGAATAATTTTGTTTCTAGAGCATAACTATAAATAAATAGAATAGGAAATACATGAGGAGTTTGGGAACCACATCACCCTGGCACAAAGGAATAATGAAGAAATTGTGGAAGAATCAGGAACCAGGAGATTTAGTATTTTGTGCGAGGAAACTAGCACACTGTATCCCAAAGTACATGGTCTAGGAGTGGAGGAACAGAGAAAAATTTAAGAAGACTAGAAAGATAGGAGGAGAAGAGCTTTTGAAGAACTTTAAAAGCCAGAGGATTTTATATTTGATCCTGGAGGTAATAAGGAGCAATTGAAGTTTATTGAATTGGAGGCGGGGGAGAGGGTGACATGGTCAGACCTGAACTTAAGGAAGATTTATTTGACAACAAAGTGGAGTATGGGCTGAAGTGGGAAAAGAGACGAGTCAGAAAAGTCATGTATCAAGTTATTGCAATAGTCCCAGCATGAGGTGATGAGAATCTTCACCAAGGTAGTATCAGCATCAAAGGAGAGAAGGTGGCATAAATGAGAGCTTTTACAGCTGAGGGGAGGATGGAATGAAAAGGGGACACACTTGACGGCTTTGTTTTCTTCCTTCTTTCTTCCTTCCTTCTTCCTTCCTTCATTCTTTGCTAAATTCCTTAATTCCTTTTTTCTTTCTTCCTTAATTCTTTCCTTAATTACTTCCTTCCTTCTCATTCTTCCTTCTTTCTTCCTTAGTCCTTTCCTTCTTTCTTTACTTAATTCCCTTCCTGTCTTAATCCCTTCTCTTCTTTCTTCCTTAATTCTTTCCTTCATTCTTTCATTAATTCCTTCTTTCTTTCCACATATAGCCAATATGTAGATAGTTGTCCCTCTATTGATTTTTCTTTGTATCACTTTGCACAGATTTCTCCATATTTCATTCACACTTATCTTTTTCTGACACCCTAATATTATATTGTATTTCTAATTATAAGTATAGAAAGTGTGAGTACCCATTACTGTGGGTCTTCTTTTTTCCCTCAGAGAAAATAAGGTCAAAAGAGCAGCCCAAAAAAACAAAAAACAAAATAAAACAAAACAAAAAAGAGCAGCCTGAAGGATGGCTTGCAAACCACCTATACTCAGCACACACCCCACACAGGTGTGTCTCTCTCTCCTTTCTCTTTCTTTCTTCCTTCTTTCCTTCCTTTCTTTCTTTCCTTTGTTCTTTCTTTCTTTTTCCAATATAAGAGCTATGAATATTTTTGTACAGATAAGTACTTCTCTCCCCTCCCTTTTTTTATTATGTCCTCGAAATGAAATTACCAGGTAAAAAGGTGGTTTATGGAAATCCAAAGGAAAGGAAAACAAATAAACCAGATTTTCTCTCCCCTCCCCATTTTGTGCTAAAGTCACATTCTCTAGCTCTACCCTTTCTTGTACTCTGTAAGACTAGACACAGAGATATAAAATCAGAAAGGCATCTCGAACATCTGCCCTGACCTGATAGAAAGGCTAAAATACTATCTTTGAGCCCTGAAGTTCAGTATTTTGGCCTGCCAAGGAAAGGCTATCATCCCCAACTTTTGTGCCACATTTGTCTTATCTGGAGGCAAATGTCTTATATATTCAAAACTTTTCTGGTTAGCATAATTATCTGGTTTACCTAATTGAGCCATGAATATCATGTAAATCGAATTTAGCCAAATGCCTTCAAAGATAGGATTCTGTGAACATCCATTCCTCTCAATTCTCTCCTTTCTTGGTATTTGAAGAAAGAGAGTAGCTTCAGGATTTATCTTAAGTTCCCTGGTATGAAAATCACATTAATATTGATACACTTTAGCTTCAAATGTTGCATGTCAAACTCTTTTGAGTAGTTAGAGACCTCTTCCAGGAGAATTTGCATGGTTTGGTACAAATAGAACAATGTTTTCTGCAAACAGGAGCATTTGGAACACCTTGACATCCATAGGCAATGCCTTCCCAATTTGGACTCTGCAGAAGATCACTTGCATTTCAGTGACAGAAAATTACCATCTGGCTTATGTCTCCCTGTTTAATGGCTCTTCTGATATTGTGATCAGTGTCATCAAATAAGTTTTCTCTCTTGTTAACTTTTCAAAGAGTCTCGAATAATATTGATGTATAGAATGGAGTTGCCTTTATGGGAGAGCTTTCAAGGTAATAATTCTGCTTTAGATAGTCAATTACATTTAAAAATAACTAACAATAAGCAAAATGGTATCTTATATTCAGCCTATGTATTAGTCTCTTTTATGATGGTAATGATGTGCTTTATTTTGTAATATCACATGCAAATATCTGTGTATTTCCTACTAATCATCGAAGATGATTTCCAGATTAGTCTCATAATTATTTTATATAGAGGGGAAAGTAGGATTCTAGTTTGTTAGCTCCCAACATTCTTTGAAGTCATTTTTTTCATATGAAGGCCTTTGCTTTTTTGTTTTTGTATGGTATCTCTCCCTCCTCCAGATAAGTTTTGAATCATATCTAAATATCCTCACAACTGGGTTACTTCTGCCTTGACTATTTTCTCTTCACACTTGGTCTACTCCAACTGTTTTTTCCTTCTTTGTTGTATATTGCACTCTACCCCTCATATAAGTGTTTACAGGACTATGATATTAGAATCCAAGTATATTGGATCAACTCTTCTTGATGATGAAAAAAATGGTTTTAAAAGATTTTAAAGATCTTTTCCATTTTTCTTGTCTTGTCCTCCTTCCGTTTTCATTCCTAAATGCCCTTGGGATGATCTTGCTTTGTTAAGTTTCAACCCAAACTTCCTTTAAATTGATTTTAACTTCCATTTCTTTTCTCTTGTATGATTTGATAATGCTCAAAATCTATTATTCTTCTCCATAAGGTTTTACAAATGAGATAATATCACAAATTGGTTCTACCTTTCACTGCTATAGCTCTCTGCTTAGCAAACATATCAAGTGTTCACTGACTAAGGCATATTGGGGGCCCTTTCATCTTATTATGCCAGTTGATTTATGATGATCAGACTTTGATGTGAAATTATTATATGCTGTATTTATATTCTTTCTTCTGTCTATTTCCCATTTGTCATAATTAAAACTTGTTTTTAATACATGAAGATCATGTTTCGACTGCACATCATAACTTTTTCTCATTTTTATTCTATCATTTAGCTTTGTAATAAATTTGCAAGTAAGCTGGAAGAGAATGAGAAAGAGAGAGAGACTGGAGCAAGAGCATGAAATGTGGACTCAACTGTATTTATCCAGATTTGGAAGTGGCTAAAATAAGAAATAGTGACATGGAAATGAAGCTCTAATCTGAAAATGACTTTTGATACATTGAAAGATGTTTAATATTTTTTGTTAGGTATGTAACAACAATAGAAATGGAAATTATTTCCTACAGAGACACCAAAGCTGGTTCTCTATAACGATTTGCATACACTTACATGACTTGCATGCTGCTAGGGTTGAAGGTTTCCAGACACCATTCTATGTCATTCTGACTACTTCCATCCTCTGTCAACAGATTTATCTGTGTCTACATTGATTATATTTTTCAAATCTCAAATAGGAATATGTGGTCTTAAAAAGATAGTCCTTTTACAAAGTCACCTTAAGAATAGTGTATTTTTTTTTCTTAAAACTGGAATCATCTTAGATAATTTGAGACGTTTGTTCATTGTGCTCAATGTCCTTGGACTTGAGTACAAAATAGCTCAGGAGCTAATAAGCCTCAGGGATGGGCTAATGGGTATAGAAAATTATGGCTGTCCTGGTAATGATCCTCTTTAGTTATAGACTCTTATTCTCATAGTTTGAGACAGATGGGACATTATTTTCTCAATGGTTATTTCTATACTTAAACCAAGCATAGTTCATATTTCTCCTCCAGATATACAAGGAGGTTCATAATATGGCATCATCATACGTTTTCAGCTTTATCTCATCTTACCCCCTACCACATATTCATCATTTTAGCCAAATGTAACTATTAACTATCCACTCTAAATCCCCTCCCTCCCATTAACACACACACACATACACACACACACACACACACACACACACACACACACACACACACACACACTTTTCTACCTTAATTCCTTTGCTCATGATATTCCCTAGGCCTGAAATTATCTCTCTACTTTCCATTTGTTGAATTCCTATTCATTTCTTGGAACTCAACTTAAGCACCATACCTCCTAAGAGCCTTTCCTGGTCTCACCTATTTAGAAAATCTTTTGCTACCTAAATCTCCATAAGGGAATCTGTGGGTTGAATTATTTTGTATAGTGGAAAGAACATCTGAACTGAGGTTAATAAGACCTGAATTCAAGTTTCAGATCTATCTCTATTAGTTGTATGACTATGACTACTTCCATCCTCTGTCAACAGACTTATCTGTGTCTACAATGATTATATTTTTCAAATCTCAAATAGGAATATGTGGTCTTAAAAAGATAGTCTTTTTACAAAGTCACTTTAAGAATAGTGTATTTTTTTCTTGAAACTGGAATCATCTTAGAAAATTTGAGACTTTTGTTCATTGTGCTCAATGTCCTTGGACTTGAGTACAAAATAGCTCAGGAGCTATTTTGGTCCTCAGTTTCCTTATCTGTAAAAGCAAGGGATTGGACTAGATGATTTCTTGAATTCCTTCCATAGTTAATATTCTGTGATTATATAATAGACCTCCATTGAGAAAGTAAAGATAGGGAATGGCTATGAAGTAAAGGAGACGAGAGGGGGAAAGCCTGCCTATATTAGGTTTTCAAATATATTTCGACTCCCTTCTTTATAAGACTGCCTCCTATAAAAATTGTGGAGAAATTACCTAGGAGACTTCCTTACCTGAAGCAGGGGGTCATTAAAATTGAAGACTGACAGTCTGAAATACCCCCTTGAGACACAAATTAATTCTTTCTAGTCCTGGTTATATCCCATATGTTCCTGTGATGCCATCTTGAAGTCTGGAATGCTACCAATAAAACTCATAGGTAGAGAGAGTACTTAAAAATTCTGTTTTGTCTGGTAAAAAGAATGGGAAGTAAGATTCTAAGAAAATCTAGTCTGAGAGATACCTCCCCTCTACCCCATCAGAAAGAGTCAGTTCTTAGGCTAAGAGCTGGAAGGGACTTGGTCAAACAGGGAGCAGAAGGGAGGGCAGTGCCTCTGTCTCCAAACTAACAAGAATGAGACCTAGTTTAAGAGACAGTTTTATTTATAACCGAGATTAACTGGTAATCCTATGAAATCTGTATGTTTTCCTTCCATTTATTATTTTAACCCCTGTACAGTTCAGCCATAGTTCTTAGTAGTGAAAGACCTTTTCAAATGCAGAAAAGAAGCCTCTAGTGTTATTTCTGCTCTAAGGAGCAGAGATAGAGAAGAGAACCTGCTTCATTTCCTGCTGGCAAGCTGGCTCTTTTCCAAAGAAAAGAGATGATCGGAAACCATTAAGGACCACTAGCAAGTTGAGTCCTCCATCTGTTGGAGGAAGAGATTCACAGGGTCACTTGTGGGACCAAAAAGAAAATGTCAGATATTACTCTTTTTACTTTTCTGACATGACTGATGATAAAGAATCCAATGTGGCCATAGTTGCTTCTTAAATTAATCTGCATTTTGTTCATTTGTTTTTCCTACACAGGAAATGATTGAGAAAATTCTATGGATAATACAAATTGATAGAGAAGGAGCTACAGAGGGACACTGTATCTCTAGTTTAGAAAGGGGTTTAGGAAGC
Source organism: Dromiciops gliroides (assembly GCF_019393635.1). Lineage (NCBI taxonomy): Eukaryota > Metazoa > Chordata > Mammalia > Microbiotheria > Microbiotheriidae > Dromiciops > Dromiciops gliroides. The sequence goes on along the minus strand of NC_057861.1, from coordinate 425,426,350 downwards.
TTGGTGATTGGGGGTGTGGAGGAGAATGTCTTTAATACCTGAGTTCTGACTTAGAACTTGGATAATGAAGGTTTCAACCCCAGATGTTGCTTGTAGTTAAGAAACCAGACCAACATCCAGTTTTGGCTGTGATATCTGTTGTTCCAAAAAGAATCCAAGGCCAAATTCTGGAAATTTTGTCTATTGCTGGCAAAGCCAATCAAATTCCCAAGTTGTGCTCTGGCGACAAATGTTTGCCATACCTTTCTAATGACATCGCTCTGGTTTCAGAACCCTGTGTTCTTCTCAATGACACACAAATTAAGACTGTGATTTTCATTCTCTTGCTTTTTACCTCATGTCTTACTGAGATTTGATAAAATGTTGCTAGTGAATAAGAATAGCCTACCCAACCTCTGCATCATTAGAAAATAATTCAATTCGTAAGATACCAGAATCATAGATTCATATCTGGAAGAGAACTTAGAGATGATCAAATCCAAAGCCTTCATTTTTCAGTTGAAGAAACTGAGTCCCAGAGCGTGACTTGTTCAAGGTCACACAGCTAGGAAGTGTCTTGGGCAGGATTTAAATCTGTCTTCCTGACTTCTAGCCCAGCAGTGAGGCTCATAAACCCAATATGTATGAGAAGTAAAGCTTGAACCCAGGTCTTTGTGACTTCTATGCCAATTCTCTATTCACTATGCTATGCTGCCTCTCTGCATAGATATATAAATTCAAATATGAAAAAAGTAAGCATAAAGTAATTGGTGGGGATAACACTAGCAACTAATAAAGTCAGCAAAGATCTACTATAGGCAGTGACATTGGAGTTCGCCCTTGAAAAACTAGAGGTTCTAAGAGGCAGAGGAAATGGAGGATCTTCCTATCATCTGTGAAGCCATTGGGGTGGATATGCCTTTCAATGAGGTAGATCCCAACCTCTCTGTGGGGTCACTGCCCATGTGCTACCATGAATTTGCCACAGGCGGTTACCACAAAGTGCTGGGAGACGTCCTTGTTCTCTCTTAACTTTATGAAGATAGTATATTATATATGTATGTATGTTTCTGAACCCTAAATCCATCACCTCTCTGTAATGGGTTCGTTGTTGTTCCATCAATTTTTAGTCATGTCCAATTCTTTGTGACTCCATTGCGGGTTTCCTTGGCAAAGATTTTGAAGTAGTTTGCCATTTCCTTCTCTAGCTCATTTTACAGATGAGGAAACTGAGACAGGTAGGGTGAAGCAACTTGCCCAGAGTCACACAGCTGGTAAGTGTCTGAGGCTAGATTTGAATTCAGGTTCTCCTGACTCCAAGGCCCTACCCTCCATAAGTTTAGATTATATGATCATAAATTTAGAGCAAGGATACACTTTATAAGTTATCTAATCCAAGCCTCTCATTTTATAGACGAGGAAGCAGAGACCCAGAAACTAACCCAAGGGTAAACAGGTAGTTAGAGGAAGAACCAAAAGTGGAACCCATTATCTTTTGATTCCTAATCTTTAAATATTTCTCTTTCACCATAGGATTTATACATCTTTAAAAAAAATGCCTGATAGCTAGTGGTAATCCTTCCCTCCCTGATATCTCACGATTCTCTGCTATCAACAATAAGGGGCATTAGGCACAGAGCACCTACCTAGCTGGTGGAGGACAGGAGAGGTGCAAAAAATGAGCAATATGTATACTCTACCTTCAAGGAGTTTATAATCTACTATGAATGTATTTCATTAACTTTCAGTATAAATTTTCTCATGCCATACATTTTTCATTGGCTTAGTCTGCAAGCTCTTTGAGGGGAGGGTTGAGTTAATCTTTATCTTTGTTATGGTTAGCCCCTAACTTTGTGCTTCCTGGCAGTAGATAGTTGATAAATGCTTGTTAAATGAAAGAGAATGGGACCTGTAGTTACTTCATCTTGAGAGACATTTCCAGTCTGGTTTCAATGTACTGGCATCTATCTGTCCAGTATTTATCATGCTGAATTTCATCATTTTCCTGAAAACTGATGTGACCTATATCTAATTGTATAGCTATTTCTGCTCCTTATAATAGGAATAGAAGGTGGAGTTCTCTCTATAATAGAATATGCATTTATTAAGTGCCTCCTATACATCAGTCACTGCACTAAACACTTTACAAATATTTTCTCATTTAAGAATCTATAATGTGGGGGAGGCTAGGTGGCGCAGTGGATAAAGCATTGGCCCTGGATTCAGAAGGACCTGAGTTCAAATCCGGCCTCAGACACTTGACACCTACTAGCTGCATGACCCTGGGCAAGTCACTTAACCCCCATGACCCAGAAAAAAAAAGAATCTATAATGTGTTGATAGTAGAAGGCATATCAACTCCGACAAAAACAATAATTTTTTATTAAAACTTTCATCCTACTAAAAAACAGACTCCATCATGGACACTGTAGACAGCAAGTATTTTTTTAAAAACTCACTGTCAGAAAACATGGAGCAATTTTAAAAAGGAGAGAATTAACACACAGCTTTTTTATAGATATATTGTGTGTAAACATATGTGAGAGTTATGTATCCATAGTGTCAATGTATACATATACATAGTAGTATGTATAAATACAATACCAATGGCCTTAGGTAGGTTTCCATGAACACAGTTTGGAAAATATAATAATCAGCATAACTACTACTTGGCTCAGGCAATCCCTTAAACTTGGTTCAGAAATAGTTCTTAAAATTATCTCCTTTGCTCAGAATTTCACATTTCATTCTTCTCATACTCCCCCCATATAGAAAAACCAAAAGGGAGAGAAAATATTTGTCCAACTTTCTGTTGATTAAGGCACACTTCCTCAAAACCCCATTGCCACACTATTCAATTTCTGCTGATTCACCTTATCTGCTTACACATTAAGCCAACCCCATACTCAAAATATTTCCCTCTGAGATCTTTGTAACAATAACATGACTTTACATAATTAAGTCATCAATGACTTGAAGTTTTCATATGATTTTTTTTTCTTGGTCAATGAACAAAGCATCAAACAAGTCATAATTGCTTTTAAATGGAAGGGGGAAAAAAAAGCTGAAATAGAAAAACAAGTTGTAAAGCACACACTGTTCCAAAATGAAGCCAAAGTCCAATTATAACCTGAAAAGAACACATAATTTGTACATATGGGAAGACATTGTGACCCAAATACTAGCAATGTGCCACAAATAAGAGGCGTGTCTGGCAGGAACTACCACCAAACACTTTCTCCACTGACCATAGGATGCAAATCCAAAGAGCAAAAGGTCAATTAACATTTCAGGAGTTCGAAGTCAGAAATTCAGCAAAGTTTCTCTCTTCAGTGTTGATTTTTACATTGTATTGAAATCTGAAGGAAAGCATTTCAGTCATACAATCACAGGCAGAGTTCAAAGAGATCTCAGAGACTGTGTAGTCCAATCTAGAAGTCCTAACTGAATTATTAAGTATCATAGATTTAGAAATGGAAGGAGAATGAGAGGCCATTGAGTCTAATCTTCTCATTTTACAGAAGAAGAAACAGAAGCCAGAAAGATTAAAAGATGTTCTCAATGTCACATAGGTTAATAGTTGCCACAGCTGAAATTTGAATTCTCTTCCTTTACAAATACAACATTTTTTTTTACTTTGCCACTTCTAAAACATGGGCACAATTTTTTTCTCAAAGTTAATCCTGTGGTCACTTGTACACAGAGAGCATCTTCTTTCTCCTTGTGAATTACTACTTCTCCAAAATGTCATATAAAGCAGGGATTTGATAAACTCTAAGGTTCCTTCCAACCATAGTGTCTTTCTTCAGCAATCAGAATAATCCATAAGCAGTTGCTCACCCAGGACCCCAAAGAGACAATAGTTTGCTCTTTGCTATTTTTTTACACTTTAATTAAGTTTCTCATCTAGAAAACTAAATGCCAGTGGTGGTAACAAGGAGTAGGTACTATCTGTTTCCCCAAAACAAAGGGATGAGGGCCAAGTGTATCATTCATGAAGACTGCCCTCATATTCACTGTCTAGCCTTAAGGCCAAATATGTCAACTGCTAAGCTGGACAAAAACAGATTTGTTGGAACGTATTTTTGGTTCTACTTTGATTGTATAGGGACCTAGACCAAAGCTTGGAATAAAGCTGCCAGTGGCAGTGATCCAGTGTGATATCTTGGCCAAGATTCTCAAATTCTTGTTTTACTCTTTTTCTTATCAATGAATCTTCAGCCCCTTCAGACAGTTGTTATGAATGAATTCTGTGTCTTGTAAGTAAGTTTTAATAATATACCCAAAAGGCCAAGCTTACAGTAATTTTGCTTGCTTCCAATTTTCACTGCCTCTGGTCACCTGTGATCTTGCTACTTTTCTCCTTTTTCCTAGTAAAAGTCTTCTTACCGTGAGGGACAATCCTTTCAGATTCATTTACCCAGTTTCTTTAAAACCCTGGGCACATGCTAACAATCATCATGGCTAGATTAGAAGATGGTTATAAAATACTTTGGATATATAAGCAGACAGGATCACTCCAATCAGTCAGATTTTTCTCCAACACTCCTGGAGATGTTAGGAATGTTCTCTTCAAGCCAAAAGAGTGCCCCAAAGCAGTCACTTAGTAACTTATGACCTGGAAGATATCCAATACATGGTTGAAGATATAAAGACTAGACAAGGAAAGACTCAGGTGGAGTGAGTGGGAGGTGATGAGGTCTTTTCCTTTCACTGAGCTATAGTGAATATGCATGATAGGAGTAAGGAAATATTAAGAAGGTTGATCCCAGAAAACTTCCTTAGCTGCAATTTTTCTTAAATCCACATTTTAATTCTGTAAATTAGTAGCTTGGAACACAAGGGTTCTAAAAACTTGAGGCTCTAGCAGCTGACAAATGTCAGCAGAATAAATTGGGAATGTCGGAGAGTAGGACTGGGAGTCAGGAGACCTAGATTCTGGTCCTTGCTTTGCCATTAATTAGCTGTATGACCAGAGACAAATTGTTTTCCTCATCTGTCAAATGGGTATGATCATAACTGCCCTATCTACCTTACAGAGTAGTAGTGAAAATTGAATGAAATAATAAACATGTTTGACAAGTGCAATATAAATGTAAAATTGAGTTACGGTTCATCATCATCATTGTCTTGGTTTAATAATTCATAAACATTTTCTAGAAATCCATCGTCTATCTACATAGAGATCTGGAGCAAAGAACTGAAAAAAGGGTTGGAGGGATGAAACAAAATCTTAAGCAAAACTGTAGCTGTCTACCCACCCAGGGCATAGATTGCAATCAAGGACTCTAGATTTTCTAGAAGAGTCCATATTTCAAGAAAAGAAAGTACACCTTTGATGAAGTTTTATAAAAGGAATACCCTTTATTGGACAATGTAGTCTGCCTTTGAGTCAGAAAATATGGTCTCGGTAAATTTAATAGATAACAGATTACATTTCTATAATGTGTTATGGTTTGCAAAGTGTTTTATATGCATTAATTCATTAAATATTTAAGAACCTGAACTGTCCTTATACAATTAGCAGTGATCCAAAGAATCCATTGATCTGTTAGATTGGGTCATTTCCCATGGAGATGGGCATGAATGCTCTGGTTCTGTGATGAGGAGACAGTCTGCAAGCTAAAGAAAAGAAAGGCAGCCTAGACTAGAAGAGGCAGCTGAGGACTTGAGGGTCAGTCTCAGGCATGCCTGGACAAGCAAGTGTCTTTGCTGTTATATGTCATTGTCCTATGGTGTGAAAAGGAGAACAATGCCTTCCCAAACTCCCTTTAAGGAAGTATAAGAGAAAGCCACCTTCAGCAGTGTTCTAACGAAGAGAATGAATCAAAACAGGCTGGAAGCTATCTCTCCCACTCCATTGAGTGGGCAACTCTTCCTAGCTCAGTTACCAATCATATTTGAAATAATTTTCCTTCCCATCACAGATACCAGGGATCAAACATGAGGCATTGGCACTGCATGTCCATGTTTTAGCAAGGCACCAGAGCACACATCTCACTGGAAGGGGCCAGGGACTGTACTCAGCTCCATGGTAGGAAGTGCTTGACACCAAGGTATGTTACACTTCTACCAATTGTTTCAGAATATCAAAGATTTTGACTCAAGAACAAGGTAATGTCTGTTGAGACACTTTCCTAAGAATCTCAGTGCCTGAGAAATTAGAACTGGTAACTCAACATTAAGCAGTTGCTACCACCAATTATGAGGTTCTTCTTTTCTGGAGTCCTAGAGCAGCTGACTTACCTTGCATGTATAAACTTGGCAGGGATTTTCCCATGCTGCCATATAAACAAGATATCAATATTGGAAACCTAAAACTTCAAGATACCTTAATAATAAAAACTTCAATAATCAAAATTATTTCCTCTGTTTAATGAAGTAATCTCTCAGTCCATTTAACAGTTGCCTAGTTGATATCTGAGACTTGGTTTCGCATATGTTGGTGTGTACCAAATGGAAGGAGGATAACATGTTCTTTATGCCATCATTTTTGTAAAACAGGCCCTGGAATTGAATTATCAGAATAACATGATTTATTTCTACAACTACCATCTGAGTAAAGTAAAGGGATATAAACAGAAAGGGAAAGATCACAACCTTGGCAGAGCAATCATTAAAAGCAGGTCAACAAGGAGTTCATTAGAATTGGACTACCTTTAGCAAAATACCAAGCCAGTAGTAGAAGCATCCAGGGTATTAGGGCACTGCTTTTCCCATTCATCTCCTCCTGGGGGAAAAATGGGGAGGGAGTGCAGGTGTCACCAGAGGCCACTTGACAAGTGTTAAATTACTCTCAACAGTAATTCAACTCTGGTCATTTCTCAATTTATTTTCTCTACTGTTGTCCTTTGCTTAATTAAGGTAACTTAAGTCTTTGTTTATGTTTCTACTTTGAATTATCACTGGGTTTTTTTATTCCTGCATATTATGCAATGTTACTCATCACTATGATTTGATTTATTTAAATAGAATCCACAGTTAGATCAAGGTTTAAAGATAAACACCCATATCCAGTTCTGTATCTCTCACTAATCTTTAACTATATCAATTCCTTCTTGTTGTTTTTGTTTTTGTGGGGCAATGAGGGTTAAGTGACTTTACCAAGGTCACACAGCTAGTAAGTGTCAAGTGTCTAAGGCTAGATTTGAACTCAGGTCCTCCTGAATCCAGGGCTGGTGCTTTATCCACTGTGCCACCTAGCTGCCCCCTATCAATTCCTTCTTAATTACACCATGGTCAGGTTAAGTTAGTACAGGAATTACAGCTGGCTTATCTTTTTTGTGCTGGATAATATCTGTACTTTGGCCATGAAAGAAAACAAGGGTACCCCTTCTCCTTTTCCAGAGTCAGCTCAGGGAAGCCACACTCTGTATTGCACAGTAATAACCTGTTTTTGTTTTTGTTTTTGTTTTTTTAGTGAGGCAATTGGGGTTAAGTGACTTGCCCAGGGTCACAGAGCTAGTAAGTGTTAAGTGTCTGAGGCCAGATTTGAACTCAGGTACTCCTGACTCCAGGGCCGATGCTCTATCCACTGCGCCACTTAGCTGCCCCACAGTAATAACCTGTTGAAGGACTCCCTAACTATGCAATGCACATTTGTTACCTTATTATCAATATAAAAATGAAAAATTAAATTATATCTGGCAAATATGTGGCCTACCTCATACAGTGTTTGAAATAGCTGTGACTGCCTCTCTTTTCTCCTAATTTGGTTGACTTCATTGTCCTGGAGAATGACTAGGTAGTTTCTTCTGCTTTTATCTCTTCTACTATCTCACATTGTAGAAATTAATGAGAACCAAAATTACTAAAAAGCAAAAAATGAAAGACTCTAGTTAGCTATAAACTGTATGCTCACCTAATAATCCAATGTTGAATAAATATTTTGCCCTTGTAAACAAATACACTGCCTTTAAAATTTCCAGATGCTTTCAGAGAAGCCAACTTAAAAGATATACCTCAAAACTTACTGACTATATGCATGAGACAACATTTATCATAAGCAACATGGCAATAATAAATGACATTGAAATGTTTACTATCAATTTATAGGGTTAAGTTTGCAAGAAGAACTCTCCAAAAGGCAATTTATTCTTGGAAGTTTTGCCTAGAATAAAACTAAGTTGCCATCACATCAAGAGTGACTGGGCAGGGGGTAGCTAGGTGGCGCAGTGGCTAGAACACCAGCCCTGTATTCAGGAGGACCTGAGTTCAAATCTGACCTCAGACACTTGACACTTATTAGCTGTGTGATCCTAGGCAAGTCACTTAACCCCAATTGCCTCACCAAACATTAAAAAAAAAAGTCTGTTAAAAAAAAAAAGAGTGACTGGGCAGAATTGGGGGGGGGGGCTACATGGTACAATGGATAGACCACAGGCCCTAGAGTCAAGAGGACTTGAGTTCAAATCTGGCCACAGATATTAGTTGTATGACCCTTGGCAAGTCACTTAACTTCAGTTGCCTCAAAGAAAAAGAGTGAGTGTAGATTTGGTTCCGGTTTCAAGCTCAATGCAGCCATTCCATAGGTATGGCAGAAAAAAAGTAGAAAGAGGAAAGGGGGGGGGGAGAGCAGGGGAGGGAAGTGACTTCCTGCTTTCCTACTTATTGGTTTAAAAACACTTTATCAAAATAGGTAAATATACCTAATAACCAGTTTTATTAATCATTATGAAATTGTCCTTTTAATATATGCTTCACAATTAGAGTAAGAGTTAAAGCAATAGAATAGCTCAGTAACAATGTCTCAATAATCCTTTACTGTATCAACCACTACTTAACTGCATCCCAATTTTCCATATGGTTCAGTTCAACTCAAACTTTTCTTTCAACTCATTCTTGTATCTCTTAATTTGGCAAATGAGTTGGGTAAGAGGCTGATTTCAGGAAGTCATTTAAGGCAGGGAGGAGAAAGTCAGTACTATAGATCCAAATAGGAAAGGGATCAAGTAAGAGTACTTCAACTAAGGTAGAGAGGGGTCATAGATTTCATCACGAGGGTTCTAGAAATAAAAAAGACAGTGTTAGCAAGAACACTGGGAAGCCAGGAACAGCAAAGATGAGCTCAGATCTCAGGACAAAACCTGTATGTCCAAAATCAGTCCTGAATTCTCTTTTCTCTTTTCTCCTATGAGAAGAAGCCAGGGCAAGCAAGTGTTCACAAGGACCAGTCTTTAGTTAGAGGAAGAGATGGAGGTCCAGAGAGGCAGCTTATTTCTGATTAAGGCAGGGATAGACGGCTAGAAATTTGAGGAGGTCCTAACGGTGACAAGTTATATTAGCACAGATACAGTATAGTACTCCTTTTTAACTAGCACTCTCTATTACTCCTCAGAAGCAAGAGGTGACAGTATCTCTCTATATTTGCAGGCACGAAACCCCACAATTTCCTTTTGTTTCTAGTCACAGGGAAATTTCATAGCCTCTTTATTAACTCACCCCCAAGTATTTCTACCCTCCCCCATAGCCTATTCCTACCCTATTAATAACTTAACTGAATATAGCATAAAACAGAATTTACTTTCCATCATTACCATAGCAACTATCTCATAAGTTCACCATCTTTCCGACGCAAAAAACTCTTTAGAAAGAGCTTTGAGTTATAAAACCTAAGCTTATCAGAACCTCAAACATTCTTCTGACCACAAGAGTTCCAGCAACAGAGGAACAGGGGGGCCTGGTGACCACATTAAAGCATATTTCACTGTTAAAATGATGTTTTATTTTAGTTTTTAATCTCATAATTCGGAGATTATTTGCATTGTTATTTAATTGTCATAGATTACTTTCCTGGCTCAGCACTTTATCTCTAGTAATAGGGAATAATTTATTATTATTATTATTATTTTTTGGTTTTATGAGATATTTTATTTTTTCCGTTACATGTAAAGATAGTTCTCAACTTTTGTTTATACATGCTTTACAATTTCAGATTTTTCTCCCTCCCTCCCCTCCCTCACCCCTCCCCTAGACAGCAGGTAATCTGATATAGGTTATATCTATATATCTCTATACATATACATATATATATATATACACACACATATATATACACATAATAACATTAATCCTATTTCTGCATTAATCCTGTTACAAGAGAAAGAATCAGAGCAGTGATGCAAAACCTCAAAATAGAAAAAAAAAACAACAGCACCCAAAACAAAAGAAATAATATGGTTCAATCAGCATCTATACTCCACAGTTCTTTCTTTCTTTTTTTTTCTTGGATTTGGAGATCCTCTTCTATCATGAGTTCCCTGGAACTCTTCTGTACCACTGCATTGGTGAGAAGAATATAGTCCATCACAGTAGGTCAACACTCAATGTTGATGATACTGTGTACAATGTTCTTCTGGTTCTGCTCATCTCACTCATCATCAGCTCACGTAAGACCCTCCAGGTTTCTCTGAACTCTTCCTGCTCATCATTTCTTACAGCACAATAGTATTCCATTGTATTCATATACCACAACTTGTCCAGCCATTCCCCAATTGATGGGCACCCCCTCAACTTCCAATTCCTTGCTACCACGTAAAGAGCAGCTATAAATATTTTTGTACACGTGGGTCCCTTTCCCCCTTCCATGATTTCTTTGGGCAAAAGACCTAAAAGTGGGATTGTTGGGTCAAAGGGTATGCACAGCTTTATCGCCCTTTGGGCATAATTCCAAATTGCTCTCCAGAATGGTTGGATCAGCTCACAGCTCCACCAACAATGCATTAGTGTTCCAATTTTCCCACAGCCTCTCCAACATTTATTATCTTCCTTTTTTGTCATTTTAGCCAATCTGATAGGTGTCAGGTGGTACCTCAGAGTTGTTTTAATTTGCATCTCTCTAATCATTAGAGATTTAGAGCATTTTTTCATATGGGAATAGATAGCTTTGGTTTCTTCATCAGAAAACTGCCTGTTCATATCCTTTGACCATTTCTCAATTGGGGAATGACGTGGATTCTTATAAATTTGATTTAATTCCCTATATATTTTAGAAAAGAGGCCTTTATCAGAAGCACTGGCCTCAAAAATTGTTTCCCAGCTTTCTGCCTCCCTTCTAATTTTGGATGCATTGCTTCTGTTTGTACAAAAATTTTTTAATTTAATATAATCAAAATCATCCACTTTGCATTTTATAATATACTCTATCTCATGTTTGGTCAAAAACTGTTCTCCTTTCCAAAGATCTGATAGGTACACTATTCCTTTCTCTCCTAATTTACCTATGGTATCACCTCTTATGTCTAAATCATGTATCCATTTTGACCTTATTTTAGTATAAGGTGTAAGATGTTGGTCTAAGCCTAATTTCTGCCATACTATCTTCCAGTTTTCCCAGCAGTTTTTGTCAAATACTGAGTTCCTATCCCAGAAGCTGGAGTCTTTGGGTTTATCAAACACTACATTACTAGTGTCATTTACTACTGCATTTCCTGAGCCTAGCCTATTCCATTGATCTACCACTCTATTTTTTAGCCAGTACCAGATAGTTTTGATGACTGCCGCTTTATAGTAAAGCTCCAGGTTTGGTACCGCTAACCCACCTTCCTGTGAATTTTTTTTCATTATTTCCCTGGATATTCTTGATTTTTTGTTTTTCCAGATGAATTTTGTTATTATTTTTTCTAGCTGTATAAAATAATTTTTAGGTAGCCTGATTGGTATGGCACTGAATAAGTAAATTAATTTAGGCAGTATTGTCATTTTTACTATATTAGCTCTGCCTATCCATGAGCAATTGATATCTTTCCAATTATTTAGATCTGATTTGATTTGTGTGAAGAGTGTTTGGTAGTTGTGTTCATAGAGTTCCTGGGTTTGTCTTGGCAAGTAGACTCCCAAGTATTTTATATTACCTACCGTTACTTTAAATGGAATTTCTCTTTCTATCTCTTGCTGCTGGACTTTGTTGGTCATGTATAGAAATGCTGATGATTTATGTGGATTTATTTTATATCCTGCTACTTTGCTAAAGTTGTTAATTGTTTCAAGTAATTTTTGACTTGATTCTCGAGGATTCCTTAAGTATACCATCATATCATCTGCAAAGAGTGATAGTTTTGTTTCCTCCTTGCCTATTCTAATTCCTTTAATTCCTTTCTCTTCTCTGATTGCTAAAGCTAACATTTCTAGGACAATATTAAATAATAGGGGTGATAATGGACATCCCTGTTTCACCCCTGATCTTATTGGGAAGGCCTCTAATTTATCTCCATTGCATATAATACTTGCTGATGGCTTTAGGTAGATACTGTTTATTATTCTAAGGAAAGCTCCCCCTATTCCTAAACTCTCTAGTGTTTTTATTAGGAATGGGTGCTGTACTTTGTCAAAAGCTTTCTCTGCATCTATTGAGATAATCATATGATTTTGGTTGGTTTTCTTATTGATGTGGTTGATTATGTTAATAGTTTTCCTAATGTTGAACCAGCCCTGCATTCCTGGTATAAATCCCACCTGGTCATAGTGTATTATCCTGGTGATCACTTGCTGTAATCTCCTTGCTAATATCTTATTTAAGATTTTAGCATCAATATTCATTAGGGAAATTGGTCTATAATTTTCTTTCTCTGTTTTTGCTTTGCCTGGTTTTGGTATCACCACCATATTTGTGTCATAAAACGAATTTGGTAGAACTCCTTCTTCACCTATTTTTCCAAATAATTTGTATAATATTGGAATTAATTGTTCTTTAAATGTTTGGTAAAATTCACCCGTAAACCCATCTGGCCCTGGGGATTTTTTCTTAGGGAGTTCATTAATAGCTTGTTCAATTTCTTTTTCTAATATGGGTTTATTTAAGGATTTTATTTCCTCTTCAGTTAACCTGGGCAGTTTGTATTTTTGTAAATATTCATCCATTTCATTTAGATTGTCAAATTTATTGGCATATAGTTGGGCAAAATATTTCCTAATTATTGCTTTAATTTCCACTTCATTGGTGGTAACATCACCCTTTTCATTTTTGATACTGGTAATTTGGTTTTCTTCTTTCTTTTTTTTAATCAAATTAACCAGTATTTTATCTATTTTATTGGTTTTTTCATAAAACCAGCTCTTAGTTTTATTGATTAATTCTATAGTTTTTTTGCTTTCAATCTTATTGATTTCTCCTTTAATTTTCAGGATCTCTAATTTAGTGTCTAATTGGGGATTTCTAATTTGTTCTTTTTCTAGCTTTTTAAGTTGCATGCCCAATTCATTAATCTCCTCTTTCTCTTTCTTATTCATGTAAGCATTTAGAGCTATAAATTTTCCCCTAAGCACTGCTTTGGCTGCATCCCATAGATTTTGGTATGTTGTCTCATTATTGTCCTCTTGGATAAAGTTATTGATTGTTTCTATGATTTCTTGTTTGGCCCATCCATTCTTTAGAATGAAATTATTTAGTTTCCAATTGATTTTCATTCTACTTTTCCCTGGCTCTTTCTTACATGTAATTTTTATTGCATCATGATCTGAGAAGGATGCATTTACTATTTCTGCCTTTCTACATTTGACTATGATGTTTTTGTGCCCTAATACATGGTCAATTTTTGAAAATGTGCCATGTACTGCTGAGAAAAAGGTATATTCCTTTCTATCCCCATTCAATTTTCTCCAGACATCTATCATGTCTAACTTTTCTAGTAATCTATTCACCTCTTTCACTTCTTTCTTATTTATTTTTTGGCTAGATTTATCTAATTCTGAGAGGGGGAGATTCAGATCCCCCACTAGTATAGTATTACTATCTAATTCCTCTTGTAACTCATTTAACTTCTCCTCTAAGAACTTGGATGCTATACCACTTGGCGCATACATATTCAATATTGATATTACTTCATTATCTATAGTACCTTTAAGTAAGATGTAATTTCCTTCCTTATCTCTTTTAATGAGATTTATTTTTGCCTGCACTTTGTCTGAGATAAGGATTGCTACCCCTGCCTTTTTTACTTTAGCTGAGGCATAATATATTCTGCTCCAGCCTTTTACCTTTACTCTGTGTGTATCTCTCTGCTTCAAATGTGTTTCTTGTAAACAGCATATTGTAGGGTTCTGGTTTTTAATCCACTCTGCAATTCGCTTCTGTTTTATAGCAGAGTTCATCCCATTCACATTCACAGTTATTATTACTGACTGTCTATTCCCCTCCATTCTATTTAACCCCTTTGTACTTTTCCCCCCTTCTTTCACCCTATTCCTCCTCACAGACGTTTTACTTCTTACCCCTGCCTCCCCCAATCTGCCCTCCCTTTTTATCACCCCCCTCTCTTTTCTTTACCCTTTTCTCCCTTGCTTTTGTCCTCCCTTCTCAGTCCCCCCTTTCCCTTCCCCTTTTGTTTCCCTAAAGAATGAGTTAAGTTTCTTTATCCCAATGAACGTATATGTTATTCCCTCTTTGAGTCAAATCTAATGAGAATAGGGTTGAAACCATGTTCCCCCCTCCTTTCTTTCCCTCTATTATAATAGGTTTTTTTCCACCTCTTCATATGATATAATTCATCCCATTCCACCTCCCCTTTCCTCTCCTCCCCATAGACTCCCTTTTTATCCCCTTAATTCTTTTGTATCATCACATCAAAGACAATTTATATTTATACCCTCTATATAAAGTCCTTTTCTCTGCCCAAATACATTTACAGTTCTTAAGAGTTATGAGTATTATCTTCCTGTGTAGGGATATAAACAGTTTAACCTAATAGGGTAACTTTTTTCCCCCCTCTGTTTACCTTTTTAAACTTCTCTTGAGTCTTGTATGTTGAGATCAAATTTTCTATTCAGTTCTGGTCTTTTCACCAGGAAAGATTGAAAGTCCCCAATGTCATTAAATGTCCATCTTTTCCCCTGAAAGAAAATGCACATTTTTGCTGGGTAATAGATTCTCGGCTGCAATCCAATCTCCTTTGCCTTCCCGAATATCATATTCCAAGCCTTGCGGTCCTTTAATGTTGAAGCTGCCAGGTCCTGAGCAATCCTGACTGTGGCTCCATGATATTTAAATTGCTTCTTTCTGGCTGCTTGGAGTATTTTCTCCTTCACCTGATAATTCTGGAATTTGGCTACAATATTCCTTGGAGTTTTCCTTTTGGGGTCTCTTTCAGGAGGTGATCGGTGGATTCTTTCAATGATGATTTTATCCTCTGATTCTATGATATCAGGGCAGTTCTCCTTAATAATTTCCTGGAATATGGTGTCTAGATTCTTTTTCTGGTCATGGCTTTCAGGCAGTCCAATGATTCTCAAATTGTCTCTCCTCGATCTGTTTTCCAGATCAGTTGTCTTTCCAATGAGGTATTTCACATTTTCTTCTATTTTTTCATTTTTTTTATTCTGCTTGACTGATTCTTGGTGTCTCATGGATTCCTTTTCTTCCAACTGTCCCACTTTAATTTTTAAGGCATTGTTTTCTTCAGTGAGATTATGCACCTTTTTTTCCATTTGGCTAAGTGAATTTTTTAAGGTATTGTTTTCTTCAGTGAGATTATGTACCTTTTTTTTCCGTTTGGCTAAGTGAATTTTTTAAGGTATTGTTTTCTTCAGTGAGATTATGCAACTTTTTTTCCATTTGGCCAAATGAATTTTTTAAGGCTTTGTTTTCTTCAGCTTCCTTTTCCAAGCTGCTGATTCTTTTTTCATAGTTTTTTTGTTTTGCTTTCATTTCTCTCCCCATTTTTTCTTCTACCTCTTGCAATTGATTTTTAAAATCCTTTTTGAGCTCTTCCAGGAAGGCTTTTTGTTCTTGCGACCAATTCACCTTCCCTTGTGAGGCTTCAGATGTAGCCAATTTGAGGCTATTGTCCTCATCTGAGTTTGTGTTGGCTTCTTCCCTATTGATACAGAAGCTCTCAATGGAGAGGGCTCTTTTTTGCTTCTTACTCATTATTGCAGCTTATTTATTTATTCTTTAAGTTGAGGTCTGCTCTGGGGGCACCAGGGTCCCTGTTTTGGGCTTCTTGTGCAGGTGTATAGGTGCTGTGTGACCGGGCTTTTACTCTGAGGCCTTTATGGTGTGTGGAGATGCCCCGCCCTGCACTTCCTGTATGATTGTGCTCGGCCAGCCAGGCGCCAGACCCCTGCGTCTGATCCCGCCGTTCGTGGCCCTCTCGGCCGGTGCAGGTAAGTTTTTCCACTGTCCTTCTTGGCCACCAGATTTTTGAACCAGGTTCCGGGAGCCTCAGTTGTTCGGCTGTGGCCCGCAGCTCCTGCTGATTTGCCCCCACCCCCTCGGCGCTGGGTTGCTGCTCTGCGCTGGGCCTCCCTTTTGCCCGAGTCAGACCGACCTTTTCCTGAAGTCTTCTAAATTATCTCTGGTTGGAGGACTGTGTCTCTCTGTCTCTTTGCAGGTTCTGTAGTTTCAGAATCCGTCCAGAGGCTTGATTTAATGTTCGTTTTGAGGGAACAGAAGGAGAGCTCAGGCAGCTTACTGCTTCCTCTCCGCCATCTTGGCTCCGCTGCAATAATTTATTATTTATCAAACATTTATTAAATACCTACCACACTAAGGAAGCTAGGTTGCACCGTGGATTGAACACCGAGCTTGGAATCAGGAAGATTCATCTTCCTGAGTTCAAATCCAGCTTCAGATACTTACTAGCTGTGTAACCCTGGGCAAGTCACTCAACCTTGTTTGTCTCAGTTCTTCATCTGTAAAATGACTTGGAGAAGGAAATGGCAAACCATTCCATTATCTCTGCCAAGAAAACCCCAAATGGGTTCATAGAGAATTGGACATGACTAAAAACAAGTGAACAACAATAAATGCTAATCAAATGTGTCTCATTAGATCTTCACAATAACCCTGGGAGGTAGATGCTATTATGACATCCATTTTATAGTTGAAGAAGCTGAGTCAAAGATTAAATGACTTCCCCAATGTCACATGACAAGTGTATGAACCTGGATATTAACTCAGGTCTTCCTGACTCTATTTCCAGCACTCTATCCACTGGACCACCTAGCTGAAGAAGTCTCAGACAGGTAACAGTTGAGCTTAAAATAGTAAGCAAAGAAAGTCCTAGGCTGTTACAGTCACAAGTTGATGCCCTCTCCCACTTTCCAAAACTGAGCTGCTCCCTAATTTGTGTCTATTATTCACCAATAAATATATTAGAATGGGTCCCTTGCCCTTGTGGTAACTGCTTTATACAATACAGATAGAAAAGATGAGCCTGGGGCAGCTAGATGGCGCAGTGGATAGAGCACCGGCCCTGGAGTCAGGAGTACCTGAGTTCAAATCCGACCTCAGACACTTAACACTTACTAGCTGTGTGACCCTGGGCAAGTCACTTAACCCCAATTGCCTCACTAAAAAAAAACAAAAACAGAAAAGATGAGCCCACCAGACTCTACGACTTAGAGAAGGAAACACAAAGAACTTATAAACACTCACACATAGAATGAATGGGAATGGAACCCCCAAATTTTAGTAGAGAGGATTTAGATTTAGAACTGAAGGAGGCCTTAATGATGATCTAATCCAACTCTTTCATTTTTCAGATGAGGAAACTGAAGCCCCCCAAAGTTCAATGGCATCTCTGTGGTCACAGGGTTAGTCCTGGGACACAAAATTTTAATACCAAGAAAATGTTTAGCTATGTTAAACATCCCAATTTCTTCAACTTCAATCCACTGTCATGGCATAATCTAATGGTTCTGACTTCCTCAGAACTAAATGGACTAGAAAAATAATCACCACTGTCAGGAGTGACTCTGTCACTGCCTTAGACATGTTCCTGAGAATTAACCCTGGGGTGTGATTATGACTAGCTGCCCCATATAGACTAGCCAGTGGCCCTTCTGTCTCCACCCTGGCATCTACCTCTCTGGGCATCTCCCTGCATGAAATGGACATCAACTGCCTCCTTTGCCACCCTGGGAAGGAGGCCTTATTCTTAATTTGTTTGTTTGTTTTAATTTTTCGCTTAATGTCCTTATTATTTAAGGAAATGGTTTACCTCCAAATGGCTTACTTCCTACCTTGGAGCCAGTTCAAACTGAATCCGGAGAACCAGTGATTACATTTTCTGTGTGAATATTTACACCTGGGAAATAAACAAATACTACAAATCAGGGCTTGATTTGTTGTTTTGTTGCTGATTGTTTACTTAAGAAAGTGATGGAAAATTTTAAATTCAAATTAAATTTTAAAATGTGTCCTCTGTGTGTGTGTGTGTGTGTGTGTGTGTGTGTCCCAGAAAACTGGTTTTTAAACATTTTATCAACACAGCCTGAGGTTCTCTCATCTGCAAACTTCCCCTCACCCTACTAGATGCTGATAAGGTTCAAACTTTTGTTCCTCCGTCATTCCTTAGGATCTACTTCCCTTTTTCATTTAGCCTGCTACATCCTCCTTTTCTGCCCCTGCCTTAGTAATCCTTCCTCTTATGCTGATGCTATGTGGCAGCTCCTTTGGCTTTCTGATGTCACTTTTCCATCCATAACATGGGCTTTTTGTCCAGAGCTGAGCTTCTGGATGGCAAGGACTATCTCTTTTACTTCTTTATCCCCACCAGTGCTTGGTATTTTGTGTGCACAGGATAAAATATATTGAATGAATAAATGAATTTTCAAAACAGTTTTGAAAAACATTTTAAAAGAAGTTCTAAAAATATTCTGATCATTCCATTTTAACATTTATCCATGTTATCTCTCAGGAAGTTTTTCTTTATCTCTAATTTAAATCAAGAAATGTAACGAGGTATTGCTACACCAATAATTTAATATACTTTTCCTTCACATCATAGCTTCAATCACCCCCACTCCTTTTCCAGGTTGTTCAGAGGAACCTGGGCTTGGGACAAACTGCTCTGCACACATTGCCTGCCCTGGGTACGTTGCTGCCTAAATATCTTCAACTGCAGCTTAAATCCATTTCCTCTCATTCTGTTCTCAATTGAGAAGAACAGCTGGTCACCGTGCTTTGTATGATTATTTTTCCCATGCTATTGTACTCCATGCAAAAATCAGTCCTGCAGGGAGGACAAATCTGCTTGGAATTTATTTGGAAACTATTTTCAGATTGATTTCTTTTTGAGGGTGAGAGGCAAAAACAATTAAAGAAACTACTTTCCATTTATACTGTGTGTATATTCATTCATTCATTCATTCAATCTATCTTGTATTTAAATAGTTGTTTTATATATTATCTCTCCCATTAGAATGTAAGTTCTTTGAGGGCAATGGTATCATTTTTTGGTTTTCTTTGTATCCCCAGTACTCCGTACACTTCCTGGAACATAGTAAGCACTTAAAAAATGCTTGTGGAATGACTGATTAACTAATAATGGCCTCCTAAACTCCAATGAGATTTGTGATTTTTAGATCATCCTGTATGACATTCAGTTTTAGAGCACTCCCCCAAATTCTAGGGTTACTAATTAAGCCTTAACTTACAAAAAAGAAAAAAAAAACCTGTCCAAAATCACCTAACATGAGAATTCAAAGTATTTGGTGATTGGAATAATCTTTGTATTCATATATTAAGTTAAACTTGCCTGGGCTGCTTTGGTCTGTAAGTCAAGTAAAAAATTTCCAGAAACCCAGAGATAAATGAATTAAATGAATGCCAATAGATGAGTCAGACATGTCATTACACTTTTTCATGGGGCAGCATATTTCAATGTGTAAGCCTCTCATTCTAATTTGAACAAGAAGCCTAAAGATAAGTAGTAGTTCTTCCAAACTCCAGTAGGTTATAAATCAGCCACATAAATAGCTAAGGCAATTCTCAGTTCATCTAATATGACCTTTTCAAACAGATTTTAGAAGCAAAGCTACTTAATGATGGGCTGCAGATGAAGGAAGACCTTCCCACTCCTCCATGTTTCTCTGATTATTGGTAGACAATGTAATCCCCATCCAGGGAGAGGTATAACAATAACATTCATTTAAAGGGGGCAGCTAGGTGGCACAGTGGATAAAGCAGCGGCCCTGGATTCAGGAGGACCTGAGTTCAAATGCGGCCTCAATCACTGGACACTTACAATTTGTGTGACCCTGGGCAAGGCACTTAACCTTCATTGCACTGTATTAAAAAAATCATTTAAGGAAGGAAAATAGGAACATTAGCAAGTTGGGGAGCAGATGGAGAAGGTAAGGAAAGATATAAGAGAAAGTTGGAAAAATATGATTTCAAAGGGAAATTCTTGCATGTCTTTAAAGCCACTAAGATTGCATGTACTCTGATATCAGAAACAAAGATTTCTATAGTTCAAATGTGTCAAGAGTTGAAAGATTGTCTCAAGTTTGATTAAAACTCAAATATTTTTGTCTCAAGTTTGATTAAAACTCAAATATTAAACAAATCTTCCGGAAACACATTTTCTCCTCCTTTGGGGTTTCCTCACTGTTGTTTGATCACATTCTGCCTTCTATTTTAGTCATCTGTGCACTTGTTTAATCCCTTCTACCAGATTGTAATTTTCTCGATGGCAGGAACTTGTCATGTACATTTATTTATTTGCTCACATGGATTCAACATAGTAAGCCCTAATGAATGATTGAATCATTTAACCCAGGGACTCTTTAAGGAAAAGGGAAGGGGTGGAATCCCAGTGTAGTCTGATATATCTATGGCCCCCTTAAATCACCTAAGAAAAGATTGGTGTTTTCCTGTGAATATTGCACTGAAAGGCAAAAACAGAGTAGAATTTGATATTTCACTTTGCCTGATGCTGGTGTTGAAATAGCTGGCATTCTTTCTTGCAAAGCAGGAATGAGAACAAAATTGATGACCTCCTCTCTCTTCTCCCATCTGGTGGGTGGTTTGACACTGGAACTCATCACTCAAGGGAGCTGAGGAAACTTCATTGCTGGAGCTTTTCAAGAGAAATTTAGAAAAAGATGAGTTCCTGCCCAGTCACAGGAGAACAGTAATTGCTGGGTGGGGGTGGGGGTGGGTGTCACAGAAGAAAGAACACTGGACTGAGAGGCAAAAGGTGCACGTTCTGGCTCTGAGACCAGTTTCTTCATCTGTAAAATGTGGATAGCATAGTAGGTAGAGCACTGGGCCTGGAGTCAGGGAGACTCATCTCCCGGAGTTCAAATCTGGCCTCAGACACTTACTAGCAGTGTGACCCTGGGCAAGTCATTTAACCCTGTTTGCCTCAATTTCCTCATCTGAGAAAAAAATGACAAGCCTCTCCAGTATCTTTGTCAAGAATACCCCAAATAGAGTCATGAAGATATGAACATGACTGAAAACAACTGAACAACAATAAAAAATACTAATTCTTGAGGTTGTTTTGAGGAAAATGCTATTTAAGCCCTAAAGCATTCTGTAAATTATGAATTAAGATGATGGGTTGCTATGCAAGTATCAATGTATGTGAGGGTTCTTTTCAATCCTATTACTTGTTCCTTCAGGCAATGCCTTGGGACATATACTACACACAGAAAAAGACCACAGGATCTGGGTAGGGTCTGAGATTTAAAACTTCAAATATAATGTCAGTTTCCATGACAGCAGCATACCAAGGACAGGGAGTCACTTTAGCTCATCATGAGAGATAAATATATCTAGAAATCTGGTCTTGATCAACTTCTTGTGAACCTAACTCAGTTGTTCCTTCCAATTCCTCTGCTGTGAAAACTTTTTCTCTTAAGCCAAGTTTTCATGGGTCTTAACTCTGCCAATCCTTGGCTAGGATTTTTATATCATTTTCATTTCCTGCATTTTGTGGAGTCTTTTCTCCTCTCAGGATCTACTGAGTAATCTATCTTTTTTTCTCTCTCCCTCACCTCTTCTCACATAATCCCTAGTCCAAGGAAGATATTCATTTTGACCATAGGCACCTGCTTGCCTAGAGTTCTCCCAGAATCACTAAATTGCAAAATTCAACTTCCTAGGGGATCAATTTGTATGGGATTCACTGTACAACTTCATGGACTGGCACAAGTAAGAGTCCTTGGAAAAGTCACCAAAAGCTAATACAACATCTCACAGAGAATCCCTTTTCCTTTTCATTTGGGTAAGCTGCATCAAGTTAGAGCAGGGGTGGGGATAAGAACTTAAATTCTCATCTCCTACAGGAAATTTTTCAAAGATGTAACTGAATCCCCACCCCCCTTTTCCCTCACCACTGCCCCTCCTCCTCTTCAATCCCCCATCCTTCCTTCATTTCTGGGAACATTTTTTCATCCATATGCCTCTATTCATCCTGTTATGAGAACTTAAGGTTTTGTGCTACATTAATGACAAATGCAGACTGTGTGGGAATAGTGTGAAATAGTATATATAGTGCTGGATTTGTAAGCTAGGAGAACTGCATTCAAATATTGCCTCAGGTGTTGACCAGCACCCTGAGCACATCAGCAGACTCCTTTTTCTTTCAATTTTCTCATCTGTAAAACGATGGGGGTGAACTTGGTTTTCTCTAACATCCCTTCCAGTGCTAGCTTGATGCTTCTATGAACTATAGCATAAGAAGTGTCAGCCACTCCAGTTGTCCCAAGGTAAATTCACCAAATTACACCATCTTTCCAATGCCCATCCCCTTGATCACGTTAGTAGAACTTCTTTCTCACTCTTTTCTTCTACAAACAAAATACTGCAGAGTAGGGGCTCCAAAATAGTTTCACTGTTAATACCTTAAATCCCTCTTTGGCTAAGAGAAAGATGAGGAAAATTAACAAGTTGGGAAAGCCTGGTGAAAGTAGCCAAGGAAAGAGGCATATGGAAGGCAGGCAGTGGAGCGCTTGGATAAATTGCTGCATCATTTTTGAGATGAAAGGACTATGGTTTTCTCATGGCCACTGTGGAGAATCTATTCTTTGAAAATTAAATGCCTGGGGACATCTAATGACTGATGTATTAGTGTGCAAAGGAAAGGAAAACACACACATGTATACAAATTCCGAATTATGTTGTCATGTGGGAAAAACTAAAGATTCATAGAAAATAGAGAAGCAGCTATTCTGAGAAAATAAAAGCAACAGATAGGCTAAAATATATGAACTCTACCTTAGGAATTTCTTGTCGTGTTCCTCCAAAGAATACTCAGCCATCCCTAGATATCTTACCCCTATCTAAATGAGAGTATTTAGCCTTTTTCTAATGTAGAAATTATTTGAAAAAGAGTGAAAGTGTTTTCCTTTTTACTTTGCTCATGAATATGCCAGTCATCACATGCCCTGAAAATCCTATCCCAGTCTTCTTACCTGACAACATCGTCTTGTCCTAATAAATGGCCCATGCCCAAGGGATATCAACCAATAACACATTAGGCTAGAAAAAAGATTTGACCTTTTCTAACATTTACATACCTATTGTTTTTTGTTTTGGGTTTTTTTTTCAGGCAATAGGGGGTTAAGTGACTTGCCCAGGGTCACACAGCTAGTAAGTGTCAAGTGTCTGAGGTCAGATTTGAACTCAGGTACTCCTGAATCCAGGGCAGGTGCTTTAACCACTGCGCCATCTAGCTGCCCCCCCCCATACCTATTGTTTTTTAAGCATTTGATTTCCTGGAGCAAAATGCTATCTTAAATACTCTCCTTCAACAACCATACAACATTCCTTAAAAGATATAGCAAGAAAGATGGCTATGATGGATGACTCTAAGATGTAATATTAAGCAAGACATAAAACAAAGATATTTGCTAAAGTTTTTTCTTTCTCCTGCTCATGGAAGATGTCTAGCACAAAATCCAAGTGGAAGGTCTTCCAAGTATTTTTTTTTATTGCAGATGATGACTTTGTATTAATTGCATCAAGCCCTAGGACATTGCCACTTCTCTGACAGGAGATCCACAGAACTTCAAGAGGGTCCAATCTAACTATCCAGATAGAAAAAGCCAAGTGGATGAAAGATGTTTATTATTCCCTTCAACTACAGTATAGTCTCCAATATGCAGTTGAATGGACAATTGATAAAGCTGACCTATCAGGCACTGAATATAGATAGAAAGTTGGGTCAAATATTAAACATATCTCAAGCTTCTGAATTGCATTTTATAAACTGTACTGTTTGTCCCTGAAACAAAGATCAATATTTTCAAGACCAATAGTCTTCAAAAGTAGTGGTACCACATGACTGTGAATCATAGAATACTACAAACGCTCAAGAATCTATATTGCAATATAACACAAAAAACCATGGAAAGATGCATGAAAAGTGGCTATAGCATACTTACTATTAGTGCAGAATTGAATAAGGGATATAAAAGACTTTTTCAAGGAACTTATAACTAGAAAAAGTATTTAGATTATGTAGTAACAACAAAAATCCTTATAAGGGATTATAAAATATTGGGAAAAGGAGAAAGGGGCCATGTTCCTGGTGCTTTCTCATATACTTTCCTCATCCTCAAAACCAGGAAATATTGTTTTCCACCAGAAACAATGTTAAAAATGATGGTTAGATGTCTAGGCTAGCCTATCAAAACTGACTCAACTTATCATGAAGGTAAAACACTATCTTTTTCTTTTTTGGTGGGAGCAATGAGGGTTAAGTGACTTTCACAAGGTCACACAGCTAGTAAAGGTCAAGTGTCTGAGGCCAGATTTGAACTCAGGTACTCCTGAATCCAGGGTCAGTGCTTTATTCACTTCACCACCTAACTGCCCTGAAAACACTATCTTTTAAACAATTGTTTCCTATTCTGTTTCAATGTAAATGTATTGGGGGCAGTGGATAAAGCACTGGCCCTGGTCGCAGGAGGACCTCAGTTCAAATCCGGCCTCAGAAACTTGACACTTACTAGCTGTGTGACCTGCCTAGAAGCCTAATCACCATTTATAACAGTGTTTCCAAGGAAAAACTTTTTCCAACTCTAATTCAACTAATGTAGAAATAGATGTCTAAAATGCAATGTTGGTAGGCTGAAAACTTCCTATCATTTGATTTTCTTTCTTTGAAAATTCTATATAAGAGAAATAAATAGGTAATGAACACTTATTAAGTGCTTTCTGTGGGCTAGGAACTGTGCTAAGTGCTAGGGAAGCCAATATGAGCAAAAAGAAAGAACATCTTTGCTCTCACAGAGCTTACATTCTAATAGGAGAATACAACATATGAAAAAGGGAGCTGAACAACGAGAGGGAGGTCAAAGAGAAGGTATCCACACTGGAGCATGGTGAGGAGGTACAGAGAGTCAAAGGCACAGCCAGGAGTAGGCCTGGGCTCAAACCCAACATAAGAAGTCCCCAAAGGAACTCCTGATATCATTGTGTTCTCTAAGTGGGTAAAGAGACTGGGCTTTAGGATTTAGATGCTAAACATGAGACCCCAGAGAAAGTGTGAGTAGTTGGCAGCTGGGTGGCACAATGGTTAGTGTACCAGGTCTGGAGTCAGGAAGACCTGAGTTCAAATATGGCCTCAGATGTTCACTAGCTGTGTGACCCTGGGCAAGTCGCTTAATCCTTTTTCCTCAGTTTTCTTATCTGTCAAATGAACAGGAGAAGGAAATGGCAAAACCCTCCAGTATCTCTGCCAAGAAAACCCCAAATGGGAACACAGAGAGTCAGGCACAACTGAAAATGACTTCACACCAACAATAATAACAAAAGGAACTCACCATTGGGGGAAAGAGGAAGGCTGGTGTGAGGGGGAGGGAAAAAATAAGCATTTACATAATACCTACTATGTGCCAGGCACTGTGCTAAACATTTTTTACAAATATTATTTAATCAGGGGGGCAGCTAGATGGCACAGTGGATAAAGCACCAGCCCTGGATTCAGGAGGACCTGAGTTCAAATCTGACCTCAAATACTTGACACTTACTAGCTATGTGACCCTGGGCAAGTCATTTGACCCTCATTGCCCCGCAAAAAAAATTGATCTTCACAACAATCCTATAGATGGGTCCTATTGTTATCCCCATTTTACAGTTGAGTCAAGTGACTTGCCCAGAGTCACATAGCTAAGAAGTGTCTGGGGCTGAATTTTAATTCAGTTCTTCCTGATTACAGGTCCAGCACCGTATCCACTTTCCTGCAGTGGTTTCTGGCATGGCAAAGGGAAATTGCAGGATGGGAAAGTCCCAGAACCTGAGAAATCATGCAAAAGACCCAGTCCAATATCCTCCACAGTCTCTACAATCTTTCTGAGTTCAAACCCAAGACCTTAAGACACATCAAAACTTCTAGGTTGTAGTGTCATAGATGGATGACCATTAATGATGATTTGGAGGCCCCCCCAAGACCCAAGGATCCTTCCTAATCAACAAAGATTAAATTATCCTTAGCAGAGGTATATTGTGAAGTATAGTTTACTGTATTCACATTCACATGATTTTGGGGGTGGAGGCAGGAGAGATAAGGCTTGTGATTTTCTTGGCATTGGCCAGTGATCTGCAATGCTTTTTTTTTTTTTTTTGGTGAGGGAATTGGGGTTAAGTGACTTGCCCAGGGTCACACAGCTAGTAAGTGTTAAGTGTCTGAGGCCGGATTTGAACTCAGGTACTCCTGACTCCAGGGCCGGTGCTCTATCCACTGCGCCACCTAGCAGCCCCTGATCTGCAATGCTTTTTGATCATATGCCTATCTCACTGAAAAATATACATACTTCCAATATGCATATACTTAGCTATTTATACATTTTTTTAAAAAAATTGGGGGGGGCAGGGCAATGAGGGTTAAGTGACTTGCCATGGGTCACACAGCTAGTAAGTGTCAAGTGTCTGAGGCCGGATTTGAACTCAGGTCTTCCTGAATCCAGGGCTGGTGCTTTATCCACTGTACCACCTAGCTGCCCCCTAGCTATTTATAAATTAAGTGTGCTATTGTACTAATGTTTATGTACATTATAGAACTTACATCAAAATGGACATTTTTTTAAAGGACAAGCTACAGATAAAATAATATTTGATCCTAAGAAAACATGGGGTTTTATTGACGAGAGTAACCCAGTGAGACTTTCACTCTTTAGCAGTGTTTCATGAATGGATTGGAAAAAGAACAAACCTGAGGCAGAAAGGCCAACCAGGATGGTAGCTATGTGAGTAGAGTGGAAGGATTAGGTGTTTTGAAGATAAAACCAAGATAGGGAGAGGCTGAGGTAAGGGAGAGTTAGGAATCAAAGATGGCACAAAAGTTGGGCATCTGGGATCCTAGGTGCCACAGTTATAGGAAAGTATAAAAAGTACGTAATAAGATTTGTGACAAACTTCAAGCTAATTAATTATGCCTGCTCATCCCATAACACTCACTGTCTCATTCCAAAGGAAAAGGGGGGAGGTAGGATTCTTGATCACTAGTCACTTCCATGGAGTGCAAAACTAACATTCTCGTGTGACTTGGCTAGCAGAGGTATGCCACAGGGTGTCAAGGGTTCAGACATTTCTCAATGTCACCTATGCAGCTGCAGCTGTGGATGCCTGGGTAGTGGTTAGATTATAACGTCCCTGAAGAGTTGAGGCCAGGGTCAAAGGGGAAAAAAGGTGGTGAGAAGTTAAGAGCTTTCACAGTGGAGGGAGGGGGCCTAGAGGGAGAATGTTGAGGGATAAAGGTAGGTACCTATGTCTTGGAGTCAAAGCTATCAATTAACTATCCCAGGGAAAGTGGGATGCAGACCATCTTCCCAGACTCGAAGTGGTTGATCATACATGGAGACAGGCCATGACTACAATGGAGTTCATGTTATAGGCTTCTTGTGGTCAGACCATAGCCTCTGTAGTACCATAGCCTCTCCTTTGGGGAACTCCCAGTAAGGAAATCCCCTCTTCCACTAGAGATTAATATCTGCTTATAGTCTTAGAGAGTGACCCTGGGCCCTGAGAGGTTAAATGATTTGCCCAGTACCCCAAAACAAGAATATGTTTGTGGTAAGATTTGAACTCAGGTCTTCCTGAATCCAAGGCTGACTTCACCCTTCTGCTTCTCTCATCTATGATATATAAGGTAATTCTCAGTTTATGGAACATTCAGTTAATTAGAGAAACCTGTCCTACTTTGGCAAACAAGAGTTTGTTGAAAATACAACCAAAGAGGCTGCTAGTGCTTAGTTCTTTATTTATTGTACAGACACTAAAAGCCATCATTGTCATCTTATTTTCCATCCTGGGAAGAGCATAAATCTGATGGTGAACACTGGGGAGAAAAGGTTAATGGGTTTTAGCTTTGTTTCTAAGGCCTTACAATTTCCTTCATTTCCCAAAGAGCATATAATACAATACAATATTTGCAAAAAAGAATCTGCATTTCTAATGTTATTTCAACTTCCTTAAACATTGCTACATACTATTAAATCATTTTAGTTAAACCTCCCAAGTACAAGTGTTCTAAACTTTCAGAACCCACCAAGACAGCATTTTTGGCTAATGGGAAGGAAAGTATGATGTAAGATTAGCCCACACTAATGCCAGTGGTAGAAAGAGCCTTCAACAACATGAACCTAATCACAGAATCATCTTTATGAGGAGTATCAGACCTCATTTGGGGTTTTCTTGGCAAAGATACCGGAGAGGCTTGCTATTTCCTTCTCAGATGATGAAACTCAGGCAAACAGGGTTAAGCGACTTGCCCAGGGTCACACAGCTAGTAATTGTCTGAGGCTGGATTTGAACTCATGAAAATGACTCTTACTGATTTCAAACCCAGTGCTCCATCAACGTCATCACCTAGCATCATCTAATTCCCCCTCACAAATGTACTGGCTACCACATTTTACAGAAGAAAAAACTCGAATTCCCAGAAGTGAAGAGATGTGCCCAGGTAGTCAGTGGAAGAGCCAGAATTTGGACTAAGATCTCCAGACTCCAGCTCCAATGTCCTTTTCACTATATCATGTCTTTTTACTTAAACTTGTGCTCTGCCCATATTTCATTTGCAGTAGCCAGAGGAGTTGGTTTCCTAGTTCAACATATGGACTCATTCCCTTGCTCTGTGTTCCCACTTTCTCTACCTGATTAAAGTGTTGGTCCTGAAGGGGGTATTTAAGTAAAAGATGCTTTCAAACAGATGTTTCCTTAGACTCATCCAAACATTTGGACAGAACAAACAACCTTCTCTCCATCTGGGTGACATAAGCATTGGCCTTGACTATGTTTAATTTAAACATCAGAAACTCATTCTTTTTGTACCATGCCTTTTACCCATTTACATTCACTCCATTTTCCTGCATAACTTCCCTAAATATCTGCCAATTTAATTCATCTCTGCCATGGTAACCACGTTTATCCTTAACACTAACTAGCACTTTGGGGCCCAAGTTTCAAAGGGCCACTGACTGACCTTTTTTTTTTCCTCTCTTACTAAATTGTGGGCCCCCAACTAACCACCCATGAAGACTTTGTGGCTGTGGATAAAAAGGCATCTGCAACTACATAACTGCACAATTGGCCACTTAATCCCACAGAACAAAATTATTGTTGCCAAATGGATGTGAGGCCAGAGTACAGGGACCACACTTAAGCTTCATTTGACATACTGCCTGGCCCATGGCTGATGGCGTAACCAAGGGAGACTAAATAAGGTGCCCTGGGAAAGGCTGTCATTTGCTGTCCTTTTCATCAGTATCATTATATCAACATGTTCAGATCTCAGGCCACACATCAGAGAAAGGTAGCGACCAGCCCCCTTAGAAGTCTAAGGAGGCAAGAGCAGCAATTCTCTGTGATGCTGGGTACTTGGAGTTTACACAAATGACAATCCCTGTTCTTTTGTACTACCAGACTTTATGTCTCGAAAACAGAAGATAGAATTTAGCCTCACATAAAGTAATCACTGGTTTGCTAAAGACTTCCACTTTTATTTTCATATGTTCAATGAGGACTGGTTCATCCTCTCAGTCATTCATGCACAGCTCTAAGGACGGGCAAGTTTGTCCATTGCAGCTTCTAGGTGCTTCCTTCCATCGCCTCAAAACTCATCTGGCATCCTTCCTCTTGGGTATTTTCTGCTATGAGGATTTTGGGATCTGACTATTCACTCAGTTTATCTTGGCAGCCTAAGTGCCATCTCTCCTATAAGAAAGCTTCTCTGTCTCCATATGTTTCTTTGCAGTCCACGAAGGATGTTTATTTGTGCATACCAAGAAAAATACCTCAACACTAACAATGAGGAAGACCATAAGGAATTTTGTAGACTCCAGTATTGACCACTAAGGATAGACTGGGTTTACCCTGTGGGCAGTGCCCAAGTCCACAAGACTCTTAGGAAATGTCTAGGATGCCCCAGATCTACTGATAAAAGTAGAATCCTATGCAGTGGCATTTTGCAAAATAGCAAGTTGATAGCAAATTTAAATCCCAGATCCCACTCTTGTTTGAGGGGGAAGCCTTCTTTGCTGTGATCAGCTGTTTGTGAATGAGATTTTTTTTACACTAAGGGTCATACATGACCGTCATAGTCTTACAGAAAATACTGTGGCAAAGCGGTCAGTAGTCCCATTAGTCACCCAAAGTAGAGCATAATAACCAAGAAAATATTAAGCTCTTAATATGTTCTCTATACTGGGGGAAGGGAGAGAGTAATGTTATAGAGGGGCATAAATAAATTGAAGATACTTTTTACTCTCAGGGAGCTTCATTTCCAGTGAAAAGATAGGGCCTCATAACTATCACACAATTAATACATACTATAAGGCAGTATATAATGAGAGCTAAATTTTTGATATGGGTTTTAAGTGCTATTGGGTCCCTTATCTTCCAGATAAGGAAATTGGATCAGATTCAACTCAAATCAACTTAATTAGATTCGCTAAATATTTTTTTAAATAAAAGTATTTTATTATTTTCCAGTTACATTTAGAAATAGTTTTCAACATTTGTTTATATAAGATTTCCAATTTCAAATATTTCTCCCTCCCTCCCCTCCCTCCCCCTCCCCTAGACAGCAGGTAATCTGATATAGGTTATATATACATAATAACATTAAACATATTTCTGTATTAGTCATGTTATAAGAGAAGAATTAGAGCAAAAAGGAAAAACTTCAAAACAGAAAACCAACAGCACCAAAAAGCAAAAGAAATAGTATGGTTCAATCAGCATCCATATTCCACAGTTTCTTTTTTTTTTTCTTCTGGATTTGGAGAGCCTTTTCCATCATGAGTCCTTTGGAACTTTCTTGTACCATTGGATTGGGGAGAAGAATCTAGTCTATCACAGTTGATCAACACATAATGTTGATGATACTGTGTATAATGTTTTTCTGGTTCTGCTCATCTCACTCATCATCAGTTCATGTAAGTCCTTCCAGGTTTCTCTGAACTCCTCTTGCTCATCGTTTCTTACAGCACAATAGTATTCCATTACATTCATATACCACAACTTTTTCAGCCATTCCCCAATTGATGTACATCCCCTCAATTTCCAGTTCCTTGCCACCACAAAAAGAGCAGCTATAAATACTTTTGTGCATGTGGGTCCTTTTCCCTTTGTTATTATCTCTTTGGGAAAAAGACCCAAAAGTGGTATTGCTGGGTCAAAGGGTATGCACAGCATTATCACCCTTTGGGCATAATTCCAAATTGTTCTCCAGAATGGTTGGATCGGTTCACAGCTCCACCAAAAATGCATTAGTGTTCCAATTTTCCCACAGCTTCTCCAACATTTATCATTCTCCCCCTTTGTCATATTAGCCAATCTGATAGGTGTCAGATGGTACCTCAGAGTTGTTTTAATTTGCATCTCTAATCAATAGTGATTTACAGCATTTTTTCATATGGGAATAGATAGCTTTGGTTTCTTCATCAGAAAACTGCCTGTTCATATCCTTTGACCATTTCTCAATTGGGGAATGACTTGGATTCTTATAAATTTGATTTAGTTCCCTATATATTTGAGAAATGAGACCTTTATCAGAAGTACTGGCCATAAAAATTGTTTCCCAGATTTCTGCATCCCTTCTAATTTTGGATACATTGCTTCTGCTTGTACAAAACGTTTTAATTTAATGTAATCAAAATCATCCATTTTGCATTTCATAATATTCTCTATCTCTTGTTTGGTCATAAACTGTTCTCCTTTCCAAAGATCTGAAAGGTAGACTATTCTTTCCTCTCCTAATTTACCTGTGGTATCATCTCTTATGTCTAAAAACCATGTACCCATTTTGACCTTATTTTAGTATAAGGTGTCAGATGTTGGTCTATGCCTAATTTCTGCCATACTACCTTCCAGTTTTCCCAGCAGTTTTTGTCAAATACTGAATTCCTATCCCAGAAGCTGGGGTCTTTGGGTTTATCAAACAGTACATTACTAATGTCATTTACTACTGTGTCTCCTGTTCCTTGCCTATTCCATTGGTCCTCCACTCTATTTCTTAGCCAGTACCAGATAGTTTTGAAGACTGCCGCTTTATACTAGAGCTCCAGATTTGATACAGCTAACCCACCTTCCTGTGCATTTTTTTCATTATTTCCCTTGATATTCTTGACTTTTTGTTTTTCCAGATGAATTTTGTTATTATTTTTTCTAGCTCTATAAAATAAATTTTAGGTAGTCTGATTGGTATGGCACTGAATAAGTAAATTAATTTAGCTAGAATTGTCATTTTTACTATATTAGCTCTGCCTATCCATGAGCAATTGATATCTTTCCAATTTTTTAGATCTGATTTGATTTGTGTGAAAAGTGTTTTGTAATTGTGTTCATAGAATTCCTGGGTTTGTCTTGATTCACTAAGTATTTATTAAGTATGGACTAGGTACCATGAGCTATTGCCTCCCTCGCCTCAACCCCACCCTGGTGCACACACACTGGGTGCTGGAATTACAAAGACAAAAATAAAAGAGTGCCTGCAGTGTTTAGATTAGACATTTATACAGAAAAGAACCTGAAAAGTAAATGTAAAGTACAAAGACATTTTTGGTGGTACAAAGACTAACAACTTAGAGATTAGGAAAGGCCTCCTAGAGGAAGTGGCCCATAAAGTTTTGGGCTTTGAAGAAAGCCAAGGATTAAATGAACTAGAGATTAGGACCAAGAGCATCCCAGGAATAGGGGATACTTTATTCAAATGCATGTAGTTAGAAGACAAGGTGTTTATGTAGTGTGAACAAGGCATAAGTGGAATGAGAATGATTTAAAATCATTCTGGAAAGATAGATTGAAATCAGATTATAAAAGAAAAAAAAAGAAATCAGATTATCCAAGACTTGAAATGCCAAACAGAAAGAAGTGATAAGCTGAAGTATGTATAGAATAACTTTCCATATATATGCATGCATACACACATACAAACATACATGTACACACATATATGTATCTATTTGTGTCTAATAGTGACCATCTCTAGGGCAGGAGGAGGGAAGAGAAGAAAAAAAACAAAAGAAAAATAAATTTGCACAATAACTGTTGTATATTTAAAAGAAATATCGAGTTATACATAGTACGTTTGCGGTTTCATGTTCAATCATCTTTTTTATTATACTAGTTCATGGAAATTCTTGTTTTATTCCATAAATTAAAAATAAAATTAATTTTTAAAAGAAATGCCAAACAAAAGTGCTTATATTTTATCTTAGGGGCAGTAGGGAATCTGCTAAACGGTCTTGAGCAGGGTAGTGATATGTTCCTACCTGCCCTTTATATATGTCAATTTGGCAACTTGGAGGAGGGTGGTTAAGAAAAGTTCCAGTAACAAGGTTTGTTGTTGTTGTCATAATCAGGGAGATCTGAACGTGTTTTTATGCAGATCACAGAGAAGGGGGAATGATTGAAGGAGCAAATTCATAAAGGAGACAGAAGGAGATGGGATCAAGAGAACAGTTGGAAGAGTGGGCTTTGGTAAGGAGACAGGTCATTTATTCATCTGAGATTGGAGCAAAGGAGGATATACTAGGTGGACATGGTAAGAGAATTTGAAGTACAGAAGCTGTGAGAAGATGGAACTCCTGAGAGATGACCTTGGTTTTCTTGGTAAGATATGAGGTGAGACTATCTGATGAGAGGTGTAGGTAGTTTAAGGAGAGCAAGGAGGACTAGAGTAAACATTGGCAAGTATGTTAAGAGTTAATTAACTGAAGAGTAAAAGGATCATCATAAAATGGTGAGGACTCATAAATATGTAGTCAACACAATCAGCATGCATGAACAAGGAAAATTAAAAGATTGTTTCTGAGGAACTCCCCACTCTATCATTCTATGGTTATATGTGTTCAGAGAAGTGAGAGATTGAATTGGAGTAAATAAAAGAAACTTCATGAAGAAGAATGGAATTTAATCAGGTCTTGAAGAAGGGGTGGGAATATCATGTTCAGTGCTGGATTAATTTTAAGAATAACATTGAGGGGCAGCTAGGTGGCACAGTGGATAGAACACCGGCACTGGATTCAGGAGGACCTGAGTTCAAATCCAGCCTCAGACACTTAACACTTACTAGCTGTGTGACCCTTGGCAAGTCACTTAACCCCAATTGCCTCGCAAAAAATAAAAGAAATTAAATGCCAAATGAGTTATTTAAAGAAGTATTTGAATAACCACTTCTAAAGAATTTAGTTAATTGCTTTTCAAATTGTCAATGAGAAACCATTTTGACAATAATGAAATCAAAGCAAAGCAATCAGTTGGTGTCTGCTTTATGTCTTACAGTCACATATTTCACTCTAAGAATAGAAAAATTAGTGAGTGAAAACAAGCTCACTGTTTTCAATATTTATAATTTATTATTACACATAGCTTGAACAACATTTATGTATCTATGGTTAAACATAACTTCTAAATGTACATTTGTTCTTAGTTCAGTTATGTGTTAGTACAGGAAGTATTGGTGCTCCAATGATGTTGGAAATACCTGTTTAACCTTGGGCAAGTCATTTAACCTTCAAGGGCCTAACTTTTCTTATCTGCAAAAGTGTGTGGGGGGCAGCTAGGTGGCGCAGTGGATAAAGCACTGGCCTTGGATTCAGGAGTACCTGAGTTCAAATCCAGCCTCAGACACTTGACACTTAACTAGCTGTGTGACCCTGGGCAAGTCACTTAACCCCCATTGCCCTGCAAAAAAAAAACAAAAAGTGTGTGTGTGTGTGTGTGCGTGTGTGTGTGTGTGTGTGTGTGTGTGTGTGTGTGTGTGTGTGTGTGGTTGTACGGATCTGGACCATTTCTGACATAATGAGCTCACCATCCATATAAGTATTAGAGTAGAGAATAGTTGACACTCCCCCCTCACACACACACACTCATATACAAATAGAAATATAACATTACAGAAAAATAGAGAAATTGATAGATAGATAGACAGACAGACAGACAGACAGATAGATAGATAGATAGATAGATAGATAGATAGATAGATAGATAGATAGATAGATAGATGATAGGTGGCAGTATATGAGAATGTGCTAAAGAAGCAGAACATTGTCTACATTGTCAGAGGACATTATATGATGCCTTTGCTTAATTGTTATTCTTTATCACATAGGACTTCATTGCAGGGAGGATGTGGGGGGAGGGGAAGGGTTTCCACCACTACCCCTGAAATAACTGTTACAAAAAAAAAGACATCATTAAAATGTATTTTTAAAGCTTTTTACATTTGTTCTCCAGGAAAATCTTTGAAGGTTTCCTATTGATGCTTTCAGAACACTCAACGAGATATTCAGTATATGACTGTCACCCCACTGATGATATAATGTGGTAGAAGCTTAAAATGTTTATACAAATGGTATATGTAATAATAATAAAAATTATTGCCTGCCCCACAAAAAAAACAAGGACAAGCAAAAAATAAATGCTTTACAGATATCATCCTTTCATATTCAATTCACACCTGTGTCCTCTAAGTATATTCCGTTCAGCTGCCCTAACACTGAGAAAGTTCTTATGATTTAGTATTATCTTCCCATGTAGGAATGTAAAGGCTTACTATGTTCTAGGCAATGGGCAAAGTGCTTTACAATTATCATCTCATTTGATTCCCCCCAAAAAAAAATCTACAAAGAAAGATGCTATTATTATTTCCATTTTACAAATGTGGAAACTGAAGCAAACAGAGTTAAGTGACTTGGCCAGGGTCATATAGCTATTAAGTGTCTGTAGTCAGATTTTAACTCAGAGCTCCCTTATTCCAGGCCCAGCACTCTAGCCACTGCACCACCCCAGCTGCTCTCTCTATTACATGTGGAAGCCCATACAACATTATACAAATGCAAGGTATTATCACTATTATCCTCCAACAATACGAGGACAAAGAGAGAGCTGGGAAGTAGGAGCCACCTTAAGCTTACTTTCTTTAATACTCAGAAACTGGTGTCAGAAAATTCTTGCCAGGGAATCCATTTGAACACCCTGTGTTTCACAGGAGTCCAACAGACATTCTTGCCCAATGGAACATGATGAGCAAACACAAATTTATGCCCAATGATCCTATTTTAGACTTAGACCCGGTGTTCTAATATAATACCTACAGCTTTAGCAGATGCTGTGATGGAGAAATAAGTATGTGCCAGGCCATAAATCTGCTAATAGTCATTGAGAACAGCTCTCAAAAAGTGCTTCATTCATTCCAATATAGTCATAGAGGTTATTTACACCTTGAGTAAGATTTTTATGCCTAACTAGAGATATAAACAAACAGGGTTCAAAGCCTAGGCCCAACAAAAGAGTGTCTCTAAGTGTCAATGCTTGAGAAAGATTTCTACATCTCTATGGAAGAATCATCTATGTCTTCATGATGCTAGATGGCACAGAGGATAGAGAACTGGGCTTGGAATTAGAAAGGCTCATGTTCATGAGTTCAAATCCAGTCTCAGACACTTACTAGCTATGTGACCCTGGGCAAATTACTTACCCCTGTTTGCCTCAGTTTCCTTATCTGTCAAATGATCTGGAGAAGGAAATGGCAAACCACTCCTGTATCCTTGCCAAGAAAACCCCAAAATGGGTTCAGGAAAAGTCAGATATGACTGAAACAATTGTACAAGAAAAATGATGTTTTGAAGTGATAACTAGTCCAAAGATCTACGTTATAGTACCAGCAATGCCACTGATAAATTGGCCTAATTTACACAAGGTTGACTACTTTGACTGAGTTTCTGTTTCCTCATTTGAGATATAAGGATCATTCTGTGTGTGTGTGTTTCTGTGTGTGTATTAGATATATAATATATGTACATATATAAAATTTTCCCTAATTGCATGTTAAGACAAGTGTTTAAAAGTCAGATATGACTGAAACAATTGTACAAGAAAAATGATGTTTTGAAGTGATAACTAGTCCAAAGATCTACGTTATAGTACCAGCAATGCCACTGATAAACTGGCCTAATTTACACAAGGTTGACTAATTTGACTGAGTTTCTGTTTCCTCATTTGAGATATAAGGATCATTCTGCATGTGCGTGTTTCTGTGTGTGTATTAGATATATAATATATGTACATATATAAAATTTTCCCTAATTGCATGTTAAGACAAGTGTTTAAATGTTTTTTAAGGTTTTGAGTTCCAAATTCTGTCCCTCCCTTCTTCCCTTCCCCCCTCCTTGAGATGGTAAGCAATCAAATATAGGTTGTACATATGCAGTCATGTAAAACACTTCCATATTAGTTTTATTATATTAGGATACTTGAATAAAAGAAAAATAATCATTTTAAAAATTGAAAAAATGCATGCTTCAGTCCATAGTGAAACGATATCAGTTCTATCTCTGGAGGCAGATAGTATGCTTCATCATTAATCCTTTGGGCTTATTTTAGATCATTGTATTGTTGAGAATAGCTAAGTCATTCACAGTTCCTCATCATACACTATTGCTGTTACCGTGTATAATGTTCTCTCTAGTTCTTCTCACTTCTCTTTGCATCAGTTCATGTAAGTCTTTCCAGGTTTTTTCTGAAATCATCCTGCTTGTCATTTCTTATAGCACAGTAATATTCCATCATAATCGTATACTATAGCTTGTTTAGCCAGTCACTAGTAGATGGCCATCCCTTTGATTTCCAATTATCAGCCAGCACAAAAACAAAGCTGCTCTAAATATTTGTGTACAAATAGGTCCTGAGAATCATTCTTATTTCATCTATCTTAGGTGGTACAGTGCTGGATTTGGAGCTCGAAAGACCTGAATTAAAATCCTGCCTCAGACACTTATTAGCCATTTGACCCTTGGCAAATCAATCAGCTGCTCCTAGTCTCAGTTTTCTACTTTGTAAACTGGGAATAATAACATCTTCCATGTGGTATTGTTGTGATGATCATATACCATAGTAGGCTTATAGTGCTTTGTAGATGTAAAGTCCCATATAAATGTAAGTTATTATTATCTCTTATGGGTTTGTGTGTGTGTGTGTGTGTGTGTGCGAAGATATCAAGTTAATAATGGATTAAAAAATCTATGTTTTCAGGGAAAAGAAGTATAACTATACAAGAACAAGGTAGATGGATTTTTATTTAATGTTCTAAAAGGATTGAGATTCTATGGGTAGTCCTTCTACCTGAAAAAAAAAAATCTCAATTTACTCCATGCCTTAGTCAACAGTCTTTATGAGTTGCTGTGGTTAGCTTTTTTTTTCTTTGTAGTTAAATTTATGTTGAGTTTCTCCAAACTCACTTAGATTATCCTCATGCAAAAGGTACACAGTTTTTCCTTGAGCTTTCACTTGAAAACTTTCTAGGTTGATAGACTCTTCTAGAACATGTGCCCCAATAGCAGAATGGTAGAGGAAACCAGGGTAATCTCACCAAAATGATATGTGGAAGTAGGACTTCAGTTGAGTAAGGTAGTTGTACTATCATTACCTAGGAAGCTAGCTGGAATAGTGGATAAAAAACTAGAGAAGAGACCAAAAAAAAAATGTGTTTGAATTCTGCCTCAGGCATTTACTGGCTATGTGACCCTGGGCAAGTCATTTATCATCCTTGGCCTCCATTTCCTCATCTATAAAATGGGTATCATAATAATAGCACCTCCCCACTCCTCCCAGGATGGTTGGGTTAAATAAGAAGTACAGACAGTGCACAAGACAAATCCCCCAAATCATCACCAGTTACAATGTTATGAAATACAAAATCATTTAAAAAGCTAATTGCTTTTTCAGGCAGCCAAACATAATAATTTTGCATTCCAAGCCAGGGATTTTTCTGAAATCAAAAACATAATACCGACAAAATAAAGTATTCCTCCAGTGAAAACAGTCACTTGAGTCTGTAGTCATCCTCCATCTTACCCATACCAACACTGAATCCACCAAAACAAGAAAACCATGTGTATTAAAAGATGGTGTATTCTGAAAGTACTTTACAGAGTTGTAGCTTTAGACTTGGAGAAATCCTTATGGATCATCCAGTCCAACCATCTCCTTTTACAGAAGAGGAAACTGAAACTGCAGAATATGACATAACTTGCCCAACACCAGATATTGATGGGCAGAATGAGGATTTAAATCTATGTCCTCTGATGCCTCATCCAGGCTTCTTTCCATTCTGTTTCTCACTGTCTTCCACTTCACAATGGCAACATATGGGTCTCCTTAACCAGGTTTCTCTCTTTTTTGGGTTATGAAAATGATGGGGAATTTCATCTTCATACCTGGGACAGAGCAAGCACTTGATAAATGTTTATTGACTACCGATGACCTGCTTCTCTATAGCAGAAGTCATAGCCTGCAGTGTGTACAAATGAAGCACAATGCTGATTGTTCCTTTCTGATAATGACACAGCTTATTCCTGGGTACAACTGAAAATTCATTTATTGAAGTCAAGTGGTCCCATGGGAATGTGGTCCCAAGAGGCCTGAGTTCTATCTCGCAGTTACCTCCTTTCCTACACAAAGTCTTTCTTGAAATGCCCCATTGGTGGTGTTATCTTCTACTTAAATATCATTGTATTTCTTATTATAATTTGTGTTTACTTGTCTGTGAACCCGGTATCAGGGTATGAAGGAACTTTAGGAGTCATCTAGTTTAGCCCCTTCAGTGAAGAAACTAAGTTAAGAAAAGTGAGGTGACTTACCCATGATCACATAGATAGTACTATGGCTAGAGGAGGGATCAAATGGATTTTATTTTTTCACCATTTTAATGGCGAGCTCATGGGGAATGTTGAATTGAAGTATTTCATCCTTCAGGGTTCATTCACCATTTTCAAAAGGAATCAGAAAGTCATAGAAATTGTTTGAAGCTGCAGGAGACAGAGCAGATCAGCCTTAAGAATGGAGCTATTTTACCAGTCCTCTCTACAGTTTGGACTGGGAAACACAGATTTAGATAATTAAGGGGAAAAAATATGGCTTGAATGCAGTTTGGCAGGGGCAAGCTAGCCTAAATCATCTCAGTTCTTTTCTTTGTGTCTTAGTCTCCATAGCTATAAAATAACAAATCGGAGTTAATAATACGAGACTGGTGTGAGAAGAAGTCAAAGCCCAGTCTCTAATAAGCCTCAAGCTCCTAGGAAACTATGTGGACGTGGTTGATTGGTGGTGCCATACCCTTGTTGCATTCAGCTGGCTCACGTTATGGTTTCAATTCCGTTCCATCATCCCATTTCTCTAATCTTCTCCTGCACTTTTAAATAGTCGCTGCTCTGGAGATGCCACCCCCACAATTGGAGTCCTCTCCTTGCCAAGCTCACAGCCATATGCTATGGTGTTCCCACACCAAACAAAGAGAAGCCTTTCCTGGCTTTGGCCATGTTCTGTCTGCATCATATGGGAAAAGAGGCCATATGTGTATAGGGGGCCCATGTGTAGTGAGGGCTGTCATTGTGTGACTTG
This sequence comes from Dromiciops gliroides, assembly GCF_019393635.1. NCBI lineage: Eukaryota > Metazoa > Chordata > Mammalia > Microbiotheria > Microbiotheriidae > Dromiciops > Dromiciops gliroides. Next base: position 425,385,801 of record NC_057861.1, on the reverse strand, counting down.
GAAGGGAGGAAGAAGAGACATCTCTAACCTCTTCTTTCTCCCCCCCCCCCCGCCCCACCCTCCCATCCTTCTCCAAGGGTATTCTTGCCAGGAAGGGGAGCAGGAGGTTGAGGCCAAAGACCATCACTCTGCTCTCCTCATAGGGGCACTACTGAGCTAGAAGCATATATATCCTCTCCCTCGAATATTGTTGGTCTAGGAAACATTACTGGGTTTGAGCTTAACTTCAAACTGCTTTGTGCTCCCTCTGCCTCTTAGAATTCTTAGCTTCCTTCAAAGCTCAGCTCAAGAGAAATGCCTAATGAGGCCTTTCCGGATTTCCCCCAGATTCTAGATATTATTGTTTCTGTTCAGTCACTTTCAGACTCTTTGGGACCTCTTCACTGAGCTAGATGAAGCTGTGGGTAGAGCACTTGGCCAGGAATCAGGAAGATTTGAGTTTAAATGCAGCTTCAGACACTTATTTGTGTGACACTGGACAAATAAATTCTGCCTGCCTCAGTTTTTTGAACTGTAAAATGGGGATAATGATAGCGCCTACCTCACAGTGCTGTTGTATCAAATGGGATATATGTAAAGGGCTTAGCACAGTGCCTGGAACATATTAGCTACGTAAATACTTGTTTCTTTCCCTCCTCTTCCTCTTTCCCCACCTCTAACTCTACTTCCAGAATCCGGTGATCCTTTACCCTTTACTAGAGTCCCTTCCAGCTCTAAATCTATAATCCTATGATTATTAACTAATTATTTGGCAGAATATAATGTGCATTTTTACATACACCTCCATTTTCTTTTATCCAGAGTCAAAAATACATAGCAACATGTCTGATTTCACCATGCTTCCAAGTAAGTTTTTGCTTTAAAAAAACAAGCTTAAATAATTAGAACCCAAGCACTAGAATATTTATATCATTGCAGAATAAACAAGTGAGTAGGTAAAAGCACACTGGCAGGCAGCTAGGTGGCGCAGTGGATAAAACACTGGTCCTGGATTCAGGAGTTCCTGAGTTCAAATCCGGCCTCAGACACTTGACACTTACTAGCTGTGTGACCCTGGGCAAGTCACTTAAACCTCATTGCCCCACAAAAAGAAAAAAAGAAGAAAAAAAAGCACTGGAATGCTCCAACTTGTGATGGGGTTCTAACTCATGCTGCTATACTCTCTTCACCTTCAGGCTTCATGTGTCACAGAGAATTATAATGCAAAAAAGCCCCCCACCCACCCACCATGGATTGCTTTTATCTTCCCCATGTCACCATATTCTTTCTTCCTTGTTTGTATGCTATAGGGCCTAGCTTCTCTAACTGTGGGTCATCATGACCTGAATGTGGGGGTCATAAAAAATTTGGCAATGGTAAAAGGTTATGTATACCTATTTTATATACCATGGGTCATGTAAAAATTTCTTGGGCAAAAGGAGTCGCTAATGGAAAAGTTTAAGAAGCTCTGCTCTAGGATGTGATCCTTAAGTAATCATAACAAGACCTTGCACAAAAATTAAAAATAAAAGTATCCTTAATTCACATAGCTCATTGGAGCTTTAATTTATGTGTTCCAACACAAAAAACAAATCAAGAAAAAACAAAACAAAAAACTGCCATCATTGACCATGAACCTAAAATTTGGCAGTAGGCAAAAGAAATATTCTATTTGTATCCTATTAAAATAGTGATGATTCCTCCAGACTTTGGGCTCTTAACCTGGGGTACATGAATTTGTTTCTTTTTAAAATATATTTCGAGAACTCTATTTCAATATAATTGGTTTACTTTGTAATACTATTTTTTAAATTTCTTCATTAAAAAGATTATTCTTAGAAGGACTTCATCAGACACCACTGCACCCTAAGCTACAAACTTCTGCTGTAGCCTCAGCATGAGATATGAATGTGGCTCAGACAGTTTAAAATATGCACCTTGGATTCCCTTTGTGTCTGGTCAGCCATTCTCTGAAACGTTCAGTTCTAATGGAGCTCAGCTTCTTTTAGTGACAAAAGGTAATTGGGTGTAATAGAGTCATACTTTATTTTCAACAATATTGCCAGGCATGACATTATTATTGGATATGTGAGAGAATGGGGAGGAGAGGGGAGGGGTGCTTTTGCTATGTTTTCATCCATGTTTAAGTAAATTATGATCACCTGAAATAGTCTAGACTCATGGAGAAATAATCTGAGGTGTTGGGGATATTTTTTTTTTCAAGTTTTCCTAAAACATAGGCATTTCGGTTTGACAGCTCAAACAGGTGAGGCTGACAATCGGACTCTGGTGTGTGGCAGTTGTGTGGGATGATAGGTGATGAAGTTTTTTAATTAATTTCTAACTCCTACCTTTCAGAAGCTGGTTTTCAAGGGATCTTTTTCAGGGGTTGATTTTGAAAAGAAACAGTAGCCACAAAAGAAAACAGTCAGCCATGTTATTCCCAGGCAAATCCTATATAATATTCATAATACTACTAGCTAAAAGCTTGCAAGGTCTTTTAGTTGTATGGCCTCTTAGATCCTCACAAGAGATCTGGGAGACTTACTTTTATTATCCTCATTTTTCAGAGGCTCAGAGGTGTGAAGTGGCTTGCCTGGGTCATACAGTTAGTAATAATAACAATAATAGTTAGCATTTTTATAGGGCTTTAAGTTTTGCAGAGTACTTTACAAATATTAATCATTTGATCCTCATAACAACCCTAAGATATAGATACTATACCGTCCCTATTTTATAGATGAGGAAATCAAGGCTGACAGGTCAAACCCTTTTCCTGAGGGTTCACACAGCCAACAAATATCTAAAGTCAGATTTGAACTCAGGTTTCCCTGATGCCAGGTCCAACATTCCTTCCTATCTACTGTGCGACCTATCGAATGCCTATGGAAGAATTTTGAACCTAGATCTTGATTGCTTCTCTGCATCCCCCTGTGATTTTACCTGTTTGTGTGTCTAACAATTTATAGACTAATTGATTCACCCTGTCACCTAGGAAAGCCCTAGGTGAGGGCTAAGAGAGTGATTTCTAAGACTCAGAGCTGGCTCTGAGAGTGTTGGCTGTAGCTTCCTTTGCAGAGAAGGAAGATCCTCTGCCCAAGATGTCTGCTTCACTTGCAAACCAGAAAAGTATGTGCCAAGGAGGGAGTTAGAGTTCATAGAAATAAACCATTTGATGGGGCAGCTAGGTGGCGCAGTGGATAGAGCACTGGCCCTGGAGTCAGGAGGACCTGGGTTCAAATACGGCCTCCGACGCTTAACACTTACTAGCTGTGTGACCCTGGGCAAGTCACTTAACCCCAATTGCCTCACTAAAAATGTAAAAAAGAAATAGAAAAATAAACCACTTGCAAAGGAGTCCAGTGCAATCCACTTTTAAGTTTTTTAATACTACTATATTTTTATATTCTATATGAATATTGGATATATGTAGACCCAAAGAATATGTTTATTGGAAGCATTATGATGTGTTTCAACCATACTGTATTTTCAAGTTTAAACAAACAAACAAACAGAAAGTTTGCTTTTGTTTTCCCCTCAGGTCTCCCCAGGTACCCTAAAGCAATTGGTGAAGAACAGCTTCCCTGCTAGTCTTGTCTTGACAGCCTCAAGCATTTCCTGACAAATTCTCTGTGCCGATGGTGAGCCAAAGTCAAGTTCTGACAGGCCTGCCCAAAGGCAATGTTCTGTAAAGTGCAAGAGGAGGGAGGGATAGGGCTGAGGGTCCCCAGTGGCTCAGGCTAGACTTAAATGGGGGAAAAGGAGGACAGAGTGACTTAGAAGCCCAAGGAGTTAACCAGAGAAACATATTTGAAGCAATATACAAAATGATAAAATCTGGGTCAGACAGAAGAGTCCAGTCCTGGGACGATGAGGCTAGAATACAGTTTATGACAAAGTCCAAGGCAATTTTTTTGTACCCAATTTCCCATTTCCTGGGAATATAAAACTGCCCCTAACTTCCTGCTTCCTGTAAGAGAGCCTCAGCTGAGTGCTCGATACTCCCACCAGAAATATTTGTTTGAGATGTTTGGGTTCATACTTGAGATTCTGTCAGTATCCCTCCCCCAGCCCTTGACACAGATCTGTAATATAGACTTTGAGAGTGGCATGGGACACTGGGATGTTAAGTGACTTGCTGGATGTCATACCTAATATCTATTCAAATCAGGACTAGCACTTAAGTCCTCCTGATTCTAAATCCAGCACTCTCACCACTGGACCACTCTACTCAATTATCAGCATTCCATTGAAAGTCCTAGTCTTGGGGCAGCTAGGTGGTGCAGTGGATAAAGCACTGGCCTTGGGTTCAGGAGGACCTGAGTTCAAATCCGGCCTCAGATGCTTGACACTTGCTAGCTGTGTGACCCTGGGCAAGTCACTTAACCCCCATTGCCCCACCCCACCCCCCCAAAAAAAGTCCTAGTCTTTAAATTGAGTCATTTCCTGCCTAGCAATTTATATTGGAATGTTTAGTTTAGGTAATCCCTTGCCCCTTACTCCCCTGTTATACTGACTTCCCCCATACCAGCTATGGCACTTATACAACCCTGACCTGCAAAGCAGAGAGTGTGACCTGCAACTTTCTCTGACCAATTTCCAACCAAATGAAGCCTGATGTAGCCGAATGAAGAATATTCCAACATTAGAAACTAGAACCAAAGAAGACCATGCTGGACAATTCCAACAAAATTGCTCTCTCCAAAGTTACCATTGATGTTTCAATTGTCAAATTTAATGGCCTTTTCTCAATCCTCAATCATCTTGACCTCCCTGCAGCCTTTGACATTGGGATTCACTTTTTCCTCCTTGATATTCTTTTCTCTCTCTAGGTTTTTAAGACACCACTTTCTCCCATTTCTCCTCCTGCATAACTGGTAGCTCCTTCTCAGTCTTTTTTGCTGGTCCTCCTCCAGATCATGCTGTCTAGCCATAGGTGTCCCACAAGGCCCTATCCAAGGCCCCCTTCTCTGCTCAGTCTATCCTACTTCACCTAGTGATCTCATCAGTTCCCATGGATTTAATTAGCATCTCTATGCTCATGATTCTCAAATCTATCCTGCCACAGTCTCTCTGATGACATCCAATCTCATATTTCCAACTACCTTTCAGGCATTTCAGACTGGATGTCTACTAGACATCTTAAATTCAAGGTGTCCAAACCTACACTTGTTATCTTTCCCTCTAAACTCAATTTAATTTCCCTATTGCCACAAAGGTCAATACTAACTTCCTGAGCCCTCAGACTCTCAACCCAGGAATCTTCCTGGACTCCTCACTCTCCCCCTCCCCACCCCATATTCAATCTGTTACCAATACCTGTAGATTTCACCCTTGCAACATCTCTTGAATATGCCCCCTTCTCTCCTCTGACACTGCCGTCGCTCTGGTTCTCATAAGCACACACCTGAGCTATTATAATAGCCTGCTAGTGGGTCTGCTTGTCTCAAGTCTCTCCCCATTCCAATTCATTTTCCTTTCAGTCACCAAAGTAGTGGTCCTAAATCAGAGGTCCAACTATGTCACCTCCCTACTCAATAAACTTCCATGGCTCTCAATCACTTCCAGGATCAAATACAAAATCCTCTGTTTGGTGATCAAATCCCTTCATAACCTATCTCCCTCCTCTGTTTCTGGTCTTCTTTTTTTGGGGGGGGGGCGGTGTTTGTTTTTTAGTAAGGCAATTGGGGTTAAGTGACTTGCCCAGGGTCACACAGCTAGTAAGTGTTAAGTGTCTGAGGCCGGATTTGAACTCAGGTACTCCTGACTCCAGGGCCTGTGCTCTATCCACTGTGCCACCTAGCTGCCCCTGTTTCTGGTCTTCTTAAAGCTCATTCTGGGACAATGGCCTCCTGGCTATTCCACAAAAAAGATACTCCCTCTCTCAGTTCTGTGAATTTTCGCTGATTATCCTCCACACCTGGAATATTGTTCCTAACTGCTTTTACTGATCCTCAGCCTTCTCTAACACCTTCCAGGTTCACTTCTAATCATCTCACTGTCTTTTTGTCACTTTAAGACTAAACCCAGCAGCACCCTCACGTCCACCCCAAACAACAGCAGAAACATTTTGTTCTAGGTATGGGATAGTTTTGACAATAAAAAAGCCTGCCTAGGAAACAACATAAATTATTCAAAATCTTGAAATTCTGGAGGGAGGAGCCAAGATGTCAGAGGAAAGAAATTAAGCACTCAGAGCTCCTGATTACTCCAATTACTCCAAAAAGCTCCAAACACAGCCATAAACAACCCTTGGAGCAGCAGAACTTATAAAAAGATGGGCAGAGATTATTTTCCAGCCAAAGACATCTAAGAAGTTTGGAACTAGGGGATTCCAGGCTGGGAATGGAGTCCAACCCCATGATCTCACCACCACAGTTCAAGCCCCAGGCAGGCTGCACCAGAGAAACTTACCCCCGAGCCTCTGGTATTCTAGAAGCAGAATATAAAATAAAAATTGAAAGAATCCACTGATCATCTCCTGAAAGAGATCCCAAAACGAAAACTTCCTGGAATATTATAGTCAAATTCCAGAGCTCCCAGGTCAAGGAGAAAATATTGCAAGTTGCCAAAAAGAAACAATTCAAATACTATGGAACTACAGTAAGGATAACACAATATCTATCAGCTTCTACATCAAAGGATTGGAGGGCATGGAATTGGGATTACAACCAAAAATCACCTACCCAGAAAAACTGATTATACTCTTTCAGGGGAAAAATGGGACTTCAATGAAAAAGAGGACTTTCAGGTATTCATGATGAAAAGACCTGAACTGAATAGAAAATTTGACTTTCAAATGCAAGACCCTAGAGAAGCATGAAAAGGTAAACAGGAAAAAAATCATGAGAGATGTTTTTTGTTTGTTTGTTTGTTTGTTTTTGTTATGTTGGGCTATTTTTGCAGGGCAATGAGGGTGACTTGCCCCGGGTCACACAGCTAGTAAATGTCAAGTGTCTGAGGCTGGATTTGAACTCAGGTCTTCCTGAATCCAGGGCCAGCACTTTATCCACTATGCCACCTAGCTGCCCTCCATGAGAGATGTTAAAAGTTTAAACTATTTACATTCCTACATGGGAAGATGATATGTCTAAATAATAAGAGCTTTCTGAGTATTAGGGCAGATGATAGGAATAAATTTAGACAAAGGGCACAGGTGGGAATTAATTATTAAGGGATGATATTTGTAAATCATTTATTTTTTGTTTATCTTTTTTTTTGGGGGGGGGCTTGGTGAGTGTCTTCTCTCTGAGGCAAGATTTGTGCTCAGGTCCTCCTCAATCTAGATTGGGTGCTTTGTCCACTGTGTCACCTGGCTGCCCTATGATGACTTCTTTAGCATAAAGTTGAGAGGGGAGAGGAATGCACTGGGGGAGGGGATAGGAGAGTGGTAAAATGGGGTAAAATCTCACATGAAAGAAGCAAGAAAGGGCACATGGAGTGGGGGGGAGAGGTGGGGGAGTAGTGGGGAAGTGAATGAGCCTTACACTCATCAGAATTAGCTCAAAGGAGGCTCAAGGAGTAAATAAAATACATATTCAATTGGGTGGAGTAATCTATCCAAACCTGCTGGAAAATAGGAGGGGAAGGAGATAAGGAGGGAAAGGTGAAAGAAGAGAGGGCAGAGTAGGGGATAGGGTAAAAGAAGACAGAAAATAGAGTAAATATCATGGGAAGGGAATAGAATGGAGGGAAACAGTTAACAATAGTAATTGTGAAAAAAATTTTGAAGCAGAGGCAAGAGTAATGTAAAATGATGAGGATGGTGGATTGATTTATTGATAGATTGATTGTGATTTGAGGGAGATGAGGACTGATTGATGAGGATTGATTGATGATGAAGACTGATGATGATGCACATTGAATGAAGAAGGTGAGGATTGATTGACAGTGATGAGGATTGACTGAGGATAATGATGAGGATTGATGGATAATGATTGATTGAGGATTGATGGATAATGATTGATGATTGATGATGATGATGGCAAAATGGTGTTTATTTTGCTGGGTTATTGTGAAGAAAATTGTCAAGTTTAAGGTACTATATAAAAGTTATCTATTACTGTTGTTGCAATAATCAACCTTACCCATTCATTGTAATGAAATTTCTCTTTAAAGTACAATATAAACGTAGTTTAGGTCCGTATCCCAATGAGATCATAGAAAAGGAAAAGGATCTACACGTACAAAAATATTTACAGCAGCTCTCTTTGTGGTGGCAAAGAATTGGAAATTGAGGGAATGTCTGTCAATAGGGGAATGGCTAAATAAGTTGTGGTATATGAATGTAATGGAATACTATTGTGCTATAAGAAATGATGAGCAGGAGGAGTTCAGAGAAACCTGGAAGGACTTACATGAACTGATGCTGAATTAGAGGAACAGAAACATGAGAACTTTGTACACTGTAACAGCAACATTGTGTGATGAACAATGGTGATAGACTTGACTCTTCTCAGCAGTGCAACTATCTAAAACAGTTTCAAAGAACTCATTATAGAAAATGTTCTCAACATCCTGAAAAAAGAACTGCGAATTATGAATGCAGATTGAACCATACTGTTTCTACTTTTGGACTGTCTTTTTTCCTTCTTTTTTGATGTTTTTCCCTTGTGCTATGATTCTTTTTTCACAAGATGACTAATGTAAAAATATGTTTAATGGGATTGTACATATACAACATATATCAGATTGCTTTCAATCTTGGGGAGGAGGGAGGGAAGGGAGTTTGGGAGAAAAAATTAGGAAATAAAAATACTGTGAAAACTATCCTTATATGTAACTGGAAAATAATAAAATACTTTTGTTAAAATGATGAGAAAGGGGGCAGCTACGTGACACAGCAGATAGAGCACTGGCTTTGGATTCAGGAGTATCTGAGTTCAAATTCAGCCTCAGACACTTGACACTTACTAGGTATGTGACCCTGGGCAAGTCACTTAAACCTCATTGCCCTGCCAAAAAAAAAAGAAAGAAAGAAAAGAAAAGAAAATGATGAGCAGGATATTATCAGAGGGACCTGCATGGGCTGATGCAAAGTGAAATATACTGTATACAAAATAACAGTAATATTGTGAAATGTTCTTCTGTGAATAACTCAGTTATTTGTAGTGATGCAACTGTCCAAGACAACTCTGAAGGTCTTAAGAAACATGCAATCCATCTACTGAGAGAGAACTGATGGTATTTGAATACAGATTGAAACATAATTATTTTTGTTAGTTACTTTATCAGAAACAAACAAAAATGATGAGCATGATGCTATCAGAAAAACCTGGAAAGACCTACATGAACTGATACAGAGTGAATAGCAATAGTGTAAGACGATCTGCTGTGAATGACTTGGTTATTTTCAGCAATGCAATGATCCAAGATTACTCTGAAAGATTTGTGAAAATTGCAACCCATCTACAGAGAAAGAACTGATGGTATCTGAAAACAGAATGAAGCATAATTTTTTGATAGTTCCTTAACCTGAGGTTTTATTTCTGTCTGTTTTCTTTCACAACCTGGCTAACATGGAGATGTTTTGCATGACTGCTCATGTACAACTTATATTGAATTGCTTGAGTTCTTGGGGGGTGGGTTGGGGAGGGAGGGAGGAAGAGAAGTTGGAACACAAAGTTTTAAAATATTGATGTCAAAATTTGTTTTTACATGTAATTTGTAAAACAAACAAATTCTAAATAAATCCAAAAAACTAACAAACACACAAACAAAAACAAAAACAAAGTCTTGAAATTCCTTTTTTTAGAAATTCTCTTTCAAAAACTCTTGGTGGAAATATTTAGAATATTTATTTCCTTGCATGAGAAGTGCCATGGTATAGTGGACAGAGAACCTAACCTCAGAACCTGGGAAACTTCCATATACTTGGTGTGTGGATGTAGGGAGACCATAGAACCTCACTCAGGGCCCCAAGCTATTACTGTAAGTTGCAGAAGAGATGCCAACCTGGCAAACTGAAGGGAATATACTTAGCTGAAGTTCTCAGTACTAATGAAATCACTTGCCTAACCCATATACCTATTTGCTGCAACCTTTTTCTTTTCAAGAATTTTGTTATTCATTTTTAAAGTTGATTTTACATCATAATCCTTTCTTTGTATGATAAAATGGGATTATAGAATCATAGATATGGATTGCAAAGGACCTGAGAAGCTATAGAATACAACCCCAACCCTATTTCACAGATGAGTAAATTGAGGCAGAGAGATAAAATGAAATGTCCATTGTTATACAATTAGGTGAAGTAGGATTTGAACCTGGGCCTTCCTGTTTGGTATCTCATTCACTGATAGCCATTCTAGTTTATGCAAAATACTTTGAAAACTTTAAAGCCATATACCATGTCAGGCATTGAGAATATTCCCTCTCCTAGTAAGTCTTCAATCATGGTAAAGTAAAAGGCAATCAAAGAAAAAACCCAAGCTTAAGTAAGAGAAGTAAAATAATCAACCACATCTCACAGTGTGTATAACATTCCCCCCACACCCCACCTTTCTGTTTGTTTGTTTGTTTTGTAGGGCAATGAGGGTTAAGTGACTTGCCCAGGGTCACACAGCTAGTAAGTGTCAAGTGTCTGAGGCCAGATTTGAACTCAGGTCCTCCTGAATCCAGGGCCAGTGCTTTACCATTGCACCATCTAGCTGCCCCCACACCCCACCTTTCTAATAGAAGGAGAGAGGTGCTTTTCCTCATTTCTTGTCTGAAGCTGAATACTCTTACAATTACCCAGTGTCTATTCAAGCTTCAACTTTACGCTGGAATAATACAATCAGCTGCCAATTTTGGCAAGACTTTGTGTCCCCCGGTCAATTCCAAATTAACTGATTTGGCTGAAAATCTCCCCTCAATTATTTGGAGGACAAGCAGGTAACTCTGACAACATGGTTGGACACACCTGATATGAGGCCTTTAGACAGAATGCTGTTTCTCCATACCCATGCCCACAACCACAACCACATCCATATATACAGCAGTTTTTTTCTGTCAAAATAAGTGTTTAATTATGGCCTTTATAATATTTAACAATTCAGTGCCTACTTTACTTACTATTTGTAATTTTTTTAAAGTGACACCTAAATTTTTAAATATCCTTCAAGATAAATCATATTTTCATCATTTTCCACAAATAGAAAATAACTCACTAAGAATTATGAAGGAGTTAAATCAAACTTTTAATCACACAATGAGTTAATGAAAGGATTTAGAGCCCAGCCCTAGTTGGCTCTTAGATAAGAAGATAAGCAGTAGACTTTCTGTGCTTTTCACATAAAGACAGCTATGTGTGGAAAAGGCAAGTGTTTTATTTGAGAAGCTGCCTTGCTAATCACTCATCACTCTCTAAAATTAAAGTTACATTCTACAGAAAATAAGCATTCCCCATTCCAGTACATGTTCTCACTGACTCCTAAATGCAGGTTTTCCAGTTTTTGAAAAAAAAGTGTCAAGAGATTTATTATCAAGCTCTAAGATTTGATCACTTTGGTTTTTTTCTTCTGGCTACATTCTTTCATCTTTCTCTCTTTACTGTAATTTCTGCTATCTCTCTTCACTTCTCCCTTCTTTTTCCATTGACTAACATGAACAATGATATTATTTCAAGTCAAGCATTTATTCCACTAAAAGGTATCCCTTAAATTTCTCCCTTCCCTCTCCCACATGCCCCGCACCATTTTTTGGACTCTTGCTAGATCTTCAAAATATACATGGCCAAATAGTGATTTTTTATTTCAGGGCCTGGGCATCATTGGTTTTCCTTCAAAAAGATTTTTCAACACCCCTCTCCCAAATTTCTCCATTCACATCATTTGGAGTAATGTGCCTGTTCTTAAGTGACAACTCTGGTAGAAAAGGACTCCATTGCTGACTTCTCAATCTTTGCATGAGACTGTCCTGAGTAACCACTGCCTGATGACAATGAGTCCTAGTAAAACTTCAGGGAATAATGGTGTGTTATGTGGTCAGATTTCTGGCTATAAATCATGACAGGACCATTTCAAGCTGCTTCTTTAGACATGGGTGGAGGGGAAATGAAGTCTTTCCCTATTTCCCCCCCTTCCCACTCCAGCCTCTATGCAGCAGTGAGCACAGGTATCTAAAGTACATGTTCTACCTCATCAAAATGAGCATGCCTATTTTGATGCCTATACTTATCCAAAGATGGTCATTTCCAAGCTTGGCAGTAACATTACAAGTTCAAAAAGTACAGATGACTAAAGTCAGAGTTGAATAGCACCAGGGAAGGAGTCCCCAGAAACTATTTTAGTGTTCCAAAAGAAGACCGGTATCAACAAGACTAACCAAAGCCTGGCTGATTTACCAGCACACTTGTACTTTGAGTTGTTTGGACAGTGCAGAGCCAAGGTGAAATGAAAAACGCATAATTAGCACTCATGCAAACTTCTTTATGTTCTGATAAGGTTTAAATATCAGCCTTCCTGAAGATTATAATAATAGTTAAAGTTGTTACTGAATTCCATTTTAAGTGGTTTTGTTAATGCTTGTTGTGTGCCTTTTATGTTTAGCATTCGCTTGTGTGTAGGTGGTCATTCTCTGATTCATATTGTATACTGAGTAGCTTTTTGTTTTGGTCTTTTTTTTTCTTTTTTTTCCTTTTTTTGTGGGGCAATGAGGGTTAAGTGACTTGCCCAGGGTCACACAGCTAGTAAGTATCAAGTGTCTGAGGCCAGATTTGAACTCAGGTCCTCCTGAATCCAGGGCCAGTGCTTTATCCACTGTGCCACCTAGCTGCCCCCATGAGTAGCTTTTTAATACAACTTTTTGGAGAAACACTAAAAGTGAACCATAATATAGGACATGGGGTTGGGAATTTAATGAATCAAAAATTGTTCCAAAAAGGAGCCCTTCTCATCAGAGGCTTTTCAAATTCCCTCAGGACTGAATTAATCCTTAATATTACATGAGGTAGGGACAGCTAGGTGGCGCAGTGGATAGAGCACTGGCCCTGGAGTCAGGAATACCTGAGTTCAAATCCTGCCTCAGACACTTAACACTTACTAACTGTGTGACCTTGGGAAAGTCACTTAACCCCAATTGCCTCACTAAATATATATATATATATATATATATATATATATATATATATTACATGAGGTAGAAAGTGACAGGAACAAAGGAGGGATCTGAACAAAATCTTCTTGGACAATTAGAGAACCACTAAAGGTTAAAAGTTGGAAGGGCCTTCTAGTCTAGCACATCCCCAGATTAATTTCCATTGCAAAATCAAAAGGAAATTACGTGGACTCTAACTGAAGACCTTCAATATGTTGGAGCCCACTAATTCCATAGAGAGTTTGTTCCAATTTTAGTTAACTCTGATGGGAAGTGGATTTTTCCCCCGTGACATTTGGAATAAATTTGCCTCTGGCCATATCTATCCATTCTTCCTCTTTCTTGTCTCTGGGGACAAATGGAGGGAGACTTAATCCCATTTTCACATGATAGCCCTTCAAGTATTTGAAACCACTCATCTTGTTCTCCCCAAAGTCTTTTCTTATGCAAATAGACACTCATACAACTTGGATTCAAGACCTTCCTCCATGTTTGTAGTCTCTCTTTGGATACTCTCCAATTACCAATATCCATTCCATCCTATGGGGGCAAACCCTGAATACAGGCCTCCAGATGAGGTGTTACAGGGGCAGATTATCCTGGACTATACTATTCCCAGAAGATATGCTTCTCTTAATTAATTTCAAGACTGAATTGGCTTATTTTTTTTTTAAAGTTGTAACATCCCATTGATAATTATTTGGAGCTTTGTAATTTACTAAAATCCCCAGATGTTTTTCTCATGATTTTCTAACTATGCTTCTTCTACCTTATACTTGTAAATTTGAATTTCAACCCCAAGGATAAGATTATATTTGTCCCTAATTAATTTATTTATATTAGATTCAGCCCAGTACTATAGCCTGTCTAGATCTTTTTTTAGATCTGGACCATGTCATCCAGCATGTTAGCTTCCAATTTGGAGGAGAGGAGAGGAGAGATAGCCACATTTAGAAAGAGGAAGAAGATGAAGTAAGAAAAGAAACCAAGAAGTATTGGTCAAACAGGTACAGTCAAAATGATACATAAAAGAAGATTTATTTTGGCTATTCCAGAGTATTACATAAAGACTTTGAAGTATAAAAGAACACTAATGTACTCTTTTTTTTTTTTTTTTGCGGGGCAATGGGGAGTTAAGTGACTTGCCCAAGGTCACACATCTAGTAAGTGTCAAGTGTCTGAGGCCAGATTTGAACTCAGGAACTCCTGAATCCAGGGCTGGTGCTTTATCTACTACGCCACCTAGCCACCCCTGAAGTATAAAAGAAAACCATTCTACAAACAGCTTTCATTTTGCAGATCAAACTGACACAACATTCTCTATTTTACTTTGTTGTTTTTCAGTCATTTCAGTAGTGTCCAATTTGGAGTTTTCTTAGCAATGATACTGGAGTGGTTTAAAATGTCCTTCTCCAGCTTATTTTACAGATGAAGGAACTGAGGCAAACAGGGTTAAGAGATTTATCCAGGGTCACACAGCTAGTAAGTGTCTGAGGCCAATTTCAAACTCAGGAGGTTGACTCTTCCTGACTTCAGTCTGGGAACTCTAGCCACTGCATTACCTAGCTACCCATTATATTGACCAGCTCCAATGAATAAGAGATTTCATAAATGCCAGCCTCTCCAGTTTTCTTCATATTTATGGGGCAGCACCACAAAGTTGCCTGGTATGCTTTCAGTGCTAGTATTCTTTCCATAATTCCCTATTCTGTTGTACTGGCTTTTTCAAAAATGGGAAATGAATAGGAGAGAATCTCTGGGTCCTTTTAGAAACTATTGGCACATAATATTCAACTGGGGCATAAGTAGCATTGAGCAAATGTGATTACAGTCACTCTCGACCCCTTGCTCAGTGATATTAGGGGAGACAATGTTCTCATGTCTTCAGTTTGCCTCTGCTCTGGAGGATTTATTAGCCTAGGAGGACTCTGGATCACCTTAGTTCAAGTAAACAGGAAACAAAACAGGAAAAGAAAAAAACAAAGAAAAGAAAAAGAAAAACTGTATCAAGCACCATGGGTACAATTTACAATGAAAATTAACATAATGCCAGATTTCCTACATGAAAGATAATGAGCACTTTTGCTCCCAAAAAACCATAAAACTCTGGTGCAGATGCTACTGATAGAAATCCTCTTGGTTTCATAATCTGAAAGGAATTCACAAGTCAAATGCAAAAGTAGATTTTTCTTGTCACAAACACTGGAAATGAGATTTCCATCTGCCTGGGTCACTTCCTTCCAAGTTAGCCTAAGTCAATATCCTCTATTTTATACTATGTTATCTTTATTATATCTTATAGGGGAGGACAATCAAATGGAAGTATAACTTGGCACAAGCCAAAAAGCTTTTCAGAAAAAAAGAAATGGAAAAGGATGAAATGTATAGCTAACTGTGATCTCACTAAAACTGGTACAGTAAGTAAATAGTATGGTATAGTACAAAGAGAAATGTGGGTTGAACTAAATTTCATCTAAGATTCTAAGGTACCTTCCAGCTCTGAATCTAAAACATGTGAGGACAAAGCCTTGCCCTGCCCCTTATTATACATGTGATATTGGTCCAGCACTTAATCTCTCTGGGTTTCTTCCCTCATCTGTAAAACAAAGAGATGAGAATAAATACATACTGAGATTTCTTCTAACTCCAAATTTTATGATGCTAAATTGTGCTTACGGTTTTGAGAGTATGAATACAAGTCATATAATCTCACAAAGCAATGCAATCCATTGAGGGGAAAATGCTTATGGAGAGTTTAGCATAAGACTCAGCTTAGCCTGGTTACTCTGAGAGCATTTTGGATGAAACTGGAAGAAGGGTAGACCTGAAAGAGATGCTTCTACAAGTATTTCTATGGAGATTCTTGCTCCTACCACAAGTACCTTCATATGAAGTGTATCAGCTTTCTTTTGTGTGTTGTCTTCCCACATTAGATTGTAAGCTCCTCTAATAGGGACTGTCCTCTTTTGTGTTTGTATCCCTAGCACTTAGCACAGAAGAAAAGACTTAAGGGAAAATATCATAAGTGTATTCAAGTATTTGAAGGGCTATCATGTAAAAAAAGGAATTAATAGGGCTTAATAAATGTTTATTAACTGACCAACTGATCTATTCTAAACAACAACAACAGTGGAACCACTGAATTTGAGTGACTGAGCCTTACGAACTAAGAAAGTCCTGCTTTCGCAATTCAATTTAAGTTATACATGAGTAGTCATGGAAACCATATCTACGTTAGCTAGGTTGTAAGAGAAAACAGACAAAAACCAAAACTTTAGATTAAGGAATTGTCAAAAAAAAATGTGTTTCAATCTGTTTTCAGATAACATCAGTTCTTTCTCTGTAGATGGATTGCAATTTTCATAAGTCCTTCAGTTATATTGCATCAGTACCTTGCTGAAAATAACCATATGATTCCCAGCAGATTATCTTACATTATTGTTGTTATTTTGTATACAGTACATTTCACTCTGCTTCAGTTCATGTAGGTCTTTTTAGGTTTTTCTGATAGCATCCTGTTCATCATAACTTTTATATAGTACCTTAAACTTGACAAAGAATTTTCTTCACAATGGCCCAGCAAAGTAGGTACCATACATTTTGCCATTATAATCAATGATCATAACTGTTTCCCTCTATCCTATTCCCTTCCCATGATATTTACTCTATTTTCTATCTTCTTTTACCCTATTCCACCTCAAAAGTGTTTTTCTTCTGACTGCCCCTTCCCCCACTCTGCTCTCCCTTCTTTCACCCTTCCCTTCTTATCCTCTTCCCCTCCTACTTTCCTGTAGGGTTAGATAGATTATTCCTCCCAATTGTATGTGTATGTTAGTCCCTCCATGAGCCAACTCTGATGAGATTAATGTCTTTGAGCTAATTCTGTGTTCTAAATTTTCTTCCTTCTTCCCTCCTCAACTCTCCCTATGAAATCAAGCAATTTAATATGTCATACATGTACAATTATGCAGAACATCTTCAACTTCTTCAAAAGTATTTTGTTTTTCACTGCCCCCTCCCCGAATCGGCCCTTCCTTCCCCTCTTCTCCCACCCCCTTATCTCCTTCCCCTCCCACTTTCCCTCAGGGAAAAACATATTACTATACCCACTTGAGTATGTATGTTATTCCCTCTTTTAGCCAATTCTCATGATGGTAAGGTTCACTCACTCCCCCACTCCTTCCCCCTCTTCCCTTCCCCTCCATAAGCTTTTCCTGTTTCTTTTATGTGATCTACTTTTCCCCAGTCCCTTTCCCTTACTTCTAGTGCATTCCTCTTACCCCTTAACTTTATTTTAAAGATGTCATCATGGGTTAGCTAGGTGGCACAGTGGACAAAGAATCAGCCCTGGACCCAGGAGGCCCTGAGACCAAATCTGGCCCCAGACATAAGACACCCCACCCCTCCTGCCCCACAAAACATGAATAAACAAAAAATAAATGCTTTACAGATATCATCCTTTCATATTCAGTTCAGACCTGTGTCCTCTGTCTAAGTGTATACCTTTCAGCTGTCCTAATACTGAGAAAGTTCTTATGAGTTAGAAGTATCATCTTCCCATGTATGAATGTAAACAGTTTAATCATTTAATATCCCTCATGATTTCTTTTTCCTGTTTAAATTTTTATGCTTCTCTAGGTCTTGTATTTGAAAGTCAAATTTTCTATTATGTTCATGTCTTTTCATCACAAATGCCTGAAAGTCTTTTTTTTCATTGAAGTCCCATTTTTCTTCTGAAAAATTATACACAATTTTGCTGGGTAGGTGATTCTTGGCTGGAGTCCCAGTCCCTTAGCCCTCCAAAATATCCTATACCATGCCCTCTGGTCCTTTAATGTAGATGCTTCTAGATCTTGTGTTATTCTGACTGTAGCTCCACAGGATTTGAATTCCTTTTTTCTAGCTGCTTGCAATATTTTCCCCTTGACCTGAAAGCTCTGGAGTTTGGCTATAATATTCCTGGAGCTTTTCCTTTTGGGATCTCTTTCAGGAGGTGATCAGTGGATTCTTTTAATTTCTATTTTACCTTCTGCTTCTAGAATATCAGGGCAATTTTCCCTATCAATTTCTTGGAAGATGTTGTCTAAACTCTTATTTTGGTTGTGGTTTACAGGTAGTCTGATGATTTTCAAATTATCTCTCCTGGATCTACTTTCAAGGTCAGCTGTTTTTCTAAGGATTTATTTCACATTGCCCTCTACTTTTTTGTTCTTTTGGAAAGTCATTAGGTTCCATTTGTTCAATCCTAATTCTTAGGCAATTATTTTCTTCAGAGAGCTTTTGTATGTTTTTTTCCATTTGGCCTTTTTTTTTTTTTGGTGAGGTAATTGGGGTTAAGTGACTTGCCCAGAGTCACACAGCTAGTAAGTGTCAAGTGTCTGAGGCCATATTTGAATTCAGGTCCTTCTGAATTCAGGGCTGGTGCTCTATCCACTGTGCCACCTAGCTGTCCCTCCACTTGGCTTTTCAAGCTGTTGACTTTTTTCTCATGCCTCTCTTGCATCACTCTCATTTCTCTTTCCATTTTTTCCTCCACCTTTCTAAATCTTCCCTCTATCTCTCCTACTTTCTCTTCAAAGTCCCTTTTGGGTGCTTCCATGGCCTGAAACCAATTCATATTTTTCTTGGAAACTTTGGATGTAGGGGCCCTGAGATCATTATCCTCTTCTGGGAGTGCACCTCGATCTTCCTTGTTGCTGAAGAAACTTTCTGTAATTCTCAACTTTCTTTCTTGTTCATCTTGGAATCTTTTACTTGATTTTAAACTCCGTCTTACAGTGGGGCTCTACTTCCAAGCTACACTATCCCAAGCTTCAGAAGGTCCCAGGTGTTTCAGTTTGAGGAAGAGAAGGGTTTTCTCTTGCCTGGCCTGTTCTATGGTCTGAATATAACCTCAAGCCAACTTGCTAAATAAGAAGCCAGCAGAGCCTGTGCCCCTCCCTGACCTGGGCCTCCTGCTACTCAAGATTTCTCACTGCTTCCCTGTTGGGGTGGGATAGCCAAATTCCTTCTTAGGTCCTGCAGACACCCCTGTTCTACCCCCCCCCCCCGCCCCAGCCAGACATTTAGCCCTCTCAACCAATCATAAGCTTAGTTCTGGAAGCCTGAGGGTAAGTTTCTCTGGTGTAGCCTGCCTGGGGACTATGGCGGCAAATCGTGGGGTTGGACTCCACTTACAGCCCAACACAGCCCTTTATAAGCTGTCTTTGGCTGGAAAATAATCTCAGCCTGTCTTTTTGTGTGTTTTTCTGCTGCAGGGGTTGTTTTATTGCTGTTTTGGGGTTAATTGTGTCAGGAGCTATGTGCATTTAATATCTTTCCTCCACCATCTTGGCTCTGCCCCCCAGGTTTCTACATACATTGTCAAGCTTTCCCCTTTATCACCACGGTACTTCTGTGGATTTCTTTTTTTTTGTGGGGCAATGAGGATTAGGTGATTTGCCAAGGGTCACACAGCTAGTAAATGTCTGAGGGTGGATTTGAACTCAAGTCCTTCTGAATCCAGGGCCAGTGCTTTATCCACTGTGCCACCTAGCTGCCCCCAGATTTCTTATATAAAATGTTGAAGATTACTTTGTAAGTGGAGATCATTATCAAATTTTCCAATGAGATTATTTTTCAAAGTTTGAAGCTGAGAATAATAGCATTTTTCTAGCTTAAAGGGGGTCTTGAATATCACCTAGTCCAATCCTCTTATTTTACAATTGAAAAGGTATTTGTTGGGGCAGCTAGGTGGTGCAGTGGATAGAGCACCGGTCCTGGATTCAGGAGGACCTGAGTTCAAATCCAGCCTCAGACACTTAACACTTACTAGCTGTGTGACCCTGTGCAAGTCACTTAACCCCAATTGCCCCGCAAAAAAAAAAAGAAAAGGTATTTGTCCCTTACAACCATCTCTATAGTAACTGAGAACATCAATAAGAAAATAAATTGTTTTGCAAACAACGAGATAATTAATTACAGCTACATGAAGAAAACATCATAACACTGTAGTGATTCTTCATTATTTTTTATTTTGATTATTTTTAAACTCTCGACACATCAGGAAATGTGAACAGTTCCTTATATGAAGAAGAATAAAAAAAGATTAAATGACACTGGGAATCTCTATTACATGTAGTTTGACTTTTTAAAAGTATATATTGAATTTAATATGGTGGTTTCATCACTGCCCTGCTTAACTGTTACTCTTTCTGAACTTCCTTCTGCTCTCTTCTGAGAAGTAGGAAAGATTATTTATTATCAGTCTTCCAGAGAAGACCATGCTGAACATTACACTAATCAGAATTCTTAAGTCTTTGACAGTTGTTTTCTATTACAATGTTATAGTTATTGTATAAGTTTTTTATTTGATTCTATTTACTACTCTCTGCATTAGTTTATACAAATCTTCCCATGTTTCTCCAAATCAATCCCTTTAGTTATCTTATTCTACTCTATTCACACAACATAATTAGTTTAACATTTTCTAATTGATGGGAACCCACTTTATATGTGTGTGTGTGTGTGTGTGTGTGTGTGTGTGTGAGACTTGTCCACAGTTTCACAGCTAGTAATTGTCTGAGGTCATATTTGAACTCAGGTCCTCTCACCTTCAGGGTCAGTGCTCTAGCCACTCTACCACCTCACTGACCCTTTTGCAGATTAGGAACTGTTTAATTTTACAGGTTTATTATTAGTTTTGATTTGGAACAATTTTCATATGGCTGATGATAGCATTTGTTTCTTCTTTTGATATATTTATTCAAATACTTTGAAAATTTACCTATTAAGGAATAGCTTTGATTCTTATATTTTTGCCCAATTTCAGTATATGTCTTAGATATCATACCTTTATTATCCTATCTTTAGAGAAATTTACTATATTCCCTAATTATTTCCCTTCTAATTATCACTACACTGTTTTTATTTGTGTAAAAACTTTTAAATTTTACATGATTCAAATGGTCTTTTTTTATCTCTTGTGATCCTCTCTATCCTTTCTTTGGTTAAGAAGTCATCTATTACCCACTCCTACTTTATTTTTTTAAATTGTTCATAGATAAACAGTTAATATAAGACTTTTTATATCTAGGTCGTGTAAAGATTTAGAACTTATATTGTGATATATGGTGTGAGATGATGTTCTAAATATAATTTCTGCAAGATTGCTTTCTCAAAGGTTACTTAGTGTAAGGTTATAATGACACTATTCTTGTACATTCAAAGATGAAGCAAGCCAGATTTGCAAAACTATTTTGAGAGAATGGATCATTTAAGATCCATCAGAAAAAAGTCTGATGTTAAGTGACATTCAGTGGCTTCATCACCTCTTTTTTCTATGTTGTATTTGTTTTATGTATCTATATCCATACATATTTATATATCCATTTCATACGTATACATATATATGTATTCATTGATAGAATGCAAGCTCATTGAAGAGAGCAACTGTTTCACTTGTCTTTGTATCCCCAAAACCTGGCACAATGCCTGACACTTAGAAGGCACTTAATAAATGCTTGTTGATTAATTTTGATCATTCAAATGAAAGTAGAATCATGGAGTTTCATCATGTGCTGAGGTTCAACTGTAGAACGATTCAGTTTACTACAGTATTAGCAATAGTATTTATAAATGTTGGCAAATGCAAGAGGAAATTTAACTCCACTTATAATGTTTCAGTGATTTATTGAGATACTTTTTATGATATTTTCTTCCAAGACTTTTTAGCAGAATTTTTAAGGGCAAAATGCACTCTTCAATATTACAACGGTCATCAGGGTTACATATTAGCAGCTGGGTTGCTAACTAGCAAATTGCAGAGTAGTCCTTTCACTGAAAAGAAAGAAGGAAAACCCTTACATTCATTCTCAAATGTTTGGAGTGGAAAAGTCTTTTAGGAAAGACCATAGATGTGGATCTGAAAGAAGCAGTAGAGCTCATCCAGTCTGATCCCTTCATTTTATGAGCAAAGATGGCCAAAGATGTTCAATAACTTGCTCAATGTCATGTAGGTAGTAAGTAGTGGGTCTAGGACTTAAACCCAGATTCTCTGATTCCCAATCCATTCTTCCTACTGTAGTGGCACTGTCTCAATTTTTCATACCAGTATGAATCAGGAAGGAAGCCATCAAAAGAGTTTTGTTTGGGGTATTGTTGGGTTGGGTTTTTCCTAACAAAATGGTCATTGTTATTCCATCTGAATTATCACTAATTCCCAAAAAAAAAATTATCACTAATTCACTCAAAAGCTTGTTCCCATGGGGAAAAAATTAAGTTTGATGATCCAATCAAACTATTTTCAAAGAAATTGAATATTATAGAGTTGCCTGGCAAGTCTGATGGTGAAGCAAAACTTTAGGAAGGTATACTGTAAGTATAGATTTAAAGCAACAATAAGACCCAATAACTCTAGCCAAAACCTCCTTCCTGTACTTGATGGTCTTTACAAAATTCATCCTTTGCCAAGTTTAGCTGATCAGAAATTATGTCACTGCATATTCCCAAATTACTTTCATTCTTCATGGAACTCTCTGAGTAACAGAACTTTATGGAGATTTTCTACTGTCCCTGAACTCTTCTAAATATTCATAAATACCATGCTTGAAAATTCCAGTCATGTTGCCATATCTCATTACTGTCATAGGTCAATAATTTAGAGATCGGAGTAACCTTAGAGTAACTCAGGCAACAAACATTCACTAAGCATTTGCTATGTGCTGAGCACTAGGGATATGAAGAAAGGCAAAAGCAGTCCTTTCTCTCTAGGAGTTTGCATTTTGTAATATACTCATTTTCAACCTGTGGAATATTGATTTATTCAAGAGAGACAGTTCACTAAATGATTCAATATAATAAGCAACTAAGCCATTTATACTCTGCAGGTCAATGTCTTATGGAAAGAAGGAGAGAAAGAGAGAGAGAGAGAGAGAGAGAGAGAGAGAGAGAGAGAGAAGAGAAGAGAAGAGAAGAGAAGAGAAGAGAAGAGAAGAGAAGAGAAGAGAAGAGAAGAGAAGAGAAGAGAAGAGAAGAGAAGAGAAGAGAAGAGAAGAGAAGAGAAGAGAAGAGAAGAGAAAAGAAGAGATAGACAGAGATAGAAACAGAGACAGGGATATTAACTGATGTTGTAATCAATAAAATGCAAATTAATTTGAAATCTTTATAGAAAAGCATAGCAGCCTCTTGCCATTAAGTATTTTCTCTATCAACAGACATTAATATCATAGGAGGCTCACACAATTCTTTGGCACTAAAAATGGTTTTTCATGTTAACAATAGGTTGAAAAGGACAGATATAGTCCAGTTGGTTTAATTTAACCCATTCATTTTATGGATGATGAAACTGAATTGCTGCTTCTTACTAGAAAATTCCAGATGCACTGAGGCACCAATTACTTTAGATCTGAAAGGCAATGTCTTATATTGAATATAACTTCACAGAATAGCAAAAGATCAGTATCAGAATCACTGAATCTTGGGGTTTGAAGGGACCTCAGAGGCCACCAAGTGAAACTATACCTTAAAATGAATCTCTTCTACAAAACAGAAAAATTGTTTACCTAGTCTTTCCAGAATCTTTGATGTTATTTCAGAAGACAGAAAGTTCCTGGATTGTTTCTAGAGCATTGCATTTATAATTGGTACTGATCAAAAGCTTCTTGTAGGACTCTTATAAGAATAAGCCTATCTCCTTAATGATGTCCCTTTATTTGTCCACTCTAAACTCATCTGGTATTGCATTTTGGGCTATCACTTCTAAGGACTCACCAGAATTACATAGTAAAGGAACTCTTCTCTTGGAATTTCTTTATCAAGTAGTATAACAAGGAGACAACCTCACTAAAGAATATTTCCTTGCCAACACTTCCATATCTTAAAACTATATCTTAAAGCACTAATCATGAAAACATTTCATTCCTTATTTTAAAAGATAAAATAGAAAATTTCCATTGCATTAAATTGGAAAAATGTTGTATGAACAAAATCAATATAACTAAGATAAGAATGAAAATTTGATCAGAGAAAATATCTTTGCATCCAGTGTCTCTGATGAGGGTCTGCTATCCAACATATATTAAAAATTCCCATAAATATAGAAGATGAAAATTCATTGCCCTGAGTATAAGTGGTCAAAGTATATGAAGAAATAATTCTACAAAGAACAATTATAAATTACAAACAACCTTTTCAAAGATTGTTTCAAGTCATTAAGAAAAAGGGGAAATTTTTAAAACTAATGGTCATAACAAAAGATGAAATCATTGTTGGTGTGACTGTGGAAAGGTGGGTATGTTGATAGACTATTGACAGAGTTATAAATTGGCCCAACCATTATGCAAAACAATGTGTAATTATGTGATAAATATGATCCTGATGCATAAATGAGAAAATGTACCACCCTCTCTTTACTGGAGATATGAGAGACTATGGATATTGAAATATGCATATATTATCAAATGTAATTATTGTGTCAGCAGATGTTATGAAACTGACTTGAACAAATCTTATTGCAAGGGAAGATTCAAAGAATAAAGAAGCAATATTAGGAAACTAATGTTAAGTAAAAAACAAAAGACATCAATAAAACTTTTTAAGAGGAAAATTAAGGAGTCAGATAAAAA
The DNA here is from genome assembly GCF_019393635.1 of Dromiciops gliroides. Taxonomy (NCBI): domain Eukaryota; kingdom Metazoa; phylum Chordata; class Mammalia; order Microbiotheria; family Microbiotheriidae; genus Dromiciops; species Dromiciops gliroides. The sequence continues at coordinate 425,361,142 of NC_057861.1, read as the reverse complement.
AATAAACATATTTTTGAACATAATCCTTAAAAATATTCCCTCAATGGTTAAAAAGATTATGTTTATTCTACCTTGGAGATGCTATATTGTAATATTAGTGATTTTTATCCTTTTTGCATTCCTGATAGTATCTCCTTTGTTTTTACTTCCTGGAGCAGCATGCTTCAGTAATCTCTCTAATGGGATTTCCCCTGAATAATTGCACAACACTTATAGATTTACCTTATGAAATTCTGTTAATCTTAAACCCTTTCATTTGATACTTCTAACCAATAGGGGTACTCAGAAGTGAGATATTACTTATTGTCATGAAGACTAAAGCAGGCAAGCTTCCTGGAGAGATGGGGAAAACAAAATGGAAGAAAGTAGAAGAGCAAACCAAACAAAATAGTATCTTTCAATGACTTGGGTGAAACCAAAACCCACAGAATGAGAATTCCTTCCTTCCTTCCTTCCTTCCTTCCTTCCTTCCTTCCTTCCTTCCTTCCTTCCTTCCTTCCTTCCTTCCTTCCTTCCTTCCTTCCTTCCTTCCTTTCTTCCTCTCTTTCTGTCTGTCTTTTTTTTTAGGATTGTGAGGGAATAAACTCCTTCTTTGGCTAATTTAGATAGGGATAGGCTTATTGATATTGAGAACTCCAAGTGAGGAGTTTGCTCAACCAAATTCACCATCTACCCTATGGACCTACATAAGAGTGAAGCATCAAGACCTCAACTTGGGAACTTTTCTTAAAACCTTAAACCCCCATATCTCTAATGAAAGGAGTTTGGAATTGTCTAAAGATAATTATCATCTTTTAAATTTTTTCAAGAAAAATGTTTTGAAAGTAAGAAAATTCTACTTAGTAGTTTGGCTCCAGTTACAGAATTTTCATAGGTCTCTGATGACTTTCCATTGAGAGTTATGTGGCTATAACAGTGATGGCAAGAAATTCTCTTGCCAGTCAATCACAAACTCTCCTAGTTCATTATGTTTATGGCTGAAATCAAACAAAGAGGATGAAAGAGGACGAGTGTGATTAGATTTAGTCATTTGGGCTGATTGCTCCTCTCCCAGAGTCACTGAAATGTTTCACTTGATTATACCTATTACCTTGGAAAATGAGCTCTGTTCATTTGAAATATCCTGCAGAAAATATTCTCCAAACCCAATAGACCCAAGATGAATGGAAATCATTTGTGCTGGAGCCCCAAAGCTGCACAGAATGCCTAGCAAGGTGGAAGAACTGGGGCCAGCCTGTGACATGTGAATTTTTTTTTAAAATCCTCGAGGAGCTCTGTCTCTGTTGGCTTTGGAAAAACCACAATCTGCATCTGAGATGGACCTTTGAGCTCCGAAGCAGACTGTGCCACTAAATGTCAAAAAGGAAAATTGCAGAGTGAAATCTAAACCTGAGTTGCAGGGAGGAAAAAGGGGAAGGGCTGGATATAACCAGAAGAGCTTCCTGTCCTCCAGACAGAAATTAAGGACCTCCCACAGAGGGTCTCTGTCCTGCAAAAGGCTTCCTTCTCCAACTACACAGCAACCATCCTGAAAAAGAGTAAGAATTTACACTAATATCTAAATACGCATACTTAACACAAAGCTATATAAGCCTAGTAAAAACTGGGCAATGTTTTGAATGACATTGAGGAGACCATGATTCCTAACAAGATTTGATTATGGTGTTCCTTAGTGGAATAGGATCTTGAAGTATCTAGAAGCTTCCCATGCTCCATAGTTCACCTTGAATCCTAGTAAGGATCTGAGAACTAACCAACTAAAGAGTTGTTGACAAACTAGAAAGTACAGTACTGTACAATACAGTCTCCATTAATGTCAGTATAAATGTCATTAATGTCTCACTTTTGTATATGTATCCCCAAGCACTTGCACAATATCTGGTGCTGAGTAAACAGTTAATAAATGTTTATTGATTGATTCATTGTGATTTCATGATGATGCACATCAGCAGTAATAGTGCCGTTTTGTATGGAAGACTTTATCTTTTTGTAGACCTTGCTTTCATATTATATAAATAGCTATGTGCATATAAGAGATATAGAAAATAGAAATAAGGTAGTCTGAGAGGGGAAAGCATTAGTATCTTAGCAAGAGTTGACAACCCATTTTGGCATATTCAACAAGTACTTATCAAGTAATGGGCACTATGGGAAGCCCCAGAAGATATATAAAAAAGTGGATGCTGCACTTATAATCTGGTAATGAATGAAAGAATAAATGAAGGAGTGAAAATGTTTAATTGATTGCTGTTGTTCAGTTGTGTTTGAGCCCTTTGGGGTTTTCTTGGCAAAGATACTGGAGTGGTTTATCATTTCCTTCTCTAGCTAATTTTACAGATGTGAAACGGAGACAAATAGGGTTAAATGACTTGCCCAGCATCACATGGCTAATAAGTGTCTGAGGCTGGATTTGAACTCAGGTCCTCCTCACTCCAGGTCCAGTGCTCTATCTGCTGTGCCATCTTGCTGCCCCAAGAAAATTTATATTGAATTGAATTGAAGAAGGTACCTCAGACCTCAATTTCCCACCATAAAGTGAAATGGTTATTGGAGGAATAGCCAATCAAAACAGATTATTAATTCCAACACAGAGTTGTCTTTTAGGTCATCTTCCCTGCTGCAATTAAATGTCATTCTTGCTTTGTAGATCTCACTGAGCCGGAGACTTTGCACTGATTCCACCCTGTGGAATGTATCATTTTCTTTGCTACTGAGATTCTCCACACACAATTGGGTACCACCTTCACCTTGAACTCAGAACTCTACAGAAATACCATGTGAGAATCCAAACATCATTCAGGTTCTCAGAGTAAAAAACCTGGCTTTAAAGGATGTAAAATGTAGGTACTTCAATAGTATAACTGGAAATTCAAAAGCAAAGAGTTCAATGAAAATCTTGGCTTCCTTCAAATTGCAAGTGCTAAAACAAACAGAATGTTGAAATAACACTTGTTTCACCACTCTCCATTTATATCACCACTTTTATTACTCTCATCTATCTTACATCCTCTGCTCTCCAAAATGCAAATCTTTCTAGACCTACCTTTTCTCCTGGAACCAGAGAAGAAGGGTGGGAGTCACTTAATTGCAAAATAAAGGTAGTTTCATAATAAAGAGAAGCCTGCTTAAGTAATAATCCTTTGCCTTTCTTATCATTTTAACTTTTGATATCTCCTTTAGTTCCAAATATAGCCCCTTCCCACCTCCCCCCAGGCATCTATTGTAACAGAGAATCAAAATAGAAATAATTTTTTAAATACTTCTCCAAAACGATTATCACTCAATCAAATCTGACAGTATATGCAGTATTCCATACCTATAGACTTCCACCTCTGCAAAGAAGCGGGTTGATCAGTGAACAAGCATTTATTAAAAACTGGCTGTGTACCAGATACTATGATAAGCTCCAAGGATACAAAGAAAAGCAAAGATATAGTCCATGTCCTCAAGAAGCTCAGATTTTAATGGGGAAGACAACATGCAAAACACCTAGATAGAGAGAATGAGATAGAGAGATGATAGAGAGATGGATACATAGATAGATGATAGATATACAGATGCATAGATACATAGAGAACTAGATGATAGATGGATAGATATATATTTATGGATATATATACATCTATCTACAGATAGATATGTGTGTATGAATATGTATATATGTGTATGTACATATATGTGCATGTGCATATATGCATATGTGCATGTATATGCCATATACACAGTGTATAAGGAAAGTCATCTCAGAAAGATGACACTAGCAGTCCCAAGTACAAAGATCCCTGGCAGAAGGTGTACATTAAACTTCTATGTCATAGAAGTTTGTAGGAAGAGATGAGAATGAAGGGTATTCCAGGCATAAAGAATATTTACTGAAAAGACATGTTGTTGGGAAATGGAAGATAAGCAAGGAAAAGCAAGAAGTTTGATGGTGCTGGATTACAGAACACATAGTAAGTAAAATGTTAAGAAGACTAGGAAGGCAAAAAGTATTCAGGTTGTGAAAGACTTTAAAATCCTTTATATTTGATCCTGGAGATAACAGGGAACCACTGAAGTTGATTGAGTGGAGGGGAACAGGGTTAGACCTGTGCTTTAAGAAAATCATTTTGGGAGTTGAAAGGAGGATGGATTGGAGTAAGGAGAGACTTGGGGCAGGGGAAACAATTAGGCTATTTCAATAGTCCAGGTGTGAGGCGAGAAGGGTCTGCACCAATTATGTGAGTAGAGAGAGAGGAAGATATATGAAAGATGTTGTAAATGGAGAAATGACTGATAATAGATAGACTCTGTGGGGTAAATGTATATGAGAAGTCAAAGATGACACCAAGTCTGTGAACCTGAGTGATTAGAAGGATGGTGATACCATTAGCAGTAACAGGGAATTTCAGAAGATGGGAGCAATTTGTGGGGGGAAATTAATGAGTTCTGGGCTGTTATTTTTAATTTGAGATGTCTATGCAACATCTGGTTCAAGATAGACGGTTGACAATGTAATAGTAGAGGTCAAGATAGAAGTTAGGGGGGGATATATAGAGCTGAGATTCACCTAAATAGCAAAAATAATAAAACCTATGGAAACTAATAAGATTACCAAGCAATATACTTTCTATGGAGAATAGAAAAGGGCCAAGGATCTCCCTTTGGGAAACCTACAATTACAGAAGAACTATATTTACTCATTATTTCTCTATGTGACAATTATATTTGAATATCATTATCATTATTGAACATTCAGTTTTGTTTTTGCTGTTCTTTCCATTTTAATTGTAATTATTTTATTTATTACATTCCTGGTTCTGCTTGATTCACTCTGCATCATTTCATAGTCAGCCATGTTTATCTGAATCTCCATATTCATCATTTTAATAGTGAAATAACATAATTTTATTTAGCCATTCCCCAATTAATTGGAATATATTTTGTTTCTAATTCTTTGTTAGCATTAAAAGTGATAATATGGCTATTTGGTACATATGAGACTTGTCTTTCTGTCTTTGACCTCTTTGGGTTATATGACTTGGAATGAGATGTGTGAGTCAAAGCATAATCGACATTTTAGCCTTCTATTTGTATGATTTCAAATTGCCTTCCAGGTCTCTCATTATTTTCTGAACCCCAATATTACAGTGAACCACCCAATTAAAATCTGGCCCTTACAGTTGAAACAATTTATACATTACCTATAGGGTACTATATCTTTCCTCAGACCTTCCAACATTAGCTCTTTCCTTCTTTTGTCCTCTTTGCCAATTTGCTGGCTCTGAAAAGAAACCTCAGAATTGTTTTGATTGTATTAATAGTGAGTTAGCCTTTCATATGACTATT